>NC_090729.1:123984808-124217308 GCF_036898095.1 Palaemon carinicauda
CTGATATTTTTACGTAAACGATCTCTCTCTCTCTCTCTCTCTCTCTCTATATATATATATATATATATATATATATATATATATATATATATATATATATATACATATATATATATATATAAACTACTACTTTTATATTTTCCTTTATATCACCATGAGGAAATGTTCATGTGTGTCAGTCAAGGAATAGTTGGTACCCGAATGTTGAAGTAATTGAACTAACCGAAATTTCTGTTTAAAATATTAGAAAGACTATCACTATAAGATAAATTTCACATTATGAAATTACAACACGCAGTTTATCTCCAACCATAATATTTATCGATAAACAGAGAAATCGAGTAATCTAAGAATTAATACAAAAAGGGTTTTAAGTTGACCTCTTGACTGTTTCTAATGATTTAAAAAGAATATTTGTATGAATTCATCATGCGATGACATGGCGCGCTTACACACCATTTACAGTATATATATATATATATATATATATATATATATATATATATATATATATATATATATATATATAGTATTAAGTGGTGCCGTGAATATGATAGTTTACACCATGTGGTGTTTGAACAGGGGACAACCATTCGTTTATCTCATTTTCATTTACAGTTTATACGAGTAAATGCTAAATAATAATTCGATTCAGCATTGTTATTTAAAGCTCTATTACAACTCGAAATAATGCGAGAGATCACCGAAGAAGAATTTGAATAATTCTAATCTCGAATCGCTACACATTTTTAAGAAAACTACAAGATATGGAAGTAGGGGTTCTGGTGGGTGGGACGCTGTGGGGGAGCGAGAGAGGGAGGTAGCAGCAGCATATTCAAGCGTTCCATGTGGTGTAACCCCACAACCTGCCACCACACTCTCCGTGCCGCATAATTTACGATTCACGCCCATAAAAGATGAAATAATGCTATTTCGAGTATCATAGGTTTATGAATATATCACAATTTATATTAACGTGTTTACCAATGAAGAATAAAGTGAAAATAAACAGTATTTTTATTGTTTGTAGACATGCGGCGTGGGTCTATAAAATTAGAACATCTGCCGCCCGTTTGTGTTCTTCCCGCGCATTACTACATTCCACGCGCCAGAAAGTAGTCCTTCATGTTTTCCAGAAACTCACGTAAATCCTCACATCATTATAATATAATGAAAGGAATATCTTTATGCGCACAATATGTATCCTTAAAGAATATGATAAGTATTCATAAAAAAATATGGGAAAAATTGTTTGTTTAAATTGTCCCGCCGCGGCGCCCCCAGAGCCTTGGCGGAGGAATACAAGAGTCTTCTGTTTCCCGCCAAAGAAGAGTGGTAGGCGATCGTACGCAGAAGTGCAGACTGTACTCTTGGATATTTTGGTGTTTGTGACAGTGATTCATGGTGTTCGAGTGAATAACGCATTCAAAGTGGTTACGTAACTTTATTTTAGAGGATGACAATGTTTCCGAGAGTTGGTGAAAAGCGTCGTATTGACGATATCAAGATAGAAGACGAGGAAGCCATCGGGTCCCTGTGCAGGTATGGCCGCCCCCTACTCTCTCACACTTTGAATCGTTCGCGACTATGTGGGCGTTGGATGGGCGATTATCGGACGAGTGTTTTGTTCTTTCAGCTCCTGGGACAGTTGTCATGCTTTGGTGACTTCATTTAAACGATAGAGTGATCATTTAAGTTGGCGTTTGTCATCAGCTGATTTGTACCGCCATGCCGGGCGCGGACGATCAGCTGACAGCAGCAGCCTGCCATATGGCCGCTCTGCCACATATCTCCCATTTTCGACCGATGTGGCGGCCACCCATCCATCCCTTGCTTTCCTTCACCTCCTTGGAAGATTCTTCTAAGCTTTGTTATCACGTGTGTTTGTATAGGGTAAGATTTAGTGCACGTAGAAGGTTTGTTTTCTTCCAACAGCTGATATTGACGTGATCAGCTGATGATGGTGATGTCGGGTTCTCAAGTCACATGGAGGAGCCCCGCGCACACTCTGGGTGGGGCCCCTTGGCTCTCTTTCTCTCTTCTCCCTTGAAATAATACAAGTCACATCTTTACCCCCCCATGCTTTCTCAGTGTGTCTATTTCGATTACTTTAAAGGAATTTTAGCTACAGAGTGGGAAACATTGACTCTCCCATGAATCGTATGAGTAGGGGCCCAGTGTTAAGGGGTTCCGAGACTATTAATTATCCTGAAAGGATTTCGGTCTGCGGCATCTCATTCCGTTAGTGAATGTTACACACAGGAAGAACAGTTCTATTTCCGACAGAAATCTTTTCAAATAGTGAATTAATTGCCGTCACTTGTAATAGGATGTGGTGGCCCAACCCTCCTGACATTCCATCCCATGGTAGTAACCTCCCTGTTTATGGTATGCAACATTTTCCTGGGCGCAATCCTGCAGTATATGATATCCTCGTTGATATTTTTTTTTATTCTATTCTTAAAATTACACTGGCTAGAGAAATGGTTCTCGTGTAGCGAGGCCTGGTCATTACACCTTTTTAGAATGCTACGTGACACATTGCAAGTGTTCTTAGTTTATGTTCTCTGGATAATTTGGCCCAGGTTAAGGTATATTCGACTCGGTTAGTAATGAGATGAATTTTAATTTGGTTTTGTAATCATTGACGTACGTTGCATATTCTCGTGGGAAATTTGTCATTTTAAGTAATTAGTATAATGACATTTGGCACCATTTTCTGGGGGAATATGTTTGCTATAAATAGTACAGAGTTTGTGTTGTAGTAATACAACTTTTTTTCCTTGTTCGTGTTATTATATTATGAGTTTTCTCGGTTTATTGCATTTGCTGTAATGTAATAGATATGGACTAAATGTCCATACACTTTTAATCTAATATTGTATGGCTTTTACATTTTCAGAAGCTTAAACTCTAGTAGTAATTGAGTCGTGTCTGTCCTCTAAGATACTCTCAATATTCAGTTTGAATATTTTCCAACAACTGTTAACGTATGTTGTGTTGTTGTGTTATCAGCTGATATTGGTTTTGCGTGCGTGTTAGCCATCACTGGCTGGCGTGTCATCTGGTTTAACGCACCGTGACTTCTAACTCAAGGTTACTGGGAGCGTTGGTTGGGCCTTCTTGTCCGTTGTTACCAGCCTATAGCGTTATAGTAGAGGGTGCCATGTTTTGGGGAACAGACTGGTCGTGTGTTCTTGCAGGTCTTTGATAACGGTGTTTTCTTTTATGTTGAACAGGCTACCATAAGTTTTTATAGTTTATACATGTTTTAATGTTGTTACCGTGTTTTTTTTTTTTATATTCTATTGTTCATTTTTTCTCATCGTTTATTTGTTTCCTTATTTCTTTTCCTCACTAGAATATTTTTCCTTGGAGTTCTGGGGCTTATAACATCTTGATTTTCCAACTAGGGTTGCAGCTTGGCTAGTAATAATAATAACAATAACTGGAATTGCGTTGTAATAGATTTATTGATTAAAATGCTAATTTAGTTTAAAAGGTCTTAATATGCATATTTATTTTCGAAATGTCTTGAATATGCGATTTATGCTACGCATTTTTGTTAAATCTCAGTATTAGTAAACCGTAAAAGTATATGGATTATTTAACTGTATTGGTTGAATCGTTTTTTATAAAAAAAGGTTAAATGCTAATATATAAATAGAACTTGTAAATGTATGTTTTAAGAGTAATCAAAGAAATTGACTCGGAAAACTCAGTTTTCACCTGATCTCGGTTTTCTCCAACTGTGGAGTAGAGGGCAGAGGAAAGAGGATGTTCGTGTTTTTTTTTTCCTAGTTTTGGGGGGTTGGGAGACGTGGAATTCAGTAGTAAACACGTTAGCGTAACGCTCACTCGTAGCAGTCTTAGCCCCACGAGGGTTTGCCCTTCCCTGTCATTTAGGACTCACAACACGGTCTCTCTCTCTCTCTCTCTCTCTCTCTCTCTCTCTCTCTCTCTCTCTCTCTCTCTCTCTCTCTCTCTCTCTCTCTCCAACTTCCTTCAGAATACTTTTTGTAGTACCATGTGGCTGTATCGTGGTCTCGCCGTACTCCCCAAATGGTTTCTTACAAAATTTTTACCTACAGCGTTACTTCATTTGATTTCTTGGATGAAAGTTAATGCCTTAAGTTTTTTAATCCGTGATAGCGATTGTTGTCATTTTATATCATTGTGTATTATGCTTTGACAGCACTTGCCTCTCCACAATCCGGCGAGTTAAAAGTTATGTATTACATCAAATACTTATAATAATAATAATCTTTATTTCAGCAAAAGCCATATACAGTTACAATATGGGTACATTGATCTTACACTTAGGGATTCAGAGGAAAAAAGATAAGAATTGGGGCATTTATCACTTAATGATGAAGGCATTAATTTTATGAAATATGTATAGTTTTGGACAACACATGAATTTTAACTTTACCCCTTGATGAGGCAGTTTATGAAATTTTATATTATTTTTTGTCTTGTTAATTTTACTTATCGAATTGGGCAATTATTACCGAATACCAAGTGGAGGGTCTCTCTCTCTCTCTCTCTCTCTCTCTCTCTCTCTCTCTCTCTCTCTCTCTCTCTCTCTCTCTCTCTCTCTCTATATATATATATATATATATATATATATATATATATATATTTAGATTATTAATTTCGTCCTATCGACATAATCAAACTCTGCATTGCTAGTGATGCGATGTCAACAAGAAAGTAATAATTCACTTTTCCTTTTACGTTTTGGAACGACATTTTTTATCATGTGATTGGTAGGCACACACACACACACACACATATATATATATATATATATATATATATATATATATATATATGTGTGTGTGTGTGTTTGTGTATACCAAAGAATTTGATAAAAATGGATGGGTGATTATGTAATTACCCAAGATGCGCTACATGTGTGGAATTCAATGGTTTCATTTATTCATTTTACATTTGTTTATGCAAATTAGTTTCATTATATGTTGGTTCTTGACGTAGCCAACTTCTGGTTTTGTAAATGATGAAGCCTTTGTAAAACTTAAAATTACATCTTACGATTAGAAAAATAGTTATAATTTTACTTATCAAATAAGGACCTGTTGTGAGATACCGTTGATTTATGAATGAGTTGCTTAGTCTCCTGACGCCAGTCAATCTGCTGGAACTTTGAAAGGTCGTTGGGATCTCTTAATGTATCTTCGCCGTGCTTAAGCCTTTGTTCGGCGAACTGTATTTTATATTTTTATACAAGTTATTCCGCAGCGCATCGTTATATAATTTCTCTGTTAATTAAACTATATTTTCTTGACTGCTTTTTGGTGTTGCGTTTTGTTAAAAAATATTTAAGATATAATTCTTTTTTTTTCAGTAGCCAACATTTTTAGCCCTTGGCACAACAGTGAGAACGAGGCCAGACCTACATGTGATAAATTAAAGAGAAATAAAAAACTTAAAGAACTCTGTTGTCTGGGGGGAAGTATTATCTGGGAAAATTAAGTTTCGGGTTGTTTTGACTGAGGAGGAAGGGTTGGAGAGGAAGGAAAGCGCCGGAGCTGAGTCATTCCCACCCACGTTTCAGTTGTTGGGTTGCAGCATACCACCAGAGCGGCCGAATGAATTTAACCGTCTCTTTCTCATCCGCGGGGAGCTGCTGTTGGTACACCAACTTCTGGTTCTATGAATTAGCGGGTTTAGATAAAAATGATAAGTGATTAGAGAAAGTGTTTTATTTTTATCTATCAAAGATTTGGGGGTCCCCCCGGCCCCGCTCTTTACTATCACGTAGTAAAACTTGACAGGTAGTTTGACCTTGGCCAAACAGAATGAAAGATCTCTGCGGTGTAGACAGATTTTTGGATATACGTATTCTAGCTTTTGCGGATTGTTATCGTTATTTTGGGGGTGTCATTCTTCAGATTATGCATTCTAGGATTTTTTCACGTTGCTGCTGTTTTGTCACAGTGAAATAAAATTTATTATATTCTTTGGCATTCTCAAGTTAAATTCTCAGTTGTAATGCCTCCTTAACCTATTTCTTGTTCGTTTTTTTTTCTTTTTTTTAGATTTATTAAAACAAAACGTTTTCTCCTTATGTGAAGACTAATAAGGCACAAGATACTGCTTTCTCTAGTGAAGTAAAAAAATAGAATAAGAAAGTTTGTGTTTTTATTCCAGAACCAGCTGGGTCTTTCAAACTTAGTCTTGTCCTTATAAGGTTAACGTGGAGGCTGTGTTATGTCTGACGATTTTCTCGATCTCTTAAGCCTTTAATTCTCAGCTGAGTCAGATGAAGTCATCTCACTGCTGTTGTTGTATTCGTTGAAGACTCGCATTTCTTCTTGGGATGACATTCTTCTGTTCTTTTGGTCCAGCATTCCGTATCTTTTCTAAAGTAAAAAAAAATAAACTTATTTGAATCACACTATTGACGCCATTAAACTTTTATACCCAACTTTTATAGCATGTGTTGAAGGATATAGTGTATATACTGTTTATTTCCTCACCGGGCTACATTCCTTGTTGGAGCCCTTGCCCTTGTAGCATCTTGCTTTTTCTAAGTATTGTTGTAGCTTAGCTAAAATAATAATGATAGTTGTAGTCACCCATTCCCTTGTGTTGAGTTTTGTACCCCAGGCGATGTAAGTCAAAAAGTCTTTTACCTTTCTCAGACTTTTATAGTCCTTAGAATATAGCGTAAGTTAAGAAAAATGTCTTTTGGTGTTTTCGATGCATTGTTTCATTTCGTGTATATTTTTTCTATTCTATTCAGGGTTGGTTTGGTAACGTTCATATACCTAATTACCTTAAATGTCTAGTCTCCGAGTCTTATGCAACATAAGTATGTTGCATATTTTTTCCTTGATCTCTCATATACTTGGAGCAATTGCTTTTCTGTTGAACAAGTTGACATAATTCTCGATTCATCGTTATAAATGTGTGTAGTATTTTTTTATTTTAAGTTTCTTTGGGATGCTTTCCCAGTTAGAATTGCACCCTTCTGCTTTTCCAACCGGGTATGCTGTTCATTTGGTGATATTTCACTTCCTGATGGAAATAATGGAAATTCACTATAGTTCCTTACTTTAATCGCGGTTTAGTCGAAGTACTATTTTATCCTGTGGAAGAAAATGTCCTTCATCTCATTGAGGTTTTTAGGTCACTTCTAATTCTGTCACTGTTACTGGCCTGTGAAACATTTACTTTTTGTGTGTGTGTGTAGTCTGACTGCTGGGTTGTGCTGTTTTGGTTAGAGTTAGCGCCAGAATGGCCGTCAACATGCTCCCCGTCTCGTCCTCACTGAAATACTTCAGTGACCAAGGCCATTCCATTAGAGTTGCCACGCGAACAGCTGGTCGATGACCAAGTGTTTTATTTTGTCTACTTTGCGCTACAAGAAAAGTTTGCTATATGCATCTCGTTTTTATTTTTTACATTTTGCGTTGCGAAATTTAATTTGTTTTAATTCGGTATAGGGAAATAATGTTATATAAATAATTTTATTGTTTGATATCTTCAGTTTTTTTGTAATCATTCTTTCTCCCATAACCTAGCCTCTGGTTCCTTGCCTTGCACTGTTAACGGAGTAGAAGCTGTCGGTCGAGCAGGCGAGGGAAGTTGGGTATTATGCCCGAGTTGCAGTCGTGAGAGAATGCCAAATATGCCTGGCATGCCGTGTCCGGAAGGCTTGCCTGTCGGTCTCCATTTTAGAATTTCTCCTCTTCCTATGATAATGCAGTTTTAAGTAGACTTTTTTTTTCATTTATGAGAAGTTTGGTTGGGTGGAGGAATTTTAGGTTGGACCTTTTCGAAAATAAACAGCATTGACCTTCCATACGCGCTATATCTGAATCCCGTTGCCAGAGGGAAGGTTGGTTGGTTCGCGGATTTCTGCATTGCCTGTTTCTGGTTTTGCAATTTGTAAAATTATTTTTTTCTTAGGTAAACATTATTCAACAGATATACATTATAAACCTAAAACTATATTTCCTTTAGTTAGACGGTCAGGTGCTATGCTCATTATTGTGAATAAGAAGCAATTATCCACCGTGGCTGCGTTATGCAAGGGGAAAAGGGGCAAGGCATGGGTTGTTGGGTGGGTTCTTGATCCGGGAAGTCTGGTGGTGCTGTAGTGGTGGCAGTGGAGGGTGGGAGAGGTTGGGTTCCGGCAGACGTCTAGACAACGGTGCCAATCGATCGCCAGGGCTTGCGGGCGAATGAGGCCAGCGCAGATGGGCTTTACCTATATTTATGTCGGCCGTATGACACTTGCAACTTCAGGGGAGAGGTTCTAATTATGGGGACGAGGTTGAGGGTACGCTTGTTTCTAAGCACGTGATGAATTCGGCGTTCGTCTGATGAGATTTAATGTCATATCTGTTGAAAGCTGTAATTTTTATCTTAATTTTCCCCCTATCAGAAAGGCAATCATTTAAACTCGCGTTGATGTACAGATTTGGTGTTATGACTAAAGTATGTATATATATATATATATTATATATATATATATATATATATATATATATATATATATATATATATATATATATATATATATATATATATATAGTATTACTAGCTAAGCTACTACCCTAGTTGGAAAAGCAAGATGCTATAAGCCTAACGGCTCTAACATGGAAAAATAGCCCAATGAGGAAAGGAAATAAATGATATAAGAAGTAGTGTTGTTAATCTTTAGACTAGCATTGAGTATAAAATTTGTTTTTAATACTAAAGTTGAATAGTATAGTGTAATGAAATATTGTGGGCAGATATGCTTTTTGTGTTGACGGAGTATGTCGCAAACACTTTAACTTGAATTTAACGTAGGAAGGACCAAAACTACTGTATTTTGTTAATTATAAAATAAAGGATGACCATAAATTCACATAAGAAATAAAATACTTTAATGACATATACATCCCATCTATGATTTAATGCTGTATTCTATATATTTTTTCAATATATTAACCTTAAAATCATTCCAGCGTTTTCCTCAGAAAGCATGGCCTTGGCAGTACTTTCGTTTTTTTTTTCTTTTTTTGAAATCGATTGATTTGATCGCTGTTCGTGATTTGGCAAGATTTCAAGTAGTGGTGCAGGTCATTGTACAAGCGTATCACAATTGTTGTCAGTTAACGAAGTGGGTTGTCATGTCTTAAAGGTAATTTTAGGTATCATTAACTTTGACAGCGAAGTATCTTGCTTATCTTTCGTGCCCTTATCATAAGTAGCTGTTAATTCATGGAAGCTAATATTGTTAGTGTGATGTCGCCGGCGGGTGTGCGCGCGCGCTCTGTCGTTTCAAGTGTGTGAACGAGTTGACAATATTAAAGAAGCTATGACATTGTCAATTGCTATCCACGTATTAATTTATTGATCTTGCATTTTCCCAACTGATGTTAGGTGGACATTACTGTATTTACATCTGTAATTTACGGTTTGTGTTGGGTTATCTTATTTTTCAATAGGGAATATTAGTTTTCAGTAGGAAAACATTCATTGATACACTCCAAAAATTTAGGAAAGATTAATCTTTGCAAGCCTGTTAGAAAGCAATGCTTTTCATATCGTAATTTAACTATGCGTCATAATTTTCAATCTTGTTGCCTTCATTTGATACATTTTCTCAATTCTTGTAGTATATATTGAATGTCAGGTGGTTCTTGTTAGACTTGTAGGGAGAAAGCGTCTGGGTCTAGGGAACGACTTAAAGGTGATCCCGCCACTGAATAAGGAATTGGAAGTGCGTATGGCAACTTAATTGACTCTGTGCTTTTGGCCTTGGTAGGCCAGTATTGGCCCGTTTATCTCCATTTTCTTCCTTTGTTGATAACACACTCTTACACTCTTTTATGGTTATAATTATACCTCCCGGTTTATGAAGTGATGCATATCCCAATAAACACACACACACATATATATATATATATATATATATATATATATATATATATATATATATATATATATATATATATATGTGTGTGTGTGTGTGTGTATTATAGTCACGAAAGGAAAAATTTAAAGATTGGCTATCTACATTATGCTCATAACGTGTCAGCTTTCATGATTTCTCCACACATATTCTACGGTTAAAATCGAACAACACAAACTCAGAGAACGTTGGTTTTAGAAAGTAAAATTGCTGTGAAGGGCGAGGAGTCCAATATAACGTGCGTAATGCTGTAGAGGGCGAATAGGCCTAACGAAGGGTCTCCTCCCCATTCCCGTAGGGTTACTACGGGCACGGAGTACGTTGGAAGAGAAGGAAGGGGGGGGGGGGGGTGTTAAGAATTGTTCGGAGGGTCATGGGGTCCGTTTCTCTCATATTGAAGGTGTTCTGAAGGGGTGAGGGAAGAACGCGTGCACTGGATTGCTCCTATCGTGTTGTGTTTCACCTCGCTTACATATTGTTTTCCCTTTCAATGATTTATATTTGTTTTTGGGTTAAACTGTATTCATCTTCTTTTTATTTTCATTCATATAACTTTATTTTTCATTTAAAGCTGCCATGGGTTTCGAACGCGTTATTTTTCTGGTCCGTACTACCATTGCTATTTGTTTTGGAGTATATTTCAAGGTTATTTAGTCCTGAATATTTGGATTCATTTGTCGAATTTAATATCTAACAGTCAAGGGATGTATGTTTTGCCATAACAATCTTTTATGTTTAGCCCGGGATGCTGTTAGTCCATGTTACATGGCTCAGATCACGTCTTCCATGTTGAACGTGGTCTTGTTTGATGGTTTGAAAATGCTAGTTATTTTGGTAGTCGCATCACCGGTTTATTTATACATCATACAATGTTGTATTAACAAAATTAACTGGTGTAGTTTACTTCTCCATGAGGTAGAAGCAAGAGTAAGAGTTTTGTTTTGATGTGTTGCCTGGCTGTCATGGCGGGTTCTATATTTACAGTAATCAGCTGGTGGTGAGAAAGACGGTGTTTATGGGGTTGGGCTTGGAGGTGACGCCACGCCCCAGACTCGACATTATTATTGCAGGTCATGTGATGTTGGATGAGGCATCAAACCCCCCCCCCCTTCTCGGTCCTCTCAATCCCTTTCAGATATTTGTTTTGCTTATGCAAAGCGTTGTTGTTATACGCAGATTTTTATTCTCCCCCTCAACGTCAAGTGTTTTTGTAGCTAATATTAGACTAACTCATTTGTCGATATTGTCCCTCATTACTTGATTGCGACTTTGCATACGATATTTTGGTAGAATTTACAAAAATGTTTTACTTAATTTAACTTTATGTATGAATTTTAACTTGTCTCGCACTTATCCTGTGCCGATCAGCCGATTACATCTGTGTCGGCTCCACAGATGTGATCGGCTGAATTAAGTTATACAGGCAAGTGTTCGAAAATTAATTTAAAATTTAAAAATTTCATGTTTTTCTCCCTATAGCGTATATGGTATTAAGGTGAACTTTATCATATTCCGAAGCATTTGAGTGTCCTGGTTGTTTTTATGAAGTGTAGTTTGGATGAAAATACAGGGCTCTTATATATTTACATTTCAAGGTTTACTGTTCATTTATCCTGGATTGTTAACCCTTGGTACGTTTATTATTCATTTTACTTTAATATAAGGACGTCTTAGTCCTATATCACACGAAAAATCATTTTAACTATAGAAAGAAATTTTAAGTTTTCCTTATATTTTAGGTGTATCGGGGAAATGGACAACGTTCGGTACAGCAGGCTCTTCTGCTTACTAATAAAGTAGGCATGAAACTTGATAAGAATTGTAAGGTGCCGAGTTCCATGATTAGTTGTGTGGTTGTTGGCGGGGACAATTATTGCAAGTGTTGACACCTGAGATTTTATGCTTTTTAATAGAGCCTGACATTATTTTTCTTTGCAGCTTTTTAATAAGCTTCTCTCTCTCTCTCTCTCTCTCTCTCTCTCTCTCTCTCTCTCTCTCTCTCTCTCTCTCTCTCTCTCTCTCTCGTTATCCTTATAATTAAATCATTTTATTTAATAAAGTGGACTCATATCTTAGTATATAACACACTGCAAGTTGTACTTATAACGTGAATTTCGTTCTTCACAGATTGGGTGGCCGACCAGTATCTCCTAAGACAGCCATGGAACAAGAAAAGCGTATCAGGCGTGAAATCGCTAACAGTAACGAACGTCGTAGAATGCAGAGTATCAACGCTGGATTCGCATCTCTCAAGACCCTTCTTCCCCACCACGAAGGCGAAAAGCTTAGCAAGGTGAGAATGACATATATATAGCGCTACGCAGTATTCTTGGAGTTTTTTTTTACCAACTGTGAAGAGATTGTAGAGTTATCTTCTTCATCTGATGGTTGAATTGGTGGAACTTCAGAAGTTTAATCTTGCAGCGAATGTTTTGATGTTGAAAAGAGAGAGAGAGAGAGAGAGAGAGAGAGAGAGAGAGAGAGAGAGAGAGAGAGAGAGAGAGAGAGCCGTATTTCTAGTTTCGGGAATGTTTTTGTTTACAGTGGCTGTTTCCTTAGTTTTCAGTTTTTATATAATTCTATTCACAAAGTAAGAACCTGCCACTGATTTTATCTTATTTTAATCACTCGATTACATTGTCAGTATCAACGGTAGGTGTTTTGTACATATGCATAAGGCTAGAAAACATTTATATTAACATATAAAATTATATTTTTACATACAAAATATTGTATTTTGTATTAACGCTTTCAAGTATACAAAATATTTTTTTATTATACAAGATGCGTTTATTTTATATAAACGAAATACATTCATTTTTACATATCGAGGAGAAACCCGATGCTCCTAAAAGAAAGTTGATAAGTGACTTGAAACACGTGTTGCGAGTGGTATTCCACATGTATCTAAAACATAATTTAGGGAGGGTGCTGATTACTACTTTCCGGTGATCGTGATTCTGATAAATGAGTATACGTCCTTTCTGTCGGTACGGTGTGGGAGAGACTTCACGGAACTTAGTAACACCAGTCATTGTAGTATTATAGTAACTTTGTCCTTGGAATTTTGGGCGTGCAGTGAATGGGTGGGATGTTTACCTCTCTCGCTATTCCAATTGGGTTGACATGGAAATTTGCGTTTCGTTGGGCTCAGCTTACGTTTAAAATCATGTTCTTGTTAGGAAACTTGATTCATGTCAGACGAGCTTCATTCAGTGCAGCAAAGAGTTATTGTACATTCATAAAACTCTTGCCGTACAACACCGGTGGTTGTATGCGGTTTGGTTCACACCTCGTACTTTTCCCCTATGGCTGTATGTGAGATGGAAGTGATGTAATTATTCTGGGTATAAATGTTTGGCTTCTCTGTATTCAATGTTTACGTCCTCCTAAGCAGCAGCAACCCTTACCATACACAAGCAAGGCAAATATATGCAACCAGCCATAATTATCCAATACTTATTTATCACTTGCCCTTATCCAGGTAGAAGTAAACATAGGTAAAGTGTCTTACGTCTATAAGGTTGCACTGATGGTGGCGTTGTTTCTTCCATCTGCCATGCATGCTGACGAAGGCGTCTTAGAACACCTGGTACTGGTCGTCAAGGGCGTTCTTACACACCTGGCGCACATTGTCCAGGAAGACATTCGCTCAGTGACAAATTCAGCTGCAGGGAGGACATCCTTCACAGACTCAGCTTGTCATTAAACTTCTGTCTTATCTTTTATATCTGTGCCACCATCTCTGCCTTAAGCTTCTTTTTGACTAGCTTGGCTGCTGCATCACACACTGCCAGTTTGTCTCATGCCACTTGGTCCTTCGTTGCAAGCCTCACCAGGTCTTGGCCTGGCTTGGCTAGAACCCTCAACTGTGAAATTACAGAACGGGAAAAATATATACATACATGCTTATATGTGAAGATTTATTTGAAACTTTAGATAGGATTTACAATATATATATATATATATATATATATATATATATATATATATATATATATATATATATATATATATTGAAGCCTCTGATTAATTTTTAGATTTTAACAATAACTATACCTACACTTGACTAGAGCTTCCCTTGTGATGAAAGTTGAACTAGACTCCTCTCCCTATCAGTGTACTCTTTCTGGGCACCCCAGAGCGTTGGGTATGTAGTTGTGCGTAAACTCAGTGTTCCCACAAAATACACGAAAGATTACGAACTGAAATATTATAGCACACCCTACAGATGATCAATATAATATTAGCTTAATTAAGATCGTAAAAAGATTGTTATTGAGTATCAATATCCCAATTCATCATTCTTTTGCCTAGAAACCATCCTCTTGAAGATCTTGTCTTTGGACTAATTTGGGTACGTGTTGCTCCTTTGCACCACACTCAGTGCTTGTGCCTCCTGCTCATTCTTCAGGCGGCAGTCTTTCTTAGGCTGTTGCTGTCATCTGATTCATCTGGAGGAGGAATTTTGGTGCATGGTGGTGAATCTAATTCTGGCGACTGATTCTCCAGTATCAAGTAGCACCTGCTGCTCGAACAGCTCCATGATATTTTTAAGGCCAGATTGTCGGATATGGCAGCTTCTTTCAATTGGTACTGCCCTGCAGCCTTCTTTCTTGACATTTTGAGTCAGTGGGGCATCATGAGGAGGTGAAATGTAAACGAAATCTGTAAATATTGATATGATAACTATTAACTGTTCGTCAATCCAAAATAGAGAGGTTGACTGTATGGAGTATGTTAAATTACCGTTCTATTTCTTGTCCGTCACGTAATGTGTAATCATCCGAGTTGGACCTGATTTGACATTATGAGTTGCTAAGTCCCTCTTTCGTTTTGACCGGTACTTACCCCTTCACAATTCTGTGGTGTTCGTTAACATTATCGCTATTTGTACTATGGGTAATAGTTTCATTCGTGCTACATCCGGTCTATGAATGATTTAGTTTTTGAGACCACATTTTTTTTTTCATATCTGCAACGAACAAGAATAGCGAAATATATTACAATTGGGCTACGCAATTTGGTATTGTGTGGCATAACCATATGTCGAAAGGGAGGGGGGGGGGGGGGTCTTCGCGAAAGCCGGCGAAGTTTGCATCAAGATATTGAGTGCTGAAGAATCTGCTGCAGAGTTGCTTGGTAACCAGGATTTCCTTCTCCGATTTTATCAGTTATTGTGTAGACATTGTGCTTCGTATGGGCGAATATTTTCGAAGTTTTAGTCTGAAATATTGTGGATATTTAATGTAAACTTAAATAGATGAAAAAAATTTTAATCATGGTAATTTTTATGCCGTGAAATTTTGGAGTTTAGGTTTAGCCTCAATTGATGCTTGAAATTTAGGACTTCATATTTACAGTTTTATTAATTTATAACATTCAGCACCTTGCTTTCGTACTGTATATTTTATTATATATATATATATATATATATATATATATATATATATATATATATATATATATATATATATATATATATATATACACACACACACACATCTACGCTTATTTACGCAAAGGGGCTCCGTTAGATTTCGCCATTCGTCTCTATCTTGAGCTTTTAATTCAATACTTCTCCATTCATTATCATCATATATATGTCATTGATAACGTATCACTTGTGTGTTGTTGATATCAAGTATTTTCTTTGAATAGGAAAGATGTACGTTGATACATTTCATATTGGGCTTTTCCTGCCCGTCAGCTGATTGACTGATTCCAATAACCTTACTCGTACTTTTAAGAAAGTCTCAAATATTTTCTTGGTGTTCGATAATCTCGATCGAATACAGTCGAGAATGTTTACATTGCAGGGTTCATGTGCGTGGTTATGTATGTCTACGAGCTTGTGTCATGAATGGTAGCGTGTGAGAGTGGCGGGAACTATCAGCTGGCTGGTCGTGGACGGAGGGACCCCATCTTGTCGGGGTGGGAATGGTAGAAGGGTCGAGAAGACAGTTCCCGCCGTTGAACGGCCCCCGCTTCTATCGTCTCGCAAAATAATGTCATTTTTCAATTCAACTTTGCTTCTTTTAGGAGCAGATGTAATTTTCTCATTCCCAGGTGCGGCGTTTTCTCGTGAAATGCGTTAAGCGTTTCACTGGTAAAGGTAAAGGGTGTGTCCCTTTTATCAGCGTTGTTAATATTGAGCCAGCTGATTCCGTTTCCATGGAGACGATCGACCGCGCGTAGCCTCGCCCCGCCCCCTCACTTCTGGCCGCCGGTCGCGTGGTGAGGGTAAAATCAAACATCTAGATTTGATCGAATTCCTTGGGTGAAACACGTTAACAGCACGCATGTGTGGGCGGCATCCGATGGAGAAGTCGTTATCTATGATACGCGTGAAGGAAAATACACAACCAGCAGAAATATCCCGGCAATTGACAGTTTCGCCACGTGGTTGGTAAGGGGCCGGTGCGAGGCTAGCGGCAGCCATGTGGCGCGTATTTCAGGACCCCGCATCGTTCCTGCATTGTACACTGCTAAAAACTGCATTGCTTGTGTATAAACATGGCACCATTTTTAAATCACTATTAAAACTGGCGTTAAGACGTCCTTTTCCGAAATCAAGATTATGTTGAAGGAAATTCGCGTAATGTCGGGTGGGAAGGGACAAATGTTTGGGTTTTTAGTTTGACACCACGTGATTCCACCCAGCTGACTGCAATCAAAACCCGCCAACATGAAAAATGGCGGGAAATGAAATTGTAATTTAGGAAAAATGCACTTCACGTGAACGTAGATTTCAGTCTACGTTAGAGGATTTTGTTAACCTGTATTGTCACGTGTTATGATGTGCCTTTATGAATAGCTCTAACCATGACAATATATACTATGCCAACTTTCCTTGTTGCTAAGTAGCGTTGCACCTTCTTTTTCGGTGTGTTCTTGGTTTGGGTATGAAGTGGCACAGAGTAGTGAATGTGGTTGTTGGAGAGTGCATTTCAATTTTTGAATAAGGTCAGAATTGCTGGAAAATAGAATTTAGAATCCTTCATCAATTATGGCATGGAAGTGTATAATTACGTCTAATGCAAAATTGTAAGATGGTTTAATGAAATTTGAAGCAACGAATTTTTTATCCCGTCGATGAGATTTCTCAGCACGTGTAGTCTTGTGAAGTGGGTGCACGTGTCCGTAAGCAGCTGTTTCTAAACGTAATAACATAAATTTTACCTCTGAATTGCCCCGAGGGGATTAATAAATAGTACGGTGTTTTGAACTGTAAAAACACACTATGAAATATCTTGCAAGTAACAAATGACGTCCCTGTTCAACAACAGAAGCTTGCTTGGCTGTAACCCCCAAAAGCTCGTTCAATCTTACGTGTCCCTTATCTAGGGCGTCTGTTTTATAATTACGTCACTTCCGGAGAGTTAGCTTTGTTTTCTTTCTCATGTGAAGAACGTATGCGCAGCAATCTGCAGAGAATTGTATTATTTCAAAGTATATTAGGCGCGCATATATATATATATATATATATATATATATATATATATATATATATATATATATATATATATATATATATATATATATATATATATATATATATATATATATATATATATATATATATATATATATATTGTGTTAATGGGAGGAGATTAACTATTGACTGCTTGTGATTAGTGTGTGCAATGCTCTCAATCTTGTCAGTGTGAAGTGAATTTTATTGTATCCATAGATCTATGAGAGGAGAGAGAGAGAGAGAGAGAGAGAGAGAGAGAGAGAGAGAGAGAGAGAGAGAGAGAAGCGTTTGTGTGTAAGGGGGCAGAAGGAATGGGCTAAGAAACACCACAGCAGGCGGCTCAGCTGTCAGTTCCCTCAACCCCCGTTTTTAGCCCCCTTACTCCCTCTCTCCCTGCTAGCCTGTCTCTCGCCTTCCACCATGTTACCTAAGCCTCTCTCTCTCTCTCTCTCTCTCTCTCCCTCCTTCCTGTTCAACTTCACATTCCCCGTCTCCCGTCACCCCTCACAACCACCAACACAGCTCGCAGCGTTTTCAAGGTCAAAAGTACGCTCTGGCCTGGTGGGGTTCCGTCTCTTGTCTGGGTCGCACTCTCGTTGGTTCGTAGGAGTGTTTGTGTGTAGGGAGGGGGGTAGGGGGATGTTTGTTCGTTCGGTTGGGAATGGGTTTCGAAGGGACTTGCTGGTGGTTGGGGTTCGGGGGGGGGGGGTGTATGGAGAATTATTACGAAGATGGATTAGGGATCGGGTACGAATTTTGTAAAGGATGCACTGCCCACTGTGAAATGTAGGAAGTTTTGTCCTGTGGTTACAGATGATTGGTTTTAAGTATCAGATTTCGCTACCAATTTTGGAAGACATTTCTCTTTAACATATTTAAATTGTAAATATTTGCATTTCCACTTGATATTTCTCTCTCTCTCTCTCTCTCTCTCTCTCTCTCTCTCTCTCTCTCTCTCTCTCTCTCTCTCTCTCTCTCGTGAGGACGTTTCCCCAAGGTCATGTTTCTGTAGTAGGAAGCTGTGCTTGTACCGAAAAAAGGGGCTTTGGGAGCCGACTACAGCTCATTCTTGAAGTGAATCGTAGAAATGACCCTACTCCTCCCTTCCGAAAGTAGTTTCGTATGGCCTCCGAATTAGTTAATGAACATTTATACTCTTAACCACCCGAGATTTGTGATGCCGCACCAGAATGGGGAAAAATATTCAATGTTGATATAATTTACTTTCCAGTTGGGATAGCTTGTAAGGTTAGTTACTATGCCCGTAATTGTGCATTTTTTTTTTCTCCTGGAGTCCTTTTTCAGCTTAATTTGCGTCTTTTTTCTTGGACTGGGCTTCCAAATTAATGTTAGTTTGCTTTTTATAAGTAATTCACCATAGACACCAAAGACGTCAAAATCTTCGGAAACTTATAGTGAATGAGAGAAAAGACCAAGCGCAATTAATTTTCCATGTACTAAATTTCTAGCTTTGCCGGAGGGACATTAATGGCCACAAAGTAGTCTAAGAAATTTCATGTAAATCTCAGGTAAGGAAATAATAGTTTATTTTACTCAGAAATAATTTATAATACTCGCACCCATATACTTTTCACGAACAATACCATTGTCATCGTAGCCTTCCCAGTAAAGCTTCACAGGTCATACTGTTAGAGTTTAAAGATGTTTTGTAACCTATAAAAACCATTGTCTGGTTTTGCCTATGGTACGGAGCTTTAATTTGAAGTAGAATTTGTTGTATTCAACGTTGATTCTATCCTTTGAAAGTGTTTAATTAGTATTCATTTTATTTTATATAGCATTGCAATATTAACAAAACGTAAGTAAGCAAAACATTGGTTAAACAATTTTCCCTTAATACTGAAATAGGAAATGATAGAAATTCTAACTGCTCTTCACGAAATTTCCTTCAATAAATAGAGGAATGTCAGTGCATTAAGTGGAAAATAATGTTTAAATTAGTCCAGCTTGTAAGAATAAAGAAGTATTACAGTAAAACCAAATCCTTTGAAAACAAAGTGAATATGTTAAGTGATAACTTAAAAGCAAACATCGACTTAGCTGCGGAATTTTTTTTTTTATCAATAATCACTATGATAAAGTCAAAACTCCATTGTATGAAAGAAATGACGTCGTATAGAAGAAAAGAAAAATATCTTATTTCAACTGTGCAGATGATTTCATTACAGTGTACTGTATAAAAATGAAAATTGAACTGATTTTTCCCAAGGTCATGATCAAAACAATTGTTGCTACCCCCTCTCCCGTTTACAAGGAAAATAGGAAATTTTCTTGTATCTATGGTTCCACAGTTTGCTACCCCTTCTCTTCCTTCTACAAGGAAAATGTGATATTATGAATTCATGTACCACATTTCCCAACATCGGAAGGTATGTTTCTGGGAAAGTAGGTTGCTTGTATTCAGGAACGGCCGGTAACATTACCTTTAAGCAAGGAAACCCCGTCTGGGTCAAAGGTTAGAGGTCGAATACAACCATTCTCTCTCTCTCTCTCTCTCTCTCTCTCTCTCTCTCTCATACATTGCAACCATCATTACTTCCCTAATGATTATTTAAGCTCCCTGAAAAGTGTGGGGAAAAAGTGCAAGTGTTGACCTAATCTCCCCTATATAATAAAAGAGCTAGTGTCAGGATGTGTATATATATACACACACACACATATATATACATACATACATACATATACATACATACATACATACATACTGTATCTGTCATGCTCAGCACTCCCTGTCCCTCTGGTAGGGGGAGACGGGTCATGAATTGATATATTTTTTTCGTTTTGTTTCTGCATGCATATTCTTCCCACTCCACTTAAATGGTATATATATATATATATATATATATATATATATATATATATATATATATATATATATATATATATATATATATACATACATACATACATACATACATACATACATACACGCGCGCTCGCATATATTGTGTATGTATGTATGCATGCATGTTTTACGGGGGTATAAATAGGCAAATATAATTAGTTTAATCGAATCCAAACTATAACTTAATATATTAGGGAGTGATACATTAAGGTGGTATCTGGGATCATGGAGGTAAATGATGAAACTTCAATGTAGTGATTTTTGGTATAGTATTTTAAGTCTTATTGCAGTACTCCTTGACTTTTCTGTTTCTCTTTAGGTTGGTTTTCTCCATTTTATAATTTTAATTAGTATATAAAAGACTTCAAAATAGTTCTAAGATGTAATTTCTCAATTTTCTGCTCAATGTGTCTACTATCAGTGTTTCTCAAGAAGGTAACTTCCTGTGATTTCCATCATCATCTATTGATGCAAAGGGCCTCTTCTCTAATTTTATTATAGGTAAAAAATATTGACACATTTTGAATTTTTCATTGCAGGCAGCTATATTACAACAGACGGCTGAATACATTTATCAGTTAGAGCAGGAAAAAACTCGTTTGCTTTCCCAGAATTGTCAGTTGAAAAGACTTCTCAATCAACAACAACACCATGCCGATGCTGAAGGTAAGGCATAGAAGTAAACAAACTGTCACTTGTAATGCTTTAGTTCATATTAATTTCTGATGCTCAAATGTTTTGGGTGACAATTACTCATTTTAAGATTACGTTAAGAGTTGTCAATATGCTTGAAAAAACTGTACAATTGTATCGTACGCACCCAATACAGCGACTGCTTTCTAACATTACAGGCAGTCCAGCTGCTGGAGATAATGCTTGTGACGATGGAGTTACCACTGTTGGGGATACTGTCGTCAGTACCCAGGTGGATAATGGTCCTGCTACTGAAGAACTACGGCGTGAGATGATTGATCTTAGAGTGCAATTGGATCGCGAACGACGCCATCGTATGTCTCTTGAAGAGCACATCCGATCTCAAGAAGCTCAAGCTTTTCCTGAGCGCGTAAAGGATCTGTCTCAACCGGTCAGTATTACAAGTTTTTATTTTGATAAGTATTCTTATCTGACAATACTAAGTCTTTTTAGGGCAAATTTTTTCAGGGTGTAGTCTCTCTCTCTCTCTCTCTCTCTCTCTCTCTCTCTCTCTCTCTCTCTCTCTCTCTCTCTCTCTCTCTCTCTCTCTCTCTCTCATTGCAACCCCCATTACTTCCCTAATAACTATTTAACATTAGACGGTGCAGTGCTGAACTTTCATATTATTTTTTAGATAATGAGAGTGTTTTACAACATGAGTAACAGCTTTAGTCTGAAAATTTGGTTGAATAAATACGGTATACTTACTGTATGATTTTAATACGAAAGACAAGATATATCTTATCTTGTATTGACAATTTCTTATAGAATCTGAGTTATTGCTTTAAGATTCTGGATTTTTTTTTTATTATTTAAGGAGAAGTTTAGCCTCAAGAAATTTGATTGTTACAGTATATGTATTTAGTCTGAAAAATTGGCTTATATGTATCTTCAGTTCAAAGGTTGTAGCCAGGTTACTGTTCGGATTTGGAGAAAGTTATGCACCCTTGTCCTATAAGGGAAATAGATTTGTATAATTACTTTAGCTGGTGTTATTTTTCTATCCATCATTGTTCTGTTATGTAAGCAAGTCACAATGTAAGATGTTACACAGAACTGGGTTTTTCATAGAATCCTAAACTAATATCTTCGCTGTTGATGTTAATGGCAGCATTACAGCACATATTAAACATGCAGTTTAGTGTCTGCCCTTATCTTTGTTCCCACCACCTTTTTTTCCCATCATCCTTCCAACTTTTAATTTTATTAGTGGAAATTTTTTCTTTTCCCTCCCAGTTGCATCATTGCACTGCATAGCTTTGTTTAAATGGACGGGCCAATATGAAGGCTCGTGTGTAAACTTTTTTTTTTCCATTGATATACTACAGATTCTTACAGAACAATAATAGTATCAACTAAAAAGGATTGAAAAATTCACATTTGCAAGTAGATTACCTTTTCTATGGCAATTATATAATCTTGGCAAAATTTTTTGTAATCCTCTTAGTATTCAGTTTATGAATTAATTTCTTATATTGTACATAACTAGAGATCTCTTTAGTGTTAGTAATATGAGCTGATATAAAAGAAGAGTTGACATAGGGATGTTGCACTTGTGAAATATTTCTTATTCAGTAACTTTAATGTATAAGTTTTATTTTTACAGAAACCAGAAATACGTGAGGTGAAAGTGGAAACTGCACCTGGACCTGTGGTGACTGAGACAAATGTTACAGTCGTCCCACCTGTGCCAACACCAGTAGAAGTAAGCACTTTACGCCCGGCACCTTTGCAGGTAGTTAAACCAGACACAGAAAGCAAGAGGGAAAGCCCTCGTCAATCACCCCCTCGTCATCATGCACCATTGCCAATGGTAATTATAATTTATTTTAAAATAATTTTTGTAATACACCCATGTTCTGTTTTTAAGTTAACAATAGAAGTTTATTCATTCAACATTCTAGAATAAGAAACCGGTCATGATTTTAATTTTGACTAACCCCAATGAGGGGACGAGTTTGCTTACAAAGTTTCTTGGAAATATTTTATGTGCACCATAAAAATTACTCATGAAATGTTGTTGGAAATATGTTGATTTACAATTTCATTATATTCAATTCTCAAAGATATGAATAACAAGGTTTGGTATTGGTAATCTTAAATCTAGGGAGAGTAAGGCTATATATTTTTCCATCATCCCATGATAAATATTATTTGAAATCCATAGCAAAGCCCTGCGACTACGACTACCATTACAACTGCTGTTGCTATTGCCAATGCCACAACTATTGACCAGCCAGCTCCCCGTCAGCCAACCACAGCAGTATTAAGTCGACCAACGATCACTCACACACAACACAATCCAGTTCAAGGAACTATTGTGTCTGCACCTCCGGCAACCACAATTGTAACTGTCGTTCCATCAGCAAAGGTATGAATAACTTGAATATTCAGTTATTATAATTATTTGCAAATAAAATTTAAACTGTCGTTTCATCAACAAAGGTATGAATGTGAATATTCAGGTTATTCACAAGGGATAAAAATAGGTCAACCCTCATAATAAGTTACCCAAGTATGGTCTGATGCCGACTACAAAAGCAAATGAAGTAAAGTAGATGGTTATCTTACAATGCATATGCTATCAAAACTGGGGAGCAGATATTCAACAGTGCCAGACCAAGTTAAATGATTAATTTAATAATATTGGGGGGTAATTTAGGGAAATATCAGTCATAAAATTATCTCCATAAGAGAGTGGAGTGAAACCTTTTGCAAAACAGGTAAATTAGTATACCTTACTTGCCTTAAGAAGAGCAATTAATTGGAACTAATTTGTATTTCCAAATGGTATAAGTTAATACCTAACCTTAATGGGAGTTCAAGAAAACAAAGGTACAGGATAAGAGAGATTAAAGGGAAATTATTTCACGTCTCACCCTGTAGAGTAAATGAAAAAGCTGGCATCAAAATTTTACTGATGGTGATTCAAGGTCATTTATTATGTGGTTAACCTGAAATAAAAGCCTTTATGATGTCAAGACTTGTGAGATTCTGTTCATTCAGGATTATTGATATTGCTGTTTGCTTAAGGAAACTGTGAAGCACATCAAATATATATTGCCACTAAGTCAAGTTTTTAAAATCATAATTTGGATACAAAATTATACCCATTATCAAATTTTTAAAAGCTACCACTCATCCAGGCTAAGATTATCATAGGATGAAATTCTTGTAAACCTGCTTCGCATAAATTGTTGTGTATACCCTGAATTGATGAGGATATATTATAAATAAATTCCTACTTTCTAAGCAAGTTCCAATTTGCCCATAGGGCTAGGGAAATTGAGTGTGTTTATAATTAATCATAAACTTGACCATGGGAAGTTGTGTTCAGCATGAAATTCACAGGTTACAAAATACAGTATGTTAAATAACAGAATATCATAATGGTTATCCTGATCTCTCAGTTGTCATAGGTGCTAATAAATTCCAGACTACTACAAAGGCTTTGTTAGATATGGATAAAGTACATAAGAAGAGGTGTGATAGACTTCTGTAAGTTAAGCAATATTCTACTTTAAAATATTCTTCTGGCCCATTGAGCTACTGGACTATACATGTGATATGACATAGGGGATTCAGTCATAGGATTTTTTAAAAGATGGACAGGTGAAAAATATAGGATTGAAATAAAAGTAGCCTGGATAGTGGGTAATTTATGTATATGGATGCAATAAAGGGTGTGGGAGTGAAGGCAATATAGTAATATGTGGTAGAATGAAAAGATTTGGTTGCATGTAACTCTGAATTGACATGTTTGAATTGAGTCGGACTGTCTTCGGTGAGGAAAAGCCAAGTAACGGGTAGGTGATGGTGGAAGGGCAAATCTTTTGAGGAGGCAAAATGTTACTTTAACAAAAAGTATGTTACGAATGTATGAAAATGGTAGCAGAAAGACTATAAAGTAGAAAGTAATGTTTTTTTTTTATCACAAGTCCTGTACTTGAGCAACCATGACTACAGGATGCTGGGATTCTGTTTACAAATGAAATTGCTGAAATGTGAAAGGATCAAAGGCCAAAAAGCAGATTGAGTTCATTTAGACAATATTTTGGACCAGTTATATACGAGTATTATATGGGTATGTAGTTATAGGAATGTCTTGGAATGTACTAAAAATATAGAAAATTTATATTCCTTTGGCAAAGACTTAAATCAGTTGGATATTTAATTCCATCAGATAGAGGAAGTTGGAATGTTGTCCAAGTTGATTTCTAAAGGGAATATTTGGTGTAAATGTCATATCATACTAGTCTATATTAAAGAAGAGTAAGCTTTTATAGTAATACCTTTGTCTGAGGTAGCTTTCAATGACAGTATAGTATGATCTAGTTTCCATAATTAGTTACAAGTTAAAGAAGGAATGTAACCCTTCTAATAGATTTAAACCGTAAATAAATTTGCTAGTTGTGTGAATATTCTTCTGTGATCTGAAACAATTCAATAGTCCAATGCTGCACCTCTAATTATTTCCAATACAATGCAGATACTTCAAATTGTATCTTTTCTGTGCTAAACAGATACTTTTTACCATTGTTCTTCAGAGATAAAATTTTAATTTTGGAATTGTAAGATAATTTTGAAAATTGTATTTTTTTTTTTTCAGGGCGGTGTAGATGCATTACCATCTGTTTTTGAGGCTTTAACAGCATCAGGCAGGTTTGGAGCAAAGGTCGAGGTTGAACCAGCACCTAGGGTACCATCCCCAGAAGCTACAATCGAATATGTTGAGGATAACAAAAATAGAACGTAAGTTCATGTAATTTGTACATTCTTTATTTGTTTGGCTTAAGTAGTGCAAAAGTGCTATTGAACGAGAAACTACATACTGTATCTAATTTTCTAATCCTTTAGCATATTTCCGTTTCTCCCAAGCACTTCATACTTTGGTAATCTCTCTGTATGTTAATAATTATAATTGTACTTTCCCTCATAAGTAGGAATCATGAAATTATTGTGCTTTGTTCAAATTTTTCATGAACTGTACAAAATTTGTCTACCTCATTGCTGAAGGGATGTCTTATGATTTTCAAAGTTCTCCCAAATATTAATAGCATTGTCTATAGATTATTTTTAACTTTGTTCTATTATTATTAGTAGCCAAGCTACAACTCTGCTTGCTTGCTTGCTTGGAAAAGGAGAATGCTATAAGTCCAAGGGCTTGAACAGAAAAAGCATTGGCCATTTTGTTAAAGTATCTGTTTCATTTAGTATTGTCTAATACGATTACAGTACATGTATATTTACACTTTCCATACAAGAAGCAGAGTTCATATTTGGAATGAACATGTTAGTGTGATACTCTTGAGAGGAGAATATTTATAACAATCATCGTATTTTCATTTTCAGCGTGTATATTGTGAACTCTACTAATGCAGCCTGCCAGAAGTCCCTCGACACCATATGCGAGGCTATTCGTCACTTGGAAGGTGATCATATGTTCCAAACTGAAGAGCAGCATCCACGCATTGAAGAGGAAATTATCACCGAAGAAACTCTCACTATTGAAGATCATGCAGGACAACAGGTGACATTAAGTGGCTCTCAAGTTCCTGTGACCATAGGTAGCCATGTTACCCTAGCAGGTGGGGATGAACCCATTACCTTGCACATGGTAGGTGAGCCACAGGAAGTTCCTCTTGAACTTACAACACATCGTCCTAGCCAACAAAGTTCAAGCCACTCAAATTTACACACCCCACAGCAGTCTACTATAAGCCTTACTACCAGACCTTCTCATCAATCACCAAATCACACCTCTTCAACTACCACGTTATCAAAGGATGATTGTACTCCAGTGTGTAGTATTTCTACAACCACTTCATCACATTCTTCACCTTCTCAAAGTTTGTTGCAGGCGACTAGACCAGGTGTGATCGTAGTTAAACATCCATAATACAATTATGTTTTATCCTTCATTGTTTGTCTGTGTTAATAATATATTAGGAATTTTAAACTCATTGGCCACAGCTCTTCAAGTACTTTCTTTTCTTGCATAAGGTTGTGGATTCCGTGCTTTGTGCTTGACTAGTTGGGAATTTAGAAATGCTAAACATATAATAGCTCAGCATACAAACAGTGGAAGTGACAATTTGCTGTCCTGACATGAAAGAATTGGATGGCCAGTGTGGATTAAGAAACTTGTACATAACGTAACGTGAGTGTATAAAGTGTAGATTTAGGGTGTGAAAAAGTGATGAGTTACCAGAGACACATCCATAGTGACTGGCAGAATCTCATGCTGCATTATATGCTTATTCTCTCTATCGAGTTTGAATGTTGTGCTTGAATGTGTCATATTTGGGTGGCACGGAAGACAATTTTCCAAATTTTGACTGCCAATATTTGTAGAAAATGGTTCGTTTTAGGGGGTTTCCATTCATTCCGTACGTATTGTGAAAAAGTATTTAGGTGTTAAAAAAAGTGTATAAGTACCCTTAAGGTTTGTGAAATAGCAGTTTTGAAATCTAAGAAATAGTATAGTCTTGTGTGCCACTCAAATAATGCCTGCAAAACTGAACAGTGTGTGGAGTTACAAGAGGCTAATTTTGACTTAGCAGCAGTGCATAAAAATTTGGACACAAAGTTTATTTGTAGCAAGAAAAAAATGAGAGAGAAGCTTGTGTAGTTTTCCAATTGCAGGTGTGATGAAAGTGTGTGTTGACACATTTCAATGCCTGCAGTGACCGAAATGTGATTGCAACTAAGTACCTGGAATTGGGTGCATGGTAGTTAATTGGCTCAAAAGTAGTTTCAAGTCTTGCCTCAGTTTTTACTCCCCAAGTTCTTGTGATGTGTAGTAGTTCAGTGTAACCTCCAGCCAGCAGTGTTATTGCTGTTATCAATTTATCAATACTGTATTCTCAAGTAAAGTCCCTTGCCGCCTCAGTGTTACTTGGCTTTCAATTAAAAGGTTCATTCACATAGCTTGAGTAAAATAAAAAGATGGGTTAAAGATCGTAAATGTAAGGGTTGTTTTTGGGTGGGATTAGCTTGGAGCAGTTTCAAAATGTTGGCCAAATTAGTTGGCTGCTGTTATGGGTTCAGATATTCAAACTGCAATTGATTTCCTTTAGGCTTGGGGACAAGAGGTTGAAAAGCAATATATTAGTTATAAAGAGAAACTTGGGTTGCAGTTTAAATCTCTTGAATTTTTCTGGAGAGGCCATATCCGCCCAATATAATGTTTTATATTTAATGAAGGTCTGTGGTTTTTCAAAGATTTGTCTATGGGGGTAAATAAAGATGGGTGTTATTTAGAAGCCTTTAGCATTAATTGCAATGTCTTCTTTTAGATAAAACTTGTCCACTAAGTATTAGAAAGTCTACTTTGGAAAAGTGCAGGCATTTATCATATTTGGAGTAAATGAAGAGAAGGGAGTTGGCAAGTATTTGCATTATTTTTTTTGTTTTTGCAGATAATTGAAACTACCCATTTGGTAAGTTTATATACATATATATATACATAAAATATATCCATTTTTAGATTTTCCAGGTTGACCAGAGCTGGAAGGTCTAGGGAAT
Source organism: Palaemon carinicauda (assembly GCF_036898095.1). Classification (NCBI taxonomy): domain Eukaryota; kingdom Metazoa; phylum Arthropoda; class Malacostraca; order Decapoda; family Palaemonidae; genus Palaemon; species Palaemon carinicauda. The sequence goes on from NC_090729.1 coordinate 124,013,306, forward strand.
TGCTCAAGTAGGGTACCCTACCCAGTTCCCTTCTGGCACTTAATTCTCTTATTTAATTTTATGTACCTTAAAATTTTTATTTTTGTTTAGATATGAAAAAAAATATACATACAGTACATGTATACCGGTAGCATTCCTCGGTGATTGATTTTGTGCAGAATGTTCTAGTGCCAGAATGGGACTTGTATTACCTCTGTATAGTTTTGGATGCAGTCTGGGGCATTTAGAAGCAACCAGTAGCAGTACAGGAATATGTCGTAATGCCTTTTAATTTTGGGATGGCAGGTTTTAGTTTTATTGGGACTTTGCAGAGCTTTCAGACTAGAGGGTATAGCATGTGACTTTTTACAAAATTTCCCTCTCGTAAATCAGCTTTACTGATATGCAGCTAATTGCAAGAATTTAAAAGGCCAGTACTTATCTAAAAGTAATGTCTTTAATTTCTATCCTTTTTACTTGTTTTTTTACTTCCATCTAAAATAGTGATCCTGCTATTGGCTGCTTGGTGTGTTTTTTCCATATTTTCATATCTTTAGAAGATATTTGTAATTTACTGTACCATTGTACAGTTTTAATGTAGCCATTGTTACTAATTGAAGTTTGTGTGAGTGTATAAGTATTATACGTAAACTGGAGATAAACCGACTTGGCAGGTAGGTTAATGGATGTAATTTTTTTTTTAATATATATATACACATATATATATGATGCGAAGTTGTTGTCCGAGAGTTATGATGTGCAAATGTGTTGGTGTTGTTGAATTTGATATGCAAGGTTTGCATGTTACAGAATGTTTGTATTGTACCACATTGCAAAGATGGTATTGCCAATGTGTAAGCCAAAGACCTAATAGCAAAATTTGCTATTGTGTCCAAAGTGAATCATTGTTCCGAGAGAGGTATTCATATTTAATTTCTAATAAAATTATGGTTATTTTTTTTTTTAACCAGATTGTAGCACAATACAAACATTAAGATTAATTGTTTTCTAAAACTTACTGAAGTGTAAGGTATCAGTACAAATATTTATTATGGGCTATTAGCTTAGACATTTCCACCCCTTTCCCTCATAATTAAAAGCCAATAAATTAACAGAACAATGACAATTTAGTTGCTTTTCCTCCCGTTGAAATTTGTGCTGTGTACCCAATACTCTCATAAGCTTACAGGATAACATGCACACTTCATCTACAATAGCAGTTACTGACAAGTATGCAATTCCAGTGCAAAAATTTTGATATATATTAATTGTACTCATTCTTTTTAAATAAATTGTTACTAGTATCATGTTGATCTGTTTAAAAGTAACTCATCCACTATACTTTGGAAAGTAACAGTAAACAATTAAGGACGGCAGGTACTATACTCTTGTTTTATACCACCATTGTCTGCAGGCTAACTCCTATAAGCCAAAGATTTTTAATTTACATACCTTCGTACATTTTTAGTGCTGTTCTTGAGAATTATTGTACAGTTGTCTAAAACCTCGCAAACTCCATTGTTTCCCTGGCAGACATCTGCTTTTTTTTCTTTTTTACAATTTCATTATGACTGGAGAAGAAAATAAACTTGATTGTGTAATATAATTGTATGTATTATCCTTGGTAACAAAAATATCCTATACATACTTGGAATGACAATTTTAAGATTTGTTCTAGTATATTTTTAACACTAAAATCTCCTTTGCAACATTTGAAATACATTTTAACTAGAACTAAAAATTGGAAAATAAAAGTTATAAAGAGATGACTTCAAATTAGGGTTAGCTAATCAATCAATCATGACTTCACCGAAGTTACGAAACAGGATGTGATAAATTTAGAAGCTTCTGCATGAGTGATCATGAAAAAAAACTCATAACCCAAGGAAACAATGTAGTGTATGTTGTATATCAAAACATTTAAAAGTTGAAATAAAAATGGTAGCTTGGGTTACGAATAATGGAATTATGTGGTATAATGGGAGCTTGGACAGTAAGGGATCTGGAATTGATGAAGGTGCTTATCAATAGGTGCAATCAAGGAATTCAGCAAAGACCCTATTGTAATAAACGGTGCACTAACAGCAATACTTAACATACGTTGACCAGCCTACCAACTAAGGTATACTTGGTGGAATTACTTGCTAGTATTAGAATGCTAATGTAAGGTTTGTTACTTTTTGGGTCAAACTCATGATTAATATAATAAATCTTCTAGTAATACAATAACTTAGAAGAATACATTGAAAAAAAAATTAGTATGCAACCCCAACCCAATTTCCTTTTAGCAGGAAATTGCCTCCTCGGCTTCAGTGCTGTGTCATGCATACTAGGTCGTAAAGTCTGCTACATACAGCACATAACCTGGACAGAAATGTAATTCAATGCAATTAGATATCAAACCCTTTCCAAGAAGTCCCCTTCACTGGTTGACATCAGTAATCAGCCAGTTTCTACCTATAGTATCACTACAAAAAACATTAATATCTAAAAATGAACTAAAAATAGTTATACGAAAAAGAGAAATAAAAACTAGCAGCAAAAATTACTTAACGATTTTAGCCAAGTTTCCTTGGACCCTAACTGCATTGTCTTTTTAGCTTTCTACTGTACCTCGGTAACTGCATTCTTTCTTCTTTTTGACCATACTCTAGTAAATTTTACCTCTTGGTGCTACTGCATGGTTTTCCCAAGATGCCCCTTGGCACAGAATGTCCTCCTCGGACCACAACAGCAGGCCATAGAACCAAATTCATAATTACAATAGCCTAATCTGTAAGAGCAAAACTTACAGAAGTTAACTTTACAATCTTGATTGAAGATTTGACCTTTTAAATACGGTAAGTCCAAACCTATAGGGTGAATAATTTGTATGAATAGAATAAAAAATTAATTTTAAAATTTGAAATTAATTATCGAACACACCTGTATAATATAATTCAGCCGATCACATGTGTCGGCTCCAAACAGATATAACTAATTAGGTGACTAATTATATTACCCTCATTGATTGTGACCACCCAACAACAGGTCCAAAAAGTCTCATTATGATCAAGTTAATTAAATTAAGGAAATCTCGATAAAGAATGAAACTGGAATGAATTGGGGTCGGAGAATAACGTTGCGATCCACTGCCAACTGTAGGATCTGAGCAAGAAGGTTGAGAGGTTGGGACTTTTGTTCCCCCTTCCTTCTTCAAATAGGAGATCGCGGTGTTGTCTGCATACACTGCGAATACTTCGGATGAGCACAAAGGAGTGAAGTGGAGAAGAGCCTCCCTAATTGCCTTGAGTTCTCTCCAGTTTATGGATCTGGAGCTCTGGGAAGGAGTCCATAACCCAGCAATGCTCTCCTGCTCTAGAGAAGCTCCCCACCCTATGTCTGAAGCGTCTGTATGCAGAACAAGCGTAGGTTCGAGGACTTTGAGTGATAGTCCTGCATTCAAGTGTATCTCCTAGGACCATCAAAGAAGATCCTCCTGACTGCGTGCTGTCCACTGAATTTGTTTGGTGTTGTTCTGCCATTCTAATGTTGCCTCATTGTGAATTGAAAATCCCTCATACGGCATCTTCCGTTGGGAACTAGTCACATTAAAGAAGCAAGTTGGCCTAGAAGGCTCATCCATAGAGAAACTGTTGGGTTTGGATGTAACAAGAACTCCTCTATAATTCTCCGAAGGTTGTCTTTCCTCTCTTGAGATGGGAAGACCCTTAAAAGAGGAGAGACAATCTTCATTCCCAAATAAGTCATCTGTTGAGATGGTGTGAGAGAAGACTTCTTGTGGTTTATCTTTATTCCAAATGTCCTGCAAAGATCCAGGACCAATTCCTTCAGACGAAGAGCTTCCTGAAGGGAAGAAGATAGGAAAAGCCAATCGTTCAGATAGCGGCACATCCCAATACCCATCCGGTGGAATTTGGCTGCGACAGGGGCCATGATTCTGGTGAAGACCTGAGGAGCAGTTGCCAGTCCGAAGCACACACACTTGAACTGCCAAGTCTCCTCTCCCCAGCGGAAGCGCAGAAGATGGCGAGTCCTAATGAATAGGGACTTGGAGATAAGCATCCTGGAGGTTGATGGTAAAGAACCAGTCCCCTTCCCTTATAGCTATAAGAACAGTCTTTGGAGTCTTCATCTTGAACGTAATCTCTAAGAAGGAGTCGAGGATAGAGATCGATGATGGGTCTCCAACCTCTTGAGGCTTTCGTCACCACAAACATGTGGCTGTGAAAACTCCAAGAGTTGGGCGAGGCTGGCTCTACGGCCCCCTGGTACTTTAGCTGTAGCATCTCCTCCCTCAGCACTTGTTGCTTTATGGACCTGCCGAAGTAACTGATGGATGGTGGCGAATGACTGGTCAAGGGTGGTCTAGACTTGAGAGGTATCCTATACCCTTCCCTTAGTACGATGGTCACCCAAGGGTCGGAATTCAGGGCCTCCCAAGCTCGCGTATCATGTTGTAAGCAGCCACCCACGTGTACGTGTTCATGTGAAGGAACTGGCACCTATTTCTGAAAACCCTTTGGGACAGTGTTCTAAGAGGACCTAAAGTCCTTCTTCTTGTCCTGCTTCCTGGCTTGGAAGTTTGATGAAGCAGCAGCTGTGGACTTCTGCTTCTTCCCATATCTATTATTATCATTTCCTTGTCCTCCTTGCTGAAGAATAGGGCGTTTGCTCGAATCCCTCTGAGAGTAGGACTGTTTCTGTTGCGGCCTAAATGAAAGCAATTTCTTTAACAAATTATTTAGCATATCTTCCTTCCGCATCTTGGAAGACAGTTGGGCCCGAGAGAAAACGTCCTCCAGAATTGCAGATTCAAAAAGGTGATGTCCAAACATCTAGGATTCCCTCAGTAGGTCTTATGACGTATGGAGAGAGAGAAGCAGGGGCTCTACTGAGATAATGGTCCCTTATTTTACCAGTCAGGTAAGCCTCGTGGTAAGTAGCCTCCTTCATCTGTTCCTTAAGGCAGAGTCCAATAGACCTGGCTCTCTGTAGGTAGAGGGGTCGGTGCGTTGTGAGGAAAGAAGGTTCCTTCAAAAAAGCTATCATTACATACCACAGCCAGGCCAGCATGTTCCCAGCCTCCTTTATTCTTCTAACGGAGGCTTACAGTATCTTGCACTCTTTTATTGTGATACAAACCATGGCACGTTCCCCTTTCACTCGTGAGGGTAACACGTCCTCAAAGGAGGGGTTGAGAGGTGTGGGAGCTGGACCATAAGAATCTTCTTCCAGCTGCAGGTATCTCTTGGTCTTGCTTAGGAGTATGGGATGCGTCCCGCCTGCCATCTTTCCTTTGCTCGTTTCCTGACTCCCTGGCGAGCTATATTATAAACTTGTGAATGATCAAAATTATTTGAGTTGTCTTATTACCTCTAGAATATATTATATCTCTATTAAAAATCTGAGAATGATCAGAATTATTTGAGTTTGTCCTACTATTTTAATAAAGGCCAGAAAGACAATGGCATAGGGGAAACCACATAATGAATTTGTTCTAACTCACCCACTTTTCAGTTTACAATGGCCCTTCTCATGAATTAAGCAGTGAAATTCACCTTGGTAAAACTTTTCCCTATTAAAAACATTTCAGCTATAAAGGGTTGATGAATCTCAATGTCAGTAAAATCCATTTGAAATCTTTTATGGCTGAAACCGAGAAAGTATCTGGAACAGAATGAGGGATAATACAATAAGCTACACTATTAATTTTTATCGAATAAAGGTTGATTGTGTGCGCTTTGTTGAGAAACGGAAATCAAAGGGCTGGGTAATGAATGCATCTGTAATCCTGACCTGTTCTTCAATAACAGATTCCAATTGTGTCCGACATCAATTGAATGTCCGGCAGGGCAAAGCTAGTACTATAAAGATTCAGGAACCTAACCCGAAATCCGTGACACTGGGGGCACAACCACGCCTTTCACCACTAGCATCACCAGGATCACAGAGGATACTGCCACTGGGCGAACCAGGGGATAATTAGCCTTATCTACAAGCTACTAAACAATTTCATGGAGGGTCTACCTGAAAGACCAAAGAAAGCCCCAGACTTCCTTGGGTTAAACTCGTCGTCATAAGTCAGTACGGAGACGGGGGAAGAGCTTCCATCTCCCCCCCCCCCCCCCCTCAAAAAAAAAGTTGTGATTACAGTAATACTAGGGGTATAGCATATGCTACCAAAACCTGAAAAGCCCACAAACGCAGATCAAAGGGCTCCTTGATCCTGATGCATACTTCTAGGAAACCAAATCAAGGGCAGCAGGAGCAAATGCATTCACTAAGGAGACGGAAGCAGGAAAAGACTTCTCAGTGTCTTCTTGGGCATTGCCAAGACAGACACTGCAATGGCTTTACTTGCTTCTTTCCATTCTAGGTAAATGCCAGCAACTGCATAGGCCAAGACCTACAGAGATGACTGCAAACAATCAATGACCCTACAAGAAGTACAGAGAGAGATGTCTCTGTTAAAGGACAATGATTTGTATGTCGCATAGGAACAAAAGTTTTGTACTGTATTTGCACCTTGAGAATATTAGCAATGTGACTTGCAGATATGAATCATCAAAATAATATGTTATGTCATTACTGCATCTACAAATATAAAACAGAATTTACAATAATAAATTTTGCCTAATATAATTTCAAATAAACAGTAAAACAGTAATACCTCTAGATACAAAATTACTTTGATTCGAAGTGGCTCCCGTATCATGATTTTTTCGTACGAGGGAAGTTTTACAAGTAAATTGCTTAATTTGTTCCAAGCCTTACAAAAACACATTAAATTTTATAATAAAGCTATAACCCCAATGAAATATAGCCAAAAACATTTGAATAATTCAATATACTTAACCTAACTGTTAATATCTATAAATAAAGTAGTTATTAGAACATAATACAATAATAAATGGAAAATCATACAATACTGTACATATACAAAACATACAGTACAGTGATGCCTCACAATACAAAATTAATTGGTTACATAGTGGCTTTCATACCAGGATTTTTTTGGATTGTGTCACCTTTTACATGTAAATAACCTAATTCGTTCAGGCCCTACAAAATCACTACATTAAATGTTTATAATAAGGCTAAACTCAATGAAATAGAACCATTTGGATCATTTAATAATAACCTGTAAATTTATAATTAGAGCAAAATGGAGTTTTTATAATAAAACAAAGTTTTATGAATACTTACTTATTCGCGGCAACTGCCGTGTGGTGGTTGTGCGGTTAGGTGGTTAACAACCCTTACAGGGTGGTACTTGGAATCATTCCTGTTTTCTGTTCCTCAGATCATCTTTGCCCAACCTGTCTCCTGAGGGGAGGAAGGTGGGACTTAAAATATATATATATAACTGCCAGGTAAGTATTCATAAAAATTCCTGACAGTTATACTGTATAGATATAGCTGACTCACACATTTGGAGGAGAGTGACAGACAGCTAACATCGTTGGGAAAACAACAATAAGTTGTAGGAAAAAACACCTTGATTCCTCACCTGCTAAGGTAGCTGACTTTGAAGGTTCCTGCCTCTTGAGTCGCTTTCCCTTAGAAGTGTCAGCCAGGTGTGGACCTGTCATGCTGAAACAACTCAATCAAGTCTGTCAAACGGGGTGAGACCAACAACTTGACTAGACTTCAGCACTACCTATGCCCCATTTTAAAAACTGCAACCTTACTCAAACTAACCACCTAACCTTGCAGAATAGATATTACTATCTAGCTAGACTGAGGGCACTATACCACAAGTCAGAGTCCTCAGACAACCATAAAAACCAAAACCCGAACACAGGCATACAAAAGTTAAGGTTGAGGAGAGGTAGTAACTCCTTTGCCCAATACAGAAGCAGTAGCTACGTATGGGCCCAAGGTATATCACCTTTCATAATCTACCCTTACCTCTCAGAGGTAATGAGAGGCGAACACAGAGTTGCTTCTCCAGAACGTTGCGTCCATAATCTGTCTAACTGACATATTCTTGCGATATGCCAGTGAAGTAGCAATGGCTCTCACCTCATAAGCCTTCACTTTTAAAAGACCGAAGTTCTCCTCCTCACACAAGAGATGAGCTTCTCTTATTGTTTCCCTCAAGAAGAATGATAATTCATTCTTTAAGAAGGGCTTTAGTGGATCTTTCACTGAGCACCATAAAGAATTGGATGCACCTCTAACATTCTTAGTACGAGATAAATAAGCCCTGAGGGCTCTAACTGGGCAGAGGAGCCTCTCCTGCTCTTGACCCACCACATTAGTGAGGTTAGGAACCTAAAACGTCCTCAGCCAGGGTTTAGATGGATTCTCGTTCTTAGCGAGGAATTCGATCCTCAACGCACATACTGCTCCATCCTGGTTAAAGCCCACCTGCTTCTCAATAGCGTGAACCTCGCTGACCCTTTTTGCTGTGGCCAGAGCCATCAGGAAGAGGGTTTTCTCAGTAGCACCTCTAAGAGACGCTGGTGAGATGGGTTCGAACTTCTTGCTGCATAGGAACCTCAGAACCACATCCATATTCCAAGCTGGGCATCTTAACTGAGACTTCTTAGTTGTCTCAAAAGACTTCAGGAGATCTTGCAAGTCTTTATCCTGAGTCAAGTCTATGCCTTTGTGCCTACAGACAGCAGAAAGCATACTCCTGTACTCTTTAATAGTGGATACGGCCAGTTTAGAGTCTTGTCTGAGGGACAACAAAAAATCTGCTATTTGGCTCACAGAGGTAGTGGTTGAGGAAACTTTGTGCTGCTTACACCAAGCTCTAAAGGTTTCCCACTTCGATTGGTAGACTCTTTGCGAAGAGACCCTCCTCGCTCTGGCGATAGCACTTGCAGCTTGCGCAGAAAAGCCTCTCGCTCTGACAAGCTTCTCGATAGTCTGAAGGCAGTCAGTCGCAGAGCGAGGGGGTTTTGGTGATACCTCTCAAAGTGGGGCTGTTTGAAAAGTTTCGGACTTGGAGGAAGGCTTCTTGGAAAGTCCACTAACATGTCCAACACCTCTGTGAACCATTCTCTTGCTGGCCAGAATGGAGCTACCAGGATCATTCTTCCTGATTCGAGGAGAGCGAATTTCCTGACTACCAGATTGATGATCTTGAAAGGGGGGAATTATAGGTGTCCATCCCCGTCCAGTCCATCATGAAGGCGTCTACTGCTATTGCCTCCTCATCCGGAACTAGTGAGCAGTAGTTGCGATCCTTTTGTTTTGGTTTGAGGCGAAGAGGTCTATTAAAGGCCTCCCCCATAACTTCCACAGACTCTGACAGACCTGATGGTTGAGGGTCCACTCCGTGGGAAGAACTTGCCCTTTCCTGCTGAGCATGTCTGCTCTTACATTCTTCTGTCCCTGCACGAATCTTGTTAGAAGTCCTACGTTGTTCTCCTTCGACCACAGAAGGAGCTCTTTTGCAGTTTCAAACAGAGACAGTGAGTGAGTTCCCCCTTGCTTCCTGATGTAAGCCAAAGCCATGGTGTTGTCCGAGTTGACCTCCACTATCCTCCCCGACACGGAGTCTTTGAAGGCCTTCAGTCCTAACAGAATGGCCATCAACTCCTTCCTGTTGATGTGCCACCCGGCTTGCTCCTTTCCCCAAGAGCCTGAGACCTCCTTACTTCCCAGTGTTGCTCCCCATCCTGACTCCGAAGCGTCTGAGAACAACACTAGGTCTGGGTTCTTCCTGAACAGGGAGATTCTTTCCCCTAAAATAGCTGGATCCAGCCACCAAATCAGATGATTCTTGATTTCTGCTGGAATGAGGAAGGAAAAGGAGTCCCCCTAAATCTTCCTGTCCCACACCCTTGATAGGAAGTGTTGAAGAGGTCTGAGGTGCAGTCTTCCCAGAGAGACAAACTGTTCGAGCGAGGAGAGGGTTCCCAGCAAACTCATCCAATCCCTCGCTGAGCACTTCTGTCTTAACAGGAATTCCTGAACCTTCCCAAGGCACCTTGTCTGCCTTTCTTGGGAGGGAGAAGCCCAAAAACGAACTGAGTCCAGAACTATCCCCAAATAAAGAATTGTCTGACTCGGTTCGGTCTGGGACTTCTTGTTGATGACGAGACCCAGTTCCTGAGCCATCATAAAAGTCTTGCATAGGTCCTCAAGACATTTCTCCTTCGACCGGGATCTTACCAGCCAGTCGTCCAGATATAGATGTTCTTATCCCCTCTTGATGAAGCCATCCTGCAATGTTCGCCATTACCCTGGTGAAGACTTGAGGAGCAGTGCTGAGACTGAAGCAAAGGGCCTTGAACTGGAAACACTTGCCCTGGATCATAAATCTTAGGAACTTCCTCGAAGTCGGATGGATGGGGTTGTGAAAGTAAGCGTCCTGTAAATCCAGAGACACCATCCAGTCCCCTGGACGTACAGCTGCCAGCACCAACTGAGTCGTCTCCATGGTAAATTTTGTCTTTTCCACAAAGACGTTCAGAGCGCTGACATCTAGAACTGGTCTCCATCCAACCGAGCTCTAGGGTACCAGAAACAGGCAATTGTAGAAACCTGGGGAAGATAGTTCCAGAACTGGCTCTATCACTCCCTTCTTCAGCATCTGGTTCACCAGATCCAGTAGAGCCTCTTGTTTCACGGCGTCCGAGTACTGCGCCACTAAGGCTAGAGGTGTATTTGAAAGCGGAGGCTTCTTCAAGAGGGGGATCTTGTAACCCTCCTTGATGACCGAGAGGGACCAGGTGTCTGCCCCTCTTTTCATCCAAGCCTGCCAAAAAAGTGACAGTCTTACTCCTACCACTGTCTGGAGGAATTGAGCTTCATCTCCTGGAGAGGGACCTGAACGAACCTCTATTCGTTCTACCGCCCGTCTCCTGCCTTCTTCCCCTGAAGTCGGTTCTTGTCGGAGCTCTACCTCAAAAGGGCTGCTGAAGCTTCCTCTCCTCTCTCTTCAATGGCGAAGGAACCACTTGTAAAGGCTTCCTTGCGGAGCGTGACAGGAGGTCTTGTGTGGCCTTTTGCGCAAGCGAAAGGGTAATGTCCCTGACTTAGGAAAAAGAAGCTCCGAGAGAGGGGTGTAAAGGAGCTCGGCCTTCTGCGCGACCGTAACTGCTCTGGAAGTGAAGGAACATAAAAGGGCCCTCTTCTTTAAAACTCCTGTGGAAAATAGGGAAGCCAATTCATTTGACCCACCCCTAAGAGCCTTGTCCATGCAGGCCATAATACTAGTAAGGTCTTCTGTATCTTCTAACCATTCTGTTTTCCTGGCCAGCGTACCCAGAGATCAGTCCAAAAAACTGAAGACTTTGAAGGCTCGGAAAATCCCCTTGAGGTGGTTAAGCTCAGACATAGACCAAATTACCTTCGCCGAGTTAAGGACATGTCTTCTGGAAGAGTCAACAATGCCAGAGAAGTCCCCCTGGGAGGAGGCAGGCACTCCCAGGCCCAGAGCTTCTCCAGTCTCATACCACATGCCCGCCTTAGACGCAAGTCGAGCTGGTGGAAACGAGAAGGTGGTCTTTACCGCTTGCCTACGCTCCTTCAGCCAGTCATCCACTCTAGCGAGAGCCTTCCTAGCCGAGATGGACAGCTTCATTTTGATGAAAGCCGACTGCTTTTTGGCCTTCCTGCTAAACTGCGACTGAGGAGAACGAGGAGCAGCAGGTTGAAACTCCTCCCCATAAAGCTCAAGGAGGGAGCGAGAAAGAACCTTATAATCTGCAGCCAAGTTAGCAGGCTTAACCTCATCCTCTGAGATATCCTCTAGATCTTGCCCTACTTCCAACTCAGTCACTCTTTGGGCTGCAGGAACTAAGTCTGAGGTTGCTATAACAAGCCGATCAGTTTCCAATTGCTCATCTGCGTCCGAGAAAAGTAAATCGTCGGATGAGTCCTGATGGCGAGGGCTGAATGCGTCCTGACACCGAGGAACGCGCGCGTCCTGGCGCCGCGCGCTGGAGGCGTCCTGACGTCGCACGCTAGAAGCGTCCTCGAGGCGGGAGGAAGATGCGTCCTGGTGCTGAGAGCTGGAAGCGTCCTTGCGACGAAAGCTGCAAGCGTCTTGCCGTTGTGAAGCGGAAGCGTCCTGGAGAGGCAGGCTTGAAGCGTCCTGGTGTCGCAAGCGAGAGACGGAAGCGTCCTGACGACGAGAATCGTAAGCGTCCTGGCGGCATGTCGAGGAAGAAGAAGCGCAGTACTGCAGGCTTGACGAATCGCGCCGCGGTTCCTGGGAGAGGAGTGACACTGTTTGTCCTACAAGGGAGAGGTACTATGTTCCCTCTTAGAGGCCGATTTCTTAATCAGTAAAGTGTCGTCCTTACGCCTGCTCGACTGGGAGGAAGGGCAGCTAAAACCTTGCACCAGAGAAGACAGCTGCTTCTGCATAACTTTCACAAAAGACTTCGTTACTGTTGCTGGATCCTGCGTTTCCGAAGGCGATGGCTGCCGAGTAGCGCTGGTCGTAGGAGAAGGGTCTCTCGTCACTTAAAAGAAGAGGAGAATCCTTCTTCCATCCATTTCTAGGCTTTGACCTCTTCATTGGAACGGCGTCTCAGTCATCCTCGGAAGGAAAAGGTTCCGGGCTACTCGATAAGGGAGAGCGAGAACGGGTCTGGTCAGCTTGTTTCCACCTCCTCTTGGTCGGTCTTGAAGCATCATACTTCCATTTGCGTCTAGGCGAGGGGCGAGGGGAAGACACCATCACTTCCGACACACCTTTTCCGTGGCAGTCATGAGCAGCCTGGGAAAACGCAACAGGACAGCCTCAGGCGACGGCTGACCAAGGATGCGTACCTCTGACTCCCTTAGGGCCATCGACGTACCTTCTCCCTTGGTCTTGGGAACTTGGTAGAGGTCTAGACCTGGGGACGTGACAGGTTCGATCAGTCGCCACCTCCACTGCACTTTCACAAGCACTAATTACACCCTCACTCTTACCTTTAAAGGCTGAAAGCTGGTCTTTAATAGCCTTTAACTCAGCTGCCATCCTGGCGTACCGAGGGTTATCCATAGAAGGGGCAGGAGTTACTACCTCAGGAGAAGGTTCAACTTCTACAGAGGAATTAATTAAGGGATCAAGTGAAATATCTAAACAAAGCTCACTAGCAGATTTAGATTTAGATCTCGAAGCCCTCCTGGCTTTATCTAACTCTAACTTATGCACATAGCATTTCATACTTAACCATTCCTTCTCGCTCAAAACCTCACATTCCTTGCACCTATTATTAAGCGCACAATCAAAACCCCTTTACTTCAAACAAACAGTGCGAGGGTCTACCGAAACTTTTGGTAACCTCACCTTGCATACCTCATTTACACAAATACGAAAATGAAGTTTATCAGTCATCGTAACAAACAAATAGTTAAAGAATAATAACAAATGCGATTTCCAAAACCCCAGATCAGTGTACGTCACCAAAAAAGAAGTCCAGTACAGAGATACAGGGAAAAGCGAACGAAAAACTCCAATGGCGGACCAACGATGTTCAGTCCAACAGGCAGAGATGATCTGAGGAACAGAAAACGTGAATGATTCCAAGTACCACCCTGTAAGGGTTGTTAACCACCTAACCGCACAACTACCACACGGCGGTTCCCGCGAGTTTTGAAAAATTCTGCCAGATGTCAGACTATAGATATATATATATATATATATATATATATATATATATATATATATATATATATATATATATATATATATATATATATATAACTGCCAGGTAGGTTCTATTCATAAAACAGTAAAACAAAGAAATAATAAATGGAAAATCCAGTAACAAAAATGTGGAACCTTACCTTTGGAGTGAGGCGATAGAGTAGGATGACAAACTGTAGAAAACAAATGCTTAACTTTACAAATAAGATCAATAAATGGCACAAAACATTAACACTTAATGTTAGGAAACACTAACAAATGGCAGAAAATATTAACACAACTTCACAATAAACTTAAAATTAAATTTTTTTTCTTATGCCTTTTTCTATTTTTTTTTTACTTTACATTTTCTATTTTCCAAATCATATATTTTCTTTATCACTGCAGCTTTTCTTTCTTTTTGGATCACTTTGAGTTTCCTCTTGTCCTACTAGTATCGAAGGCCTCTTTAATAAATAACTATCCAAGGAAGCTTGTTTCTGCCTGCTTCTTAAAACGTTCCTGAAATGACCCAGGCACCAGTCATTTAAATATTCAGGCCCACGACCTGTGACAATTTTTTCTAGGTGTCTCTTTTGACTAAAGCTGCCATTTTATACGTAGCAAGCTAAAGCCTTCTTAATTTCTGCCATGGTCATAGAGTCACCCTCCTCCTCGCCACTAGAGAACAGTTCCTGAACTTTGTTCAGTTGCATGGCCTCAACTCTTTCAGGTCGTCTATCGTAAGTTCCTCTTGGTGTGCCTTGATAAGCTCATTAATGTTGTCTTTATCGACTTCCAGATACACGGACATCCTGAGTGTAACAATCTCGGCAACCTCAGATTGAACAAGTTCAGGATCATCAACTTTTTCGACATCGGCATCGGCTTCGGCTTCAGCTTGGGCTACGTGGAAGCCCTCAAAATCAATCTTGTGCTGAGACGCCATCAGGCCACAGCTTCTTCCACACAGAGTTCAAGATGCACCTTGAAACCTCCCGCCAAGCTGTATCAATTTTAAGGCATATCACAACATTGAAATGCTCCTTCCAAATTCCCAAAGGATGAGGTTTGTGCTCCCAGTGATTTCGAAACATCTCTTGAAGAGATATTTCATGCAGTTTCTTGAAGTTCGAAATCACTTGCTGGTCCATGGGTTGGAGGACAGGAGTGGTGTTAGGCAGAAGATAGAGAACCTTGATGAAGGAATACTACGCTAGGATATTTTCCTCGAGGCCAGGAGGGTGAGCAGGGGCATTATCCAACACCAGCATTCCAAATATTTCTTCAAAGTCCGGCCGAAACAAAAGTTTACCCACTCAGTGAACAAGGGTCTTGTTACCCAGGCTTTGGCATTAGACCTCCACATCAAAGGAAGCTTTTCCCTTAATACTTTGTGGTCCTTGAAGGCTCGAGGAGTCTCTGAGCAATACATCAGCAGGGGTTTGTATCCCATTACAATCCCCACTGGCATTTGCACAGAGTGCAAAGGTATGTCTTTCATAAGCTTATGCCCTGGTAAAATCTTTTCTTCGGCTGTGATGTACGTCCGACGAGGCATTTCCTTCCAGAAAAGCCCAGTTTCGTTGCAGTTGAAGAATTGTTGGGGACCTTAGCATTCCTGTAAAGTCAACTCGTCGAACGTTCTAACAAAGGCTTCGGCTGCTTTCGTGTCTGAAGCCTCCCCATGACGCGCCACCGAATGAAAGCCAGACAGTCTCCTAAATTTTTCAAACCACCACCCGCGGAGCCTTGAACTCTGGGGGTGCCTGCTTCGATGTCCTTTTTCCTGCGTTGTCTTCGGCCTGAGCATGCACGAGATGACCGAAAATGGTGCTGACCTTCAGGCAGATTTTCGTCTCGCTGACCGTGTCTCCAGCGATTTCCTTGTTCTTCATGCAAACAAGGAGTCTCTCCATCTCATTGTTGATGTGGCTCTTCTTGCTAGAGAAAACAGTCATGCCCTTAGAAGGTGTTGCGGCTTTGATGGCACTCTTCTGTTTTAGGATTGTTCCTATTGTACTCAGATTTTGGCCAGACAGTATTCCTTAGTGATCACAATTAACCGCATGTCAGCCTCGTACTTTTTTATTATTTCCCTCTTTTTCTCCATAGAAAGCATCCTCTTCTTTCCCTGCACATCAGCAACTTTCTTGGGACCCATGGCTAATAAACTAAAGTAATATCGCAACACGAATCAGGCAACTGGCCCCTTAATGTAGTAAGTTAGCCAGGGCACCAGCCGCCTATCGAGATACTGCAGCTAGAGGTATTGGGTCCTTTGACTGGCCAGACAGTACTATATTGGATCCCTCTCTGGTTACAGCTAATTTTTCCTTTGCCTACACATACACTGGATATTCTGGCCTATTCTTTCCACATTCTTGTCCTCATACACCTGACAACACTGAGATTACCATACAATTCTTCATTGCTCAAGGGGTTAACTACTGCACGGTAATTGTTCATTGGCTACTTTCCTCTTAGTAAGGGTAGAAGAGACTCTTTGGCTATGGTAAGCAGCTCTCCTAGAAGGACACTCCTAAATCAAACCTTTGTTCTCTAGTCTCGAGTGTTGCCATAGCCTCTGTACCATGGTCTTTCACTGTCTCTTTCTCTGGGTTTTTTTTTCTTTAAGTTTTTATACTTTATGTATGAAAGATTTTATTTGCTGATGTTACTGTCCTTTAAATTTTATTTTGATTGTTTTGAGCCAGCCTTCCTTACTCTCTTCACTTCCTTCCAAAACTTCTTTTATTCTCTTCATATGAATGACCTAATCCCTGACCCCACCTCAGGTCAGCTGCCCTCTTTGCCTCACGTACCTTGCGCTTTACTTCCACATTTTTCTCTTTATATTTTTCATACTTCTCTATACTATTACTCTGCAGCCATTCTTCAAAAGCCCTCTTTTTCTCTTCCACTTTTACCTTCACTCCTTCATTCCACCATTCACTGCCCTTCCTCATGCTGCCTCCAACAAACTTCTTTCCACACACATCACTTGCAATCCCAACAAAATTTTCTTTTACTAACTTCCACTCCTCCTCTAAATTGCCAGTTTCTCTTACTTTCACTTCGTCATATGTCATTTTCAACCTTTCCCGATATTTACTTTTTACCCCCGGTTTTATTAGCTCTTCAACCCTCACTACCTCCCTTTTACATCCACCTACTCTATTCCCCCATTCTTTTGCTACAACTAATTTTCCTTCCACCAAAAAATGATCAGACATACTGTTAGCCATACCCCTAAACACGTGCACGTCTTTCAATCTTCCAAACATTCTTTTAGTTATCAACACATAATCCATTAAAGCCCTTTCTACTATTCCATTTGCCACTCTTACCCATGTATACTTATTTTTATCTTTCTTTTTGAAAAAGCTATTACTTATCACCATCTCTTGCTCAACACACATATCTACCAGTCTCTCACCACTCTCATTTTCACCTGGTACGCCATACTTCCCAATGACACCTTCTATCTCTCCAGCACTTAAGTCACCCATGACAACTACATAATTCCTTCTACCCAGTTCTTCTACACACCTAGTTAATTCATTCCAGAACTCATTCCGCTCTTCTTCACTTTTCTCACTACCTGGCCCATACGCACTGACAAACGCCCAACATTCCCTACCCAACCTAACCCTTACCCACATTAACCTAGATGATATCTCCTTCCATTCCACTACTTTACCTGTCATCCATTCACTCAGCAATAAAGCCACACCCTCTCTCGCTCTTCCCCTTTCAATCCCAGACATTTCACCAAACATCACTTCACCCTTTCCTTTTATCTTCGTCTCACACAAGGCTAATACATCCATCCTTCTATTCCTAAACATACTTCCAATTTCACATCTTTTACTCTCTATCGTACTACATCCACGCACATTCAAACACCCCAAAATTAGAGTGCGGGGAGCAGTCACTCTCCCCCCAGCTCCATCTCTTTGTCGATGTCTCACAGGATGTAGATAATAATAATAATACTAATACTAATAATAATAATATCAGTGGGAAAGAAGACGACATACGAATAAGCTAAAAATTATAAGGCCACGATTTTGTGGTAATCTCACCTATGATAGCCCAGAATGTGCTGTATCTGCATTTTTCCCTTGTCCACATCCTTAACGTCATTAAGGCAGATACTGGAGGAATTAGTGTATATCAAATAGTATCATTATAATCACTTATAAACAACGTAAAAAACGGTACATACGTGCTAGGCAGTATGTACAGTACTGTGCTAGGTGGTATATCTTAGCAATCCATGTTTGTATACCGTGCACGGTGTATATCTTAACAATCCATGTTTGCCAACAGTTATGTAATCAGATGAGCAACCAGGTGGATTAATGAGAACTTTGGGTGTGGAAGAAATGCCCCTTAAATCTCGATGAAGTCACTGGTAGCAGGTCAACAGATTGGATTTAAGGCGATAGACATGATGACATTTCGGCTTCTACTGCTGATGCCTGGCGGATGATCTTACTGAAATTAGTATGGACCAGCAGGGGTCGCTTGCATAGATAGATAGCCACTGCGCATCACAAGGAAATGGCTATCCTTTGATGAATTTAGCCAATGAATTCTTTATTGATTTAGACAGCCTATGGAAAGAGAAAATGACAGAATGGCCCCTAATCCCGGGCGTAACGGTATGCTAAGAATCTCCCAGTTTATAAATACCAAGAAAAAATTGAAAATTGGTAATTGGAATGTTAGAACCATGAATCAGATTGGGAAGTTACAGCAAGTGGAGAATAAATTTATGAAATATGACAAATTCGTAGATAATTTGTATTTTTCCTAACCATACAAACCTTAGCTATTTAATTAGGGTATTACTTTCGGCGTAGCTGAAACGACGAGCCATTAGATTTTTAACAAGAGTTTACTACCCTCTCGCTAGTTAGCGAGGGGGTAGGGAGGGGTAGCTAGCTACCCCTCCCCCCCTCACACAACGGTGAATAGCTCACTTTGCTTAGAGGTAGGACTTCCCGGGGGACAGGGCTGGCGGGTAAGTTTGATTAAATAGCTAAGGTTTGTATGGTTAGGAAAAATACAAATTATCTACGAATTTGTCATTTGTTCCGTAACCGAAATACAAACCACTCTATTTAATTAGGGTGACTTAACCCTTAGGTAGGGTGTTAAGTCCCAGCCGTACTGGCTTTGGCTTTTGCCCGGGGACTCAGTATCTGAGTGTGTAGAACTCAAGATAAGGAGTCCCTGCACCTTGCTAGTGCCTTGCTCTGCAAGGACCGCGGCATACGTAAGCTAGTGTGTGAAGGAGTGAAGTGTGACTCGTCCTAGGAAGTTGACCTGGAGTCCTTTAGATGGAAATCTAGGTTAGGACGATCCCAATACCACCTCGTAAGGGTATGGGGACGTGAAAGTATTAACTTAATACTAGGAACACAAGGAAACATGGTTTATCTGCAGTGGTTTGAGGTCAGCTGTGCAGAGAACCCAGGATGCTGCTTTCCCCAAGGGAGGGGAAGATGAAGAAAAGAATAAGGGCCATGCATACCTTTTCATTCATGCAGACTAAAACCGGGTAACAATGCCCTCAACCTTCTGCTACTTGTCCATTAAGGAGCCTGAGGTTTAAACCAGCTGTTGTGCTGCCACCAAGGGCCGATAGAGAACGTATCGAGCCTCCTGTGGGTCACGTCTTGCAGGTAGTGGGCTGTGAAGGTCGTCTGACGCTTCCAAACCCCAGCTTGTAGAACCTGCGTCACAGTAATTTCTCTTGAATGCCAGGGACGTGGCGATGCCTCGGACATCGTGCGCCCTAGGGCGACGTGACGGAGGAGGGTCAGGATTCAGGGAATGATGGATAACCCAGCGAATCCAAGCTGAGATTGTATTCTTAGTGACCCTCCTCTTCGTCCCTCCTGTGCTCACGAACAATGCTTGCACTCGAGGACGGATTGCACCTGTTTTCTTAAGGTAGAGCCTCAGACTCCTTACTGGGCACAGTAGGAGATGGTCTGGGTCATCTGTTACAGAACGGAGACTCGAGATCTGGAAAGAGTCGAACCGGGGGTCCGGAACTCCTGGATTCTGAGTCTTAGCTACAAACTCAGGGACGAATCTGAACGTTCCCCATCCCCTTGAATGGGCGATGTCATACGAGAGACCATGAAGTTCACTGACTCGCTTGGCCGAGGCCAAAGCAAGCAGGAACACCGTCTTCCAAGTCAGGTGGCGATCAGAAGCCGGGCGTAATGGTTCGAAAGGAGGTCTCTAAGAGACCTGAGGACTCGAACCACGTTCCATGAAGGAGGTCTCACTTCCGACTGGGGGCAGGTAAGTTCATAACTTCGTATGAGTAAAGAAAGTTCCAGCGAGGAGGAAATGTCCATTCCTTTGAGCCTGAAGGCAAGACTTAAGGCCGAGCGATAGCCTTTCACTGCCGAGACTGAAAGGCGCATTTCTTCCCGCAAATACATGAGGAACTCTGCTATTGCTGGAATAGTGCCACTGAGTGGAGAGATACCCCTTCCCTGACACCAACCACAGAAGACTCTCCACTTTGCCTGGTAGACACCTGCGGATGACTTTCGCAGGTGTCGAGACATCCTTTCCGCAACTTGTTGCGAAAAGCCTCTCTCTGTGAGGAGACGCTGGATAGTCTCCAGGCGTGAAGTCGTAGCGAGGCTACGGCTTTGTGGAAGATGTTGGCATGTGGTTGTCTGAGTAGCTCGTGTCGAGGAGGAAGTTCTCTCGGGATTTCCGTCAGGAGCTGCAGAAGGTCCGGGAACCACTCTGCGTGATGCCATAGCGGAGCTATTAAGGTCATTGAAAGGTTGACCGATATTCTGGTCTTGTTGAGTACTCTTCTCATCAGACACAACGGGGGAAAGGCGTAGACGTCGATGTTGTCCCACCGTTGTTGAAAGGCATCTTGCCAGAGTGCCTTGGGGTCCGGGACTGGGGAGCAGTACAGCGGGAGCTTGAAAATCAAGGCTGTTGCGAACAGATCCACCGTCGGGGAACCCCACAAGGTCAGGACTTTGTTGGCTACTAGATGATCCAAAGACCACTCAGTACTCACTATCTGAGATGCCCTGCTCAGACTGTCGGCAAGCACATTCCTCTTGCCTGGAATGAAGCGAGCTGATAGTGGAATCGAGTGGACTTCGGTCCATCTCAGTATCTCTACTGCAAGATGGGATAGCTGCTGTGAAAAGGTACCTCCCTGCTTGTGGATGTAAGCCACTACTGTGGTGTTGTCGCTCATCACCACCACGGAGTGACCCGCCAGGTACTGTTGGAACTGCTGAAGTGCCAGATACACGGCCTGAGCTCCTGTGGTTCAGAACGTGGGCCCCCCACCCTTTTTTTGAGGCGTCCGAAAACAGCATCAAATCCAGGGGGAGGACAAGAAGATCCACTCCTTTTCGTAGGTTTTCCTCTGTCAACCATCACTGGAGATCCGTCCGTTCCGCAGGACCCATTGGGACCAAGAAGTCTGGGGAATCGTGACCTTGATTCCACTGGGGCTTGAGTCGCCATTACAGGGATCTCATCCTGAGGCGACCATTTGGAACCAGACGGGCCAGAGAAGAAAGGTGACCGAGGAGACGTAACCACGATTGGGCTGGGAGTTCTTCTCGTCTGAGGAAAGGAACTGCGACCCTCCTCAGCCTTGCTATCCTGTCGTCTGATGGGAAGGCTTTGTGGAGATTGGTGTCCAAGATCATGCCTAGATATACCAGTCGTTGAGTTGGCAGCAGAGAAGACTTCTCGAGATTTACCATGATCCCTAGATCTTGGCAAAATCCCAGAAGCTTGTCTCGGTGTCGAAGAAGGGTCGACTCCGAGTCTGCCAGGATCAGCCAGTCGTCCAGATAGCAGAGGAGACGTATGCCGATCCTGTGTGCCCACGAAGAAATCAGTGTGAACACCCTGGTGAAAACCTGAGGTGCTGTGGAGAGACCGAAGCACAGCACCCTGGTAGATCTTGTTGTCTAGGCTGAATCTTAGGTACTTCCTTGAAGACGGATGGACTGGGATCTGGAAGTATGCGTCCTTCAGGTCCAGTGTACACATGAAGTCTTGTGGTCTCGCTACAAGTCTGACCGTGTCCGCCGTCTCCATGCTGAACGGGGTTTGTTTGACAAACCTGTTCAGGGCCGAGAGGTCGATGACTGGTCTCCAGCCTCCAGACGCCTTCTTTACAAGAAAGAGTCGACTGAAGAAGCCTGGGGAACTGTTGACGACCTCCTGGAGAGCGCCCCTCTTCAACATGGTCTGGACCTCTGCCCGTAGGGCTTGGCCCCTTGCCGATCCCATGGCAAAAGAGCTCAACGACACTGGATCCACTGTCAGGGGAGGAAGAAATGTTATGAACGGGACGCGATATCCCTGACCAATTACGGAAATCGTCCAGGAATCGGCCCCGAGTTGCTGCCACCTGTCTGCGCAACTTTGAAGGCATCCCCCCACTGGTGGACATGCAGGGGGACTGCCAATCATAGCGTTTGCGGCCTCGCTCGCTTCCTCTAGGATTCTTTCCTCCCCTGGAGGACTTTTTGCCTTTCCTGTCTTTGACAGGAAAGGGCTTCGACACCGTTGCCTTCGCTGACACAGCCGGTTTCGTTGTCTTGGGCGGGCGAGGTTGTTGAGGTGCCGGAGGTTTATAGGGCTTAGATGTAAGAGCCCTATGGAGGAGGGAGTCCTGGTTGGACTTCCTCCACCTCTCGGCTGCCTGCTCCAAGTCTTTAGGCTCGAACAGGTCCTTCCCTAGAAGCGAAGAATGTCTGAGCCTGCTGACCTTGACGGCTGGGACTTTCGCGTGGAACCTCTCAGCCACCGCATCACGACGTTTCAGGATTGAGTTGGCCCACAAGTTCGAGACTTGATGGGCCAGAAATTCAATGGTGCGTGAGCCCGAGAGGAGGAAGGTCTCCAAGGCCTTCCTGGTGCTCTCCTTAGACAAATCTTCGGATCGCAACAGGATGCCAAGAGATCCCAGCCAGAGGTCAAGCCACGAAGTAGCCTGCATGGCACACTTCGCGACTTTCTCCTGGCTTATGATCTCAGTTGCCGAGAAAGTCACCTGCCGGCTGGAGAGTCTCTCAAGAGGTACTCCATTAGTAAGCTCCTCCACAGAGTGGTGAAGGGGAAGAGCTAAACAAGCCTCCTCCAAGATCTCGAAGTACCTCCTCAATTGGACGCGAGGAGGCGGGAGGAGTTTGTTGCCAGCCGTTCCGGGAACGACTGGAGGCGGCGAGCTCGGAGACCTGGCCCTCAACCTTATTCCTGGCACTCTTCACCCCTTGGGACCAGGGCAAAGCTGCACTGGCCTTAGTGGGTTTCTGGGTGCCAAAGACTCGGTCCAGGACCGTATCCTTGCCCTCGCGAGGAGGCATCTCAGGATCGGGGATCCTGTTGAGATGCCTCATCAGAGTCAAGACTTGCCAGAAGGCATGCTCTGACTCTAGTGGCCTGGTGAACTGGCAGCGAAGTCTCCCGTCCCCAAAGGCTCTTCTTGGGGGGACACGTGGACGTTTTCCGTGGGTCTAGTAGGTTCTGGGCGGATCCTTGAGGATGACTTGGGAACAGTCTTGGAATCCTTGGGTTCCCTCCTGGGAGGAATATAGGACTCCAACAACGATGTCGGAGGGCTCCTCTCTGCTCCCACCTGGGACGATTCTCTAGCGCGAGGTGGGGTTTCTCCCATTGGTGCAATGGGAGAACGCCTCACCTTGTCTGATTCCCCCGAGGACAGAAAATGCTCGTCCACGGGAGAGAGAGAAAATGTCTGGGGGGGAGAGGGAGCCTTCCTCAAGGACGTCCGAGGGGCCAGCTTAACCCTCGGAGAAGTAACCACGGTTTCTACTCCTCTCTTTCTCTTCAGTAGGGTCGGAGCCGCCATAGTTTTGAGCCCCATCTCAGCGAAAGCAGGTTTGACAGCCTGCACAACAGCTCTGATGAGGGAAGCAAACCATGGCTGCTTACTGACAGCAGCGCTGTCAGAGACTCCCTCTGAAGGGAAGGGGATCGGGTGATCCTTAGGAGTAGACACAACTACTGGACCTGCCTGGAATGAAAGGGAAGAAGGAGGTTGGTTCCTGGACCCATCTGGCAATTTCCTTCCCTCCTGCGAGCGCGCTGGTCTGCGCTTGCGTGGGGGGGGGGGGATGTGAGGATGACCTGGCTGCTCTCGTTCCTGTAGGCTCGCGCAGTCGCTGTGCCTCCCGATCGCACTAGGGATCGTGCTGGTGATCACGCGATGGAATCCTACTACGATCGTGCTCGGGCGATCGGTCGCGAGTGCGCGCGTGGGAGCGCGGGCGAGCGATGGCGCGTAGGGCGTACAGGAGAGCGACTGCGCACACGAGAGGGTGGATGCGGGAGCGTAGGGGTTCTCCAGGATGGCGAGAGGGCGCGCTGGAGAGTGATGGCACGTAGGCGTAGGAGTGCGCGGGCGCTCAGGAGATCGAGGGCGCGCAGAAGTATGATCCAAAGCATCAGGAAGCACAGGCGGAGGTGCAACAGATTGCACGCGTGAAGGAGAAGGTTCGCGAGCGTGTGGGCGAGCAGGATCTCGGCGAGCGCCTACACGCAGGAACGTTCCCCCTAGCACGCGGGCGAACAGGAGGGCGAGCAGCAGGGTCTAGAGTCTGCGTGCGATGGCTGACGCTGAAGAGAAGGAGAAGCTATAGTCTTCCTTCTTGTGCCCAGATCCGGAGATCGTGGGCGCGCAGGCGAACGATTGCGTGCAGGCGAACAATGGCGCGCAGGAGATCGTGGGCGCACTGCTGTACGCTGGCGAGGAGAAGACCGCTGGCGAACAGGAGAGCGCTGAAGAGCAGGAGAACGATGGAGAGAAGTCTCAGCTGCAGGAGGTCTCTGGGGCATTGTCTCCGAAGATGAAGTTCTACGAAGAGAAGGCTTCACCGCAGGAGAGCGCTTACGCGCAATTGCGCAGAACGTTGAAGCGCAGGGGATACCTGGCGCTTATGCCTCGAAGGGACCGGTGCCCGTTGGAAAACGGGATGCGTGGGCGCCCAACGCGCGTCAGCAGCCAGGAACGGAGACAGCAGGTCCGAAGGTCTGGCAGGTGAAGGAGAATGATCGGCAGAGGTGTCCAAAGATGCAGCTGCTACAGTCGGAGCACAGCGAGGAGGATCCTCTGCGGGAGACTCCAATGGCGAAGAGCCGAAGAGGCGCATCCTAACTCCCTTGTGAGGAGAAGGAAGACCTCTACGGCGAAGGGGAAGGGGAGCCTTCCGACGGATACGTCCTCTAGGGGCGGCAGGCAGACCATCCTCAGTCCTCCGAAGAGGAATCTCTGCCAGTGAACTCCCCCGAAGGAGAGAATCACCTGCAGGAGAGACCGTAGGAATTAGCTCCTCCCTCGAAGGTTGTTCGGAGGGGGTAACTAAGCCTGCAGCTGCAACAGGAACCAAGGCAGGGGTTTGACCCAACTCGTCAGAGGCCTCTGCCACAACAATGTCGACGATAGACAGAGGGTCAACCTCCGCTATCACCGGCGACTGTTTGACAGCAGCCCCCAACTGGATTAGGTCAAACAGGGCTTCCCTGGAGGGCGAACCCTTAAGCCCCAAGGAAGCCCAAAGCTGCAACAAATCATCATTATTTACAGAATTATAAGATAAATCCTCCCCCGAGGGAGGAGGAGGAGCTGCCTCGCTATGGGAGGCAACTCCCTCTCCTGAACCCCGAGGGCGGTCAACAAAAGAACGGCCTACGCTACCACTCAACGGTCTCTCGGAAGAGGCCGCTCGAGCGGGAGCTTCGGAGGAGGTTCGGGTTACGGAAGAAGAGTCCCTGGATTTTTTTTTCTTGGAGGAAACCCTTGAAGGAGAAAGATCCCTTTTGGACTTTTTCTTCCGGCGCCGGGAAAACCTCTCCCACTGGGAGGTAGACCACTCCTTACACTCACTGCAAACTTTGTCCTTGTCACACCGTTGGCCCCTGCAGAACGAACATAAGGTGTGAGGGTCAGTTTCAACCGCCGACATATAAGTGCCACAAGGGCGGTCAGGTAATCCGGGGCACTTCCGCATAATGGTAGAGGCCAACTTCCAAACACACACTGAAAGAAAAAGCAAAAAGATTAAGGCTGTCAATAAGCGAGGGTGAGAGCAGACACGTCTGACCATCACCCGAGCCAAAAGCAAAAGTGAGCTATTCACCAGTGTGTGAGGGGGGGAGGGGTAGCTAGCTACCCCTCCCTACCCCCTCGCTAACTAGCGAGAGGGTAGTAAACCCTTGTTAAAAATCTAATGGCTCGTCGTTTCAGCTACGCCGAAAGTAATACCCTAATTAAATAGCGTGGTTTGTATTTCGGTTATGGAACAAATAAATGGATATCTTGGCCATAAGTGAAACATATTGTAAGGGATTGGCAAGGAAATTTTAGACAGATGGAGTTGGAAGAGACGTGGTAGGAACGATGATGACACCTAGATTGGGAAAGTCATCAACGGAGTCGATAGCTGTAAAGAGAAGATTGTTACTTGCTAAGTTTAAGTCAAAGCAGTGTAATGAGTGTTATAGTTTCCTATGCACCAACAATGATTCCCCTGAAGAAAGGAAAGATAAATACTATGAACTGTAGAGTTTGATAGATGAGATCTCCAAGAGAGGGATGAAAATTGTGATTGGTGACCTCAATCCTAAAGTTGGAAGAAACACTCAAGGTATAGGGAATGTGATGGGTGTTGAAAGTCTTGGCAAAGTTGCAAATTAAAATGGAACACATTTTATATGTTTTCGTTCAGCAAACTATCTTATTATTGGAGGTACTCTTTTCTAGCGCAAGGACACCAACAACTATACATGAACTTCATCATGTGGCAATCATAAAAATTGAAAAGACCCAATAACCATTAATAAGAGAGGACGACAACTCTGAGAAATTTAACAAGCTATAAAGGTGCAGTTATTGGTAGTGATCACCAGCTCCTCATTGCCGCACTGATATTAAAACTGAAAGCACCCAACAGAAATGTTAAAAGAATATCTAGGTTTGATACAATTAAGCTTCTAGAAGATGAGCACCGAGACTTTAAGATACGAAGAGCAGACAATTAATGAAGAATGGTATGACATTAAGAACATATATCAGTCAGTTGGTAGCAAAGTTTTGGGACATGCAGTTACAAGGAGAAAGCCATGGATATCAAATGATACTAGGGATACTATAAAAAGGGAGACAATGACAAATTAATCGGTGAAAGTCTCCAAGGACGTAATGAAAATTACAAGGTGGAACATGCTAAGAATTCCAGTATTGATAGCACGGTCCAAAGAAAACCCAGAAATGACAAGAGAATATTTAGACAGGAAAGCAGACGAGTCTGACAAAGCTATGAATTAAGGTCTTGGCTATGGTGTATGGATTAAGGAAATCTCTTCTGGTGCAAAGAAGCAGCATATATCCATAAAAAAGAGAGATGGGAGTGTTATAACAACAGATGAAGAAAAGCAACGGTGGATAGACATTTTAGTGAGGTCATGAATAAGAGATATGAAGGAAATAATTTGATTGATATACCTGAAGCTGAGGAAGACCTTGATGGGCCAATGAATGAATTCAATGTGTTTTGAAGTCAAAGCTATCACTAAAAAAACTCAAGAGATGGAAAGTCCCTGGTTACAATAACTGCCGAGATAATATTGGACAAAAATGAAGCGACTCCCAGAATACTTACAAGATTATTTTGTAAAATGTGGAGTTTCACTATGCTCACGGACTGCAGGATATTCAGTATAATACTTAGTAGGCACATGGCAACTACAGAGAGGTGTGTGGCCTCATTATTCCTCTGAATTGAGATCCATTACGGGTTTATTTCTTATTGGAGATTAATATTGGTGGCTTTTTTTAATCGATTTTCCATTTCCCAGTGATATAGTTGCTTCTTCCAGTCATGGATGAGTTTTAGAAATTGTAATGTTGATTTCTGAATAAGGTTTGGTTACTGTTCCAGCCATCAATTCTATTTTGGACTCATCTATACAACATATATTTTTATTTATAATCAGTCCGTTGCTACAGAATAAAAGAGAAAACAATGGTTGAAAAGCAAGACTTCCATTAAATTTACTCTAAATCATTGCAAACATCTTATCTAGCATCAACCATGATGATGCTCCAGGGATACAAGCTATATCAACTACTACTATTAGAACCCTCTAAACTTATACCATTCTACTAAAATAAGATACTTTTCCACATAAAAAATTTACAATATTGCACAATTTCCATAACCACCAGGGAGTCAAGTTTAGGGAAGGATGCATCCTTTATTGCTGAGCTGATATGAAAAACCACATTGATGATATAAGGAGAAGTAAAATAATGATCAAATTATTCAAAATATATTGCCTTAAGAACAACTCAAAAATGATAGTCAATCTGTTGTAAAAAGATCAAAACCTTAGTCAACTATAATTCTGGAAAGTATTATAAAATCTCTAGCATCTCCAGTAAGCAATTGGCCTTTACCATTATCTTATACTGTGTATTATATGGGGTTTCCTACATTAAAATCTTAATGTGAAAACCAATAACCAACTACATTCTATGTAATAAAGGGGACACATATAATCTACCTGTACGTGAACAGCTAGTTAAACACTGTATAATAAAACCATTACAACATAACAGTTTGCTAGTTATGTACAAACATTGGTTTTAATTAAAATTTGAGACAAGAAACTATTCAATTAGAAATATTAAAAACAACCGTTTCAGGACCAGTTCAATACATTGCATGAATTAAAATATTTTGCTTTACTTATGAAAAAATATATACATAGAAGTCCAGAATTTAAAGTAGTGCACAAAATGTATGTAGGGATAAAAGTGAACAGTAAGTTGTACTTACCACTAAATACATCTTATAAGATAATGGTCTTGTTTCCATACAGTAATTTCAAAACATGGATGACATACTTTCCTCTAAGAATTTTTTGTAAATAGCCATGAAAGCAGCAATAAAGGCCTCTATATGATAAATTGCCTTGCTGCCTTGGCCTAAGCGATACTCATGAAAAGCAGCTAGTCTTGTTACTTCACACTTCAGCTCTCCATCACAGTTACGAACAAGTTCTTTCAGTAGTCCCTGAAATTAGTTTCATAATTAAACTCAAAGAAAACTATTTTACAAAGGAAAAAATTATCAACAAAAAACTAAGCAGACATTTTTCAAACCTGATACTTTAGCCACTTAGAAAATCATAAACCTACATCAGTATATTTCTTAACAATTGTGTGTGACAATTTTCTTCATTTGAAGGATTATCCATCTCTAAAACTGAGGGTTTATCCATCACCAAGGGTTCAGCTAATACACAGGTAACTACATTTACCATTCAATTCCAGTCTTTTTAGAAAAAATGCTAAGGTCAGAAAAGACAGACCAGTAAAATCCATCTGAAAAGTTGAGGGGTTTGTTTTTGCATTCCAAAACGCTGCCAGGTTTAACAGTTTATGCCATCTCGATCCATAGGTATACTTCAACCAATACCACCAACTTTTCATGTGAACTAATATGAAGCAACAAGACTTGCATGACTAGCCTGGGAGGTTGTCACAAGATATAAATCTGACAGTTGTAGATGAAAAGCTTACTTTGTGCTATATTGCTTTTTCTATAACAACCCCACTAATCCCAATTATTTAAATTGACATTTAGTTAGGAAGCTAAGATGCTAAATACATCAGAGCCAGAGCATTTATGTATAATTTAGGATTCAGACAAGCACCTGGGGAATCAAAAGTCACAAACCAAATCTCTGAGCACTTGGATACTTTGAAAGGTAGAACTTAAAACCTATGATCTGTAAAGCAGAACACATTTATAATTGGATTAAAAATATAAAATTTGGGCCATATGATGGAGGGGTTATTCAAAGCCAAGGTACAACTTGGGGAAAACCCAACAGCTACAATGTGAATAAAAAAGTAGACTGGCATCACCAGGTACAGTACCTGCATGTAAAATAAAACGTAACCTTAAATTACACTTAAAGTAAAGTTTGGTCATTTTGTTGCTAATGAGCAGCAAAGGCACAGATCAGAACAATGTACTTAAGAGACCCACCAAATACACTACGAAATGACCAGTGCCACATGGATCTGTGCATCAAAGCTAGGAAAAAGGAGTATCAGGCAATGTCTGCTCATGAATCAGCCGGTAGACCAAAAGGCTTCCCAAAAGGATGGGGAGGTTGCAGACCCAAATAGAACGGATTGGGCTAAAGCTAGGCTCAAACTTGTGACCAATGAATTTTGTCAGAGATGTTTCCAGTAGATACCACAACCCTTGCACTCTTATGAATTCTACTTTGGCATCCATAACACTAATTTGGACTCAAAATCACATTCAAGCCAATATGACACTATGCTCTTTGTGACTTGATTTGTCTTTTGGCCAATGAAGAGTCTGGTCCTTCAACGTGAAGTTTGGAGCCCATTATTTGACACCATACAAGATCATCTTTATTTATTACCATATAAGGGAGGAATGGCAAAAGGGGCAGTGGAACAGTCCTGATTACTATTTGCCTGATTCTCTATGAAGTTTGGAAAAGGTAAAAATACCACTGAATGACCAACCTCTAGCATGCACAATCTTCTAGATAGATCAAGGATCTTACATATTGATCATTCCGCAATCTGATCACTGCTGGAATAAAACTTCTAGAATACTGTTTGGTGTTATGTCTTATGATGGAGAAGGCAAGACTATTAGAATGTACGACATGCCTAATTCAGTACTACGTACAGTTTGAAAAGATCTGAATGCTGATCTCAGCATTGTTAATGTTTCTTTAACTTTGTATGACACTCTAAAAAATTTAGGTGTGACTCTCGACAGAAAATTTACTTTTGAGAAACATATTAAGTCTGTGCCTTCTTCAATTGCACAAAAAATTGACTTATTAAGAAAGTCTTTTAAGATTTTTGGTAATCAATCTATTCTGAAGAAGCATTTTAATTCTTTCATTCTACCTAGTTATGAGTATTGTTCTCCTGTCTGATCTTCAGCTACTGATTCTCATCTTAATTTGTTGGCCAGGAACTTATGGTCTATTAAATTTCTTATTCCTGATCTAGATATTAATCTCTGGCACTGTCGTTTTTTAGTTCATTATGCATGTTGCATAAGATTTTTCATAATTCTGACCATCCTTTACATTGTTCTTCCCAGACAGTTCCATCCTGTTCGTATTACTGTACTAGGCATGCAGTTAATTCTAATAGTCAGGCCTTCTCCATCATGAGGCTCAATGCTACACAGTATTCTAGAAGTTTTATTCCAGCTGTGACCAAGTTCTGGAATTATCTTCTTAATCGTTTAGTTGAATCAATAGACCTTCAAAAGCTCAAACTTACAGCAAAAGTTTTTATGTTGAACAGGCTGACATAAGTCCTTTTCGTGAGCAGACAGAATGCCTAATGGCATAATGCCTACGGACAAAATGCCTAAGGACAAAATGCCTAATTCCTCAATACGGACAAAATGCCTAATGGACAAAACATCTGAAAACTAATAAAAAAAGTGAACTAGACAGCTTATCACTCTGTAGAATACTGACCTCAGCCAAGGCAGTTTAGTTTATTTCATACTGCTATGAAATTCAATGACTCTTTGTTGGAGTTTGTTTAGGATGTATTTGGTATTAAGGAGGACTTATAGATAACATGTTTATAAGATACGAAATATCCAAAGAACTCAAGGATAGAGAAAAAAAACTTTTAACAAGTGTTTTTCATTAAACAATTACTCTTTAAAAACATAATACAGACTAAATAATCTTGTCTTGTTTTCTTTAAAAACATAAAACAATGTATATAAATTTATCTAATCATGAATAAGTTATTTATCGGAATTGAATAAAATTCAAAGATTATGTGCCACAGCCCTTTGAAACCTATATCCTTATTGTAAGTTGCATGAATTTTTTTGATCCGTTTATTTACTCGAATATATTTCTTATTAACTTTTTCAACATTTGCACCTAAGAGAAAATAAACTCGATACTTGCTTGTTCAGTTTTGATTTTTTTACAAGCTTAGAGAGAGTTGGGAGAGTAATTGAAACTCTCTTGTTAAAAGCATGGTGCCATCCTTCTAGAGAGTTCGTAGTTCTTGGCAAATTTGATTCTATTCTATGGTACACATTCCACATTAGAACATCGAAGGTTGAGAGTCTTCGTCGACCTCTTTGAACTATTCCGAGCAATTTAATTACAAAATATCCAAAGAATTCACTCAGAATTTCGTCAGTTTCGTGGTCGATTGAATTCAAAAAGTTTGTAAAAAGATCAGCAATATCATCTGGAGGAACAAAAGCTACGGCTTGCATTTGTTTGATTTTGAAAGCATTGTCATTATTCGTGTAGCAGCGCTGGCTACCAATATTTTGTATTTTGCGCCAAAGACATTGACTGAAATGAAAGAAACAGCCATTGATTGAAGTATTTGGACAAAAAAAATTCATTAAACTTTTCATTGCTGCTTGTTCATAATCAAGAGTCACTGACTCTAGGAAAAGGCTCTGCTCTTTGATGAACTTGAATATTGTATCATAAGTTTTTTTCATCTTTACGAGATGTAACATATCATACTAATGTTTTACTTTGAGAAACAACACAATGCAACGTATACAGTTTTTTCCGACTGGTACACAGTTAAACGTGTCATCACTTAACCACTTGTTCTTACTTTTCAAGATTTCCAAATTCATTCTAGTTGTGTAAATATGCACATTTTCTGATTCATATCCTTCAAATATAAGTTTTTTCCTCCTTTGTTACTAGTGATGATTTCCATTTTGGACTGAAGGGTTTCTTACAAAAATTGAAATGATTGATAAAGAAATTTGTTTGAGGAAAAGAAGTGTAAGTTTTTTCTGCCTTTCAAGGTGCAAAAAGAAAAGTAAAATGAACAACAGCTTATAGGTAGTTATATGGGTTTTAACCATATAATCTCGAATAATTTATTTAAAAATGCTAAATAAAATTAACAACAGCTTGTTGGGTAGTTATATGGGTTTTAACTGTAAGATCTTTACTAATCTCTAATAATTTATTTAAAAATGCTAAATAAGATCATTTTGTCTGGAAGGAGTTTTGTCCATTAGGCATTATGTCTGTTAGGCATTTTGTCTGTGTTGAGGAATTAGGCATTTTGTCCTTAGGCATTCTGTCCTTAGGCATTATGTCATTAGGCATTCTGTCCTACTACCGTCCTTTTATAGGTTATATATGAAATATGTTTTAATGTTGTTGATGTTTTTAAAATATTTTATTTTAATAGTTCATTACTTCTTATATTGTTTATTTCCTTATTTTCTTTCCTCACTGGGCTATTTTTCCCTGTTGGAGCCCTTGGGCTTATAGCATCCTACTTTTCCAACTAGTGTTGTAGCTTGGCTAGTAATAATAATAATAATAATAATAATAATGATAATATTAATAGTAAAACAGAGCATGAAAAGTAATGAACCCAGAACACTACTCTGAGGAACACCAGATATTACATTCCTATATTCTCTGGCTGATAATTTAGGCTAAACCAATTAAATTAAGATATCTCGCCTTGTTCTGTTACTACTTGTTGACGTAATAACTAAAACCATCCTCCTTATCAACGATATTTTTTAAGTATGCAGCATGCATAAAAATTATCATTGGTAAGCAGGAGAGATGTTCCTAAATATTTTGTTTAATAAAAAATGTAGTTCAACATAAAATTTCTATCAGCACTTTGGGTTATTACATTAACAAAATTTTCCTGGGAGGGGAACACAATTTCAATCATAAACTTTACTAGTCAAATGAATACCATTCTTACTTTTTTCTTTAATACTGTATAACATATATTCACCAACTCATGCAGATAGTTGAGCAATTCCTAGTTCTCAGGATATATCCCAACAGTCAACATTTACATTTATTCATTCAATGGAAATAGGAAAGAATTTCTTGGGTCTGCAGAGTGCCATTTTCTTTTACACACATACTTTCCTTCATACAAATATGTCTAGAACTTTTAAGACCAATATCTTTTCTGAGCTTGTGTTCATCAGACCTAAGCAACACAAGTGTAGCTGACTGTTCATCCTATTGGCATTTCAATAAAAACTAGTTTACTACAAAAGACAAAGCAGATTAAAAGGCATTCAAGATAAACTTAGTCATAACATTTACTATGAAAAATGCTTAGCACCCACTACAATAGATTTTCTTACCTTGAATATTACATCTGGGGGTATACAATGCGTCAGAAGCTCGTATATTCTTCCCCGAACTTCAAGTAAACGATTTGGACTTTGTTCATCTACAATTTTTACTGCAGTCTCTTGGAGAAAAATCTCCCAGTCAGGCGAGCAAATTTTCTGCTGTGCATTAAAAGGATACCTAAAAAAAAAAAAAAATCAAAATGAGAATATTAAGGGAAAATGTTATTTTTATAATAAAATAAATTTTTTAATATACTTACCCGGTGATTATATAAGCTGCAACTCTGTTGCTCGACAGAAAACTCTACGTAAAAAATCCGCCAGCGATCGCTATGCAGGTAGGGGGTGTACTTCAACAGCGCCATCTGTCGTGCAGGTACTCAGTACTCAATGTAAACACAGAACTCAATTTTCTCCTCGGTCCACTGGGTCTCTATTGGGGAGGAAGGGAGGGTCCTTTAATATATAATCACCGGGTAAGTATATTCAAAAATTTATTTTATTATAAAAATAACATTTTTCAATATTAAACTTAGCCGGTGATTATATAAGCTGAATCACACCCAGGGGGGTGGGTAGAGACCAGCAATAATTGTTTACATTATTATGAGCTAAGGATTTTTTATTTAATTTTAGCAGTTATTCAAAATAACAAACATAAAATAAATAAGTACCTGGTAAGGAAGTCGACTTAAACAATTACTCTGCCTTTTTAAGTACGTCTTCCTTACGGAGCCTCGCGATCCTCTTAGGATGCTGAGCGACCCCTAGGAGCTGAAGTATCAAGGGTTGCAACCCATACAACAGGACCTCATCAAAACCTCTAATCTAGGCGCTTCTCAAGAAATGACTTTGACCACCCGCCAAATCAAGTAGGATGCGAAAGGCTTCTTAGCCTTCCGGACAACCCAAAAACAATAATAAAACATTTCAAGAGAAAGATTAAAAAGGTTATGGAATTAGGGAATTGTAGTGGTTGAGCCCTCACCCACTACTGCACTCGTTGCTACGAATGGTCCCAGAGTGTAGCAGTTCTCGTAAAGAGACTGGACATTCTTAAGATAAAAAAGACGCGAACACTGACTTGGTTTTCCAATAGGTTGCGTCGATTATACTTTGCAGAGATCTATTTTGTTTAAAGGCCACGGAAGTTGCGACAGCTCTAACTTCGTGTGTCCTTACCTTCAGCAAAGCTTGGTCTTCCTCATTCAGATGGGAATGAGCTTCTCGTATTAACAGTCTGATAAAATAGGATAAAGCATTCTTTGACATAGGCAAAGATGGTTTCTTAACTGAACACCATAAAGCCTCAGACGGGCCTCGTAAAGGTTTAGTTCGTTTTAAATAGAACTTAAGAGCTCTTACAGGGCATAAGACTCTTTCTAGTTCATTTCCAACCATACGATAAGTTTGGAATATCGAACGATATTGGCCAAGGCCGAGAAGGCAGCTCGTTTTTGGCTAGAAAACCAAGTTGTAGAACATGTAGCCGTTTCGGATGAGAATCCGATGTTCTTGCTGAAGGCATGAATCTCACTGACTCTTTTAGCTGTGGCTAAGCATACCAGGAAAAGAGTCTTTAAGGTGAGATCTTTCAGGGAGGCTGATTGTAGCGGTTCGAACCTGTCTGACATAAGGAATCTTAGTACCACGTCTAAATTCCAACCAGGTGTAACCAAACGACGCTCCTTCGTGGTCTCAAAAGACTTAAGGAGGTCCTGTAGATCTTTATTGTTGGAAAGATCTAAGCCTCTGTGACGGAAGACTGATGCCAACATGCTTCTGTAACCCTTGAAAGTGGGAGCTGAAAGAGATCGTTCTTTCCTCAGATATAAGAGGAAGTCAGCTATTTGAGTTACAGAGGTACTGGTCGAGGAAACGGATACTGACTTGCACCAGTTTCGGAAGATTTCCCACTTCGATTGGTAGACTCTAAGGGTGGATGTTCTCCTTGCTCTAGCAATCGCTCTGGCTGCCTCCTTCGAAAAGCCTCTAGCTCTCGAGAGTCTTTCGATAGTCTGAAGGCAGTCAGATGAAGAGCATGGAGGCCTTGGTGTACCTTCTTTACGTGTGGCTGACGTAGAAGGTCCACCCTTAGGGGAAGTGTTCTGGGAACGTCTACTAGCCATCGAAGTACCTCGGTGAACCATTCTCTCGCGGGCCAGAGGGAAGCAACTAGCGTCAACCTTGTCCCTTCGTGAGAGGCGAACTTCTGCAGTACCTTGTTGACAATCTTGAACGGAGGGAATGCATATAGATCTAGATGTGACCAATCTAGGAGAAAGGCATCTATATGAACTGCTACTGGGTCCGGGATTGGAGAGCAAAATATTGGGAGCCTCTTGGTCATCGAGGTTGCGAAGAGATCTATGGTTGGCTGGCCTCAGGTGGCCCAAAGTCTCTTGCATACATCCTTGTGGAGGGTCCATTCTGTTGGAATTATTTGTCCCTTCCGACTGAGACAATCTGCCATGACATTCAAGTTGCCTTGGATGAACCTCGTTACTAGTGATATGTCTAGACCTTTTGACCAGGTGAGGAGGTCCCTTGCGATCTCGTACAACGTCAGAGAGTAGGTCCCTCCTTGCTTGGAGATGTACGCCAAAGCCGTGGTGTTGTCCGAGTTCACCTCCACCACTTTGCCTTGAAGGAGAGACCTGAAGCTTTTCCAGGCCAGACGTACTGCCAGTAGCTCCTTGCAGTTGAAATGCATTGTCCTTTGACTCGAGTTCCATAATCCCGAGCATTCCCGACCGTCTAATGTCGCACCCCAGCCTACGTCCGATGCGTCCGAGAAGAGAACGTGGTTGGGAGTCTGAACAGTCAGGGGAAGACCCTCTCTTAGGTTGATATAGTCCTTTCACCAAGTCAGACAAGACTTTATCTTTTCGGAAACCGGGATCGAGACCGCTTCTAGCGTCTTGTCCTTTTCCAGTGAAAAGCTAGATGGTATAGAAGAGGACGGAAGTGTAGTCTTCCTAGTGACACAAAATGATTCACGGATGACAGCGTCCCTACCAGACTCATCCACAGCCTGACTGAGCAGCGTTCCTTCTTCAGCATCTTCTGGATGGATAGCAGGGCTGGGGGCTGATCGTCTTGTTCAGCAACGTCCTCATCAGAGGGTTCCTCATCCGAAACTGATGAGGAAACGGCAACGGAGTGGGCAACGGCTGACTCGCTGAATCCCGTCGCACTGGTGGATGCGTGACGGAGCCGGACGCAATATCATGGAACTGCTGCACAGTCTGTGAACTGTCAACAACCATGGGTGCGCGAGGAAGTACAGCGTCAACCCGAAACTGTCTAGACCGTCTGGGTTGTGCAGTCAACACCCTACCGGGTTGCTGAGGTTGACGCACTGCGTCACAACAAGTCACCTCTGCTGGTTGTTGAACGTCCTGAACGTCAACAACCACCTCCGAGCGTCGCTTAACGTCAACGTGCGGCTGGCAACCTACACTGGGTCGCATCGGTGGAGGAACCACCTCAACTGGCAGACGCGAGTAGGTTACCTCAGCGTCAACAGGGCGCACAACCGACCGGTTGGAAGGTTGTTGGCCAGAAGGAGGAACCACCTCAACTGGCAGACGCGAGTAGGTTACCTCAGCGTCAACAGGGCGCACAACCGACCGGTTGGAAGGTTGTTGGCCAGAAGGTTCTTCTCCGCATTTAAGTCCTCTATCAAGGACGCAAGCTTGGACTGCATGTCTTGCAGCAAAGCCCATTTAGGGTCTACGGGAGCAGGTGTGGCAACAGACGGGGTTAGCGACTGAGGCGGAACCGTTTACCATCCCTGAAAGCCTTGTTATGTGTGACATAATAGTACAGCAAAACTTCAAAGGCTCGACAAAAGCTGAGAAGTTGACCTGTAAACAACTTGGAGCGTCTCCTGGCTAGGCGCCAGGGAGAGTCTACCAGAATTGAGAAGTCTATCTGGGCAGAGGCATGAACTCCCAAGCCGAGAACTTCTCTCGTGTCATATCAGACTCTCGCTCTATAA
Organism: Palaemon carinicauda; assembly: GCF_036898095.1. NCBI lineage: Eukaryota > Metazoa > Arthropoda > Malacostraca > Decapoda > Palaemonidae > Palaemon > Palaemon carinicauda. Next base: position 124,051,128 of record NC_090729.1, read on the forward strand.
GCCAGTTTAAAAGAAGGGAAATCAAAGGCTGTATCCCCCAAACTACTCCTGGTGAAAAAACCAGTCGCCTAGCCAACGTAACGCTCTCTAGGAGAGCGAGAGAGCACTAGCTTAAAAACAACGGCTTCGAAGTAGCTAGGCCTAGTGTAAGTTCTGACGTTTAGGCGAACGAGGAGCAGCAGTTACAAGATCCGGACGAAGATCCTTAAAAAAATCATCATGATTTAATTAAAGTCCATAGGAGGCTAAGCAGCTTAAGGCTCCTCTCCATCTGACAGAGTCCTCAAGGGAATATCAGTAGGAGGGAGAACAGCAACTTCCTCATCTACAGGAACCTTGTCCGATAAAAGCTGAGTCTCTCACTGGTGCATTAGTAGCGGACCAGAACGCAACGTCATGTAACTGCTTGACAGTCTGTGAACTGTCAACAACTGAACTGTCAACCACAACAGGTGCGTGAGGACGTACAGCGTCCACTCGAGAATGCTTTGACTGTCTAGACTGAGTAGTCAAAACAACTCTAGAATGCGGAGGTTGACGCACCGCGTCAAAACAAAACAACTTAGACTGTTGTTGTACCTCGCGAACGTCAACGGAAGGTTCCGTGCGTCGCTGAACGTCAACATGCGGCTGGCAGGGTACACTGGAACGCATGGGTGGCGGGACTCTCTCAGCTGGAGTGCGGCAGAAGGTCGCCTCAGCGTCCACAGGACGCACAACCGTGGTTGGTTGTAGGCTAGAGGTTGGTGCAGTGTCAACCTTCTCCGCACGAAAGTCCTGCATCAATGACGTTAACTGAGACTGCATGGTCTGCAGCAAAGACCACTTAGGGTCTACAGGAGCAGGTGCGGCAACAGACGGTGTGACTGCCTGATGCGGTACCGCTTTGCCTCTCTTAGGAGGTGAGCAGTCGTCGGAAGACTGCAGCGAGTCCGAACTGACCCAGTGGCTACAACTGGGCCGTTGGACTTGCGCGGAAGGGACCGACTTGCGCTTAATAAGCCGCGAGACCTTGGTCCATGGTTTCTTACGAGAAACCTCTTCCGCAGACGAGGAATAAATGGGCTCTCTCGTCTTTGTGTGGGTGGGGCGATCTTGGGTAGATACGCCCGAAACCACGGAGGGAAACGTCTGTTCGTTGATCAAGGCCTCTCGAACCCATAAGTCGTTCGACATTACTTCTCCCCTGGGCTTGGGAGCTTGCAAGAGGTCCCGGACTAGGTGAACGACAGGCACGAACAGACAAACCCTCGGACGCAACACTGTAACACTTTGCGCATATCACTTTATCGATTTTCTGTTTTGCACTTATTTCACTGAAATCGAAACTTTTACTGATTTCTACCTGAAACACGCAATTCTACCCTTCATTAAAAGGTAGTAATTGCGAAATCAGTCGTATAATGCAGCTCATTAATACCAGCAAAAAACAGAAAACATATATTAAGATAAAAAATTCAGTGGCTGGGAAAGAGACTAAACACTAGTTCATATAAACTACGTTTTCAATCTCTCACCGCACATAGCCTGGGGACGAGAATAAAAACCTAAAAACGTTTTACCTTCCTCCCCGTACAGAGACTAGGGACGAGAGTAACACGAGAACAACGTTACCCGCTTGAACGGAACGTTTTCTCTCCTCTCTCTCCCTCCGTCTCTATCTCTCTCTCTCTTTCTCTCTTGATTTCGCACCTAAGAGAAGAGCCCAATTATATATCGTCAAAAAAACATGTTATTTGACTAAAGGAAAAAACTGAAAGGTTTTCCAAATAAAAAGTTCCTTTAAATTAGAATTTAAAACATTTAAGCTAAGAAAGAATGAACAAAACGTCAGAATCGATTTACTCTTACTGCAAAGTGAAACCGTGATACACTCTCTCTCTATCGTAACGATAGAGCGCATGTTGAACGTCCTGAACGTCAACAACTGCGTAGCCTAAAAAACTAAACGTTAGTTCATCTTTGAAAACAGTACGAAGACTATCAAAGAAATTCTTTCATAAAACATTACATTTAAAAAGTTTTAAATTCTTTAAAGGCTAAATACGATATAACGGGCTCAACGTTGATTAACTTCGGTTCCAAGTTAGGACCGCCTACTATCAGGAAAGGTCGCATATAAACAAAACATTAAAATTTATTTTTATATGTTTATAATAAATGGAAAGTTAATCGAAGAGGCCTAATAAAGGCGGAGAGATATAAAATATATAGATCTAAAACGTGATAAGAAAAATTACTAAAAACCTAAACACACTTCCGTCTAAGGGAAGGGTCGGCCATTTAAAAGTGAAAGAGAGTCCATACTCTCTTTGTCACCATAATTAAATCTATCCAAAACGAGTTCAAGTTTTGAGATGAAGATAAAACACCTGCATAGCGAAAGCTCAAAACTAGAATAGTGTACTTCACCAAATAGTTGTGAAAACAAATCCAGTTAGTAACAGCGAATTAGTAGGTCTTGCCGGTAGCCCGACAGAGAGAAAATTGAGTTCTGTGTTTACATTGAGTACTGAGTACCTGCACGACAGATGGCGCTGTTGAAGTACACCCCCTACCTGCATAGCGATCGCTGGCGGATTTTTTACGTAGAGTTTTCTGTCGAGCAACAGAGTTGCAGCTTATATAATCACCGGCTAAGTTTAATATTGAAAAATCAGATTTCTTCTAAATAGAAAATCTACTAAAAAAAAAAAAAAATCAGATTACATTTGTATAATCCCAGTCACCATATCTTTGGACACACTCAAAAGGAGCAAATGGTTTCTTCTGAATAGGAATTCTTCTCTGTAGCTTCTGAGAATGCTACAGTCTAAGTTTAAGTCCTTCCTTGTGTTGTCCAGATTTATGCGAGGATTTGGAGATTCTTTCATGTAAATTCTAGAACTTACATTATTTTATTTAAAATTAATTATTTATGTTCAACCAAACTCCATCAGTTTATATTTAAAAACAACTCCTCACTAAATAATTGGGCTTCTAATTCCAGGCCCTTCTTTTAACATTTTGCTCAACTAGTCATAGCACAAACCCTATTAAAGATAGAACTTCACATTTTTTTATCATACAGGTGAATAAATTCCGTTTCCTTTCCATTGAAATACAGTACGCCCTCACAATAACAGACTAATAAGGGGGAAGGGGTGTCTGGTACTGCCGATAGTCCGTTGTATCGCAAAATGTTTCCCTATGCAGAAAATCAAGTAAAACTATATCAAATTCCATAGGTTATAGGCCTACCATCTATGCCAAACATTAAAACGAGCAGCTGAGATTATCACACATTTTTCACCTTAGAATGACATAATTAAGGAATTAAATTAACTGACACTTATGAAAATAAAGTAATACACTCAGAAAATGTAAAATGAACCTAACTAAAATTAAGATTGCTTCAATCATGGGTCATATCGAACCAAAGTAAATGCAGCGCCAGAAAACAATAGTGAGTAATCTGGGAACTACTGCTACTGCCTTAATTATATCTAAGTCAAAGAAAATAAAAAAATAAATGTGTAAAAGACTACTTTATTTGTAATTGAATTAGATAAATATGAATATTGCATATATCCAACCATAAAACAATCTATTGATTGAACAATGTAAAAAAATGAAGACTAATTTTAACTTATTTCTGTAGTATAGAAAGAGTGCTATATCAAGAAATCATCTGTGTAAGCATATAATTTAGGTTTTGGTTATGTAAAGATGTTATTACAATTTCATTTTACCTAATGTATGCTTAGAAATTCAAAATAAACTAAATAAAACTGATTCTATATCACATCTTCCCTACATACGATGCTCCTAAATTTGACCCCAAAAAGAAAAACACAAGGAACGAATGAATGAATAAACACATTTACACATCTAACTGATAACTAATGACACAGCTTTTAGTAAACTGTATGTAAACTACGGTAACCTACAGTATAACATACAGCATTGACCTTTGTGCAATATTTATTATAAGATACTTTGAATATGTTTGGAAACTTTATTAAGAGCCCAGCTGATTACATGTAAACATTGTCAGCTGATTCAAGCTACTGCTATCAAGGATATGTGCACATATTTAAATATTCTTAATATAATTTCCAAACTTATTCAAACTATCACATAATTAATAACAAAGGATTCATACATTTTACTAAAAAAAAGGGATTTTGACGAAGGAAAAATCTATTTCTGGGGAGAGACCTGTGGCGCCCGGTGAAAAGTCCTTCTTGTATGTCTTTTCTGATAAAACCTTCCAATTATACCAGAGAAAGATAAAAGCATGGAATGCTGAGGTTACAACCCTCGCGCGAGCACCTTTTGGGTGTCGTGTATAAAGCAAAGGCGCGTGAAATCCACTATTCACAGGTTGTCTTCCATTTAGTTAATTCCTTCGTCAAAGGGATGGGCCGATACAACGGCCCTAGACACACCCCCATCGCCGCACCACCCACGCCACGACGCGAGCGCCATCTGAACAACATCCTTCTGTAATGGTCATGACGGCTTGGAAAGGAAAGGGTGGGATCGTGTAAAATAAAGGGGGAAGGGTTTCACCGGGCGCCACAGGTCTCTCCCCAGAAATAGATTTTTCCTTCGTCAAAATCCCTTTTCTGGGTCGATCTGTGGCGCCGGGTGAAAATGTACCAGAGAATGCCTTCCAAGCCCAACAATAACTAATTTAATGAGGGGAGAGAAACAACACCATGTAAAGAAAATCATAAATAATTAAGGTAAACAAACATGATAACAGGGAAGCCTCCGAGTATCAGAGGAAACATGCTACAAAACTGACATGGCTAAGAATATCCCAACCCTGTAACAACGGTAATCAATAATAGTTACAAACATAACCTAATATGTAATAAACTTAGGGCTAACGAACCACCAAGGAAGCGGCGTCGTGGTGCGAGTGGCGGGTAGGAGGGAGAAGAAAAGAGATGGATGAAAGGAAGAACAAAAGATCACTGGGGAGAGATACGGCTCCCAGCTGCAACTGTTGGGTATTTAAGAGCCTGTAAGTTCATTAGATAGTGGCGTTTGAAGACCATAGGAGATTCCCAACCCGTGAACTTTATAAGGTCATCAAAGTCCATCTTCTGGGGGAAATGATCCCGGATTGGCTTGCTAAACGAAGTATAGGATCTATAGCCTAATACCACGTATGGGAATGGTACCTCCTTGTTCTCTGATAAACAAGGGGCCAGACGATCGGGTAGCAGTCGTGGCTAAAAAGGCCCTGAGAGTGGTGACCGGACATAGAAAAGTATCTTGGAGAAGAGGAATAACTTTCCAAGGGGACCACCTATTTTGGGGGTTAACGGCCGAATCATATTGGCGAATTGTCGAGTCCCTTTTGTCTGATTCGATGAAGAAATCGTTTTCCGGTTCAATGTTCGAGTCTCTACGAGCTGCTAACTTCCTGTAGTCCACAAAGTTAGGGTTTTGGACATCCTTGAGTAATCTGACACAGTGAGTTTGGAATACTCGGGTCAGTTTGAGGAACGGGATCCGGATGGGACGGAGTTTCCACTCGAGGAGGAGAGGAAACCAACTGTTCTTGGGCAGTGAGGTGGTACTAAAGCCACTGCGCCCCGGAAGGAGCGCAGTCGGTGTTAAAGTTTTTAGAAGATTCACTGGGAGAGATAGGGAAATCTTCCTCTAATGGTTCCAATCCCGGGGTAATGCGTCCATGGCATGAGCCCGAGGGTCCAGGATTGGGGTCACATAACAAGGAAGTTTGTGATTGATCTGAGATGTGAATAGATCTACCTGGATGCCTGGAACGAACCTGAGTATCCACCGGAGTGAAATTCTGACTCCAGGGAACTCGTCCTGGATAGTGAGCCCGTTCTCACATCCTGGCCTCCCGCTAGGTGAGGTGCTGACAGGAACCAGTTCTTTTCTGTTGCCCAGGCGAAGAAAGTGACCAGGATCTGATTCAGGTTGGGTGACTTGGATCCTCCCCTGTTTCCGTAGTGTACCTCGTCTGTGCTGTCTGACACTACTCTGATGTGGGTCGACCTCGGAGGAGTCTCTCTCTTCAGGGTCAAGAACACTGCCATGGCTTCGAGAACATTGATATGGGACTGTTTCATGGCTAGTGACCAAGAACCTGAAACATCTGATGTTCGGAGAAATCCCCCCATCCACTTAGAGACACGGCTGAATGGAATGTCACTTGTGGAGGTGGGAATTGTAGAGGAACCGCTTTGGAGAGGTTCTTCGGTTCGGACCATGGGCGTAGTCTCATTTTCCCGACAGAGGGGATCTTCGAGACCTTGTCTTCTTATAGGTACTGTAGCTCTCTTTCTCCAAAATCGATTGATGTCTTGAGTTTGGCTTTTATTAGGAGATCTGTTACTGAAGTGAATTGGGAAAGGCCGAGGATACTTTCTAGGCTCTTTGGACACCTGTTTGTGCTTGAGAAATTCTTGATCTTGGAACCTATTCCTCTTACTTTTGGAAGGGAGAGACAACGTGTGCTTCGAAAGGTCCCACTGAATGGCTAACCATTCTAAGTGGCCTGATGGTCGCAGGCGAGACTTATGGAGATTGACCCGAAATCACAGGTTGTCGACCGATCGAAGTAATTCCTTCGTAGCTCTGTTGCCTTCTATGGCCGGCCGGGCCCAAATGAGCCAACCGGCCAGATAAGCAATGATCTGTATCTCTTGGTTCCTGAGTTGTTCTAACACTGCCTCTCCCAGTTTCGTGAATATCCTGGGATCAATGTTGAGGCCGAAGGGCATGTCTTGAACACAAAGGCTTTCCTGCTTAGGTGGAAACCCAGATAAGAAGAGAAGTTTCGAGCTATAGGCGCAAGCTAATAGCGGTCGGTAAGATCGACAGAGGTGGTGACGGTCCCACGGGGAAGTAAGGTCCGTACCTAAGAGATAGTCGTTTGATTGCTTTTTCTTGAGTAACCCTGTGGTGTACTCTTTCAGGACGGGAGTGTATTTCTGGGAGAAGGTCACTGGCGGAGGAGGAGGACCTTGAGGCCATTTTCATCTCAAACCGTTAGAGACTATGCTATGATCCCACAGACCGAGTCCAATGGTCACGAAAGTGGTAAAGTCTTCCCTCTACCGGGCCCACCGCGTTGTGAGGTAGTGAATCTAGGTCCTTCCCTTCTCCGAGCCCCCTTTTTTCTAGGTCCGCCTTGATGTCGGGACTGTCTTCTACTCCTGTAGCTTCCTCTCTGGTGTCCATGAAAGGAGCCTGAGGGTTCGGATCTAGGGCTGCATGCAGGCAAAACATCCCAACGGAGTTGGGCTGTGTACCTGGGGAATCAGTGAGGTAGACCACCTGATGATGGGGGGTCAGATACAAAAGCGTCGAACCAGAGGAAGGCTGTGATGACGAGTGGGAAACCGACTATCGATTCCTGTCTGATAGAGGTCTCAGACAGAACGTACTTCCCACAACTGACCCGATCAGACCAACAAACGTGTAGGTCGAACTGGAAGGGCAGAGCCTGGAATTATCGTACCCCCCAGGCTGACAACATCCTGGTCCAGACAGATCGGACCTGCCCTTTAGGAAAATAATACCGTTACCTTCGGTACCTTGTCTAAGCTAACCAAGGCAATCTCTTTCAACCGAACGAATCCGTTGAATGGGAATTCTAGTACCTGGAAGTAAAATCTAGGTCCCCCAGAGGGAGGACGTCTATGCCCTCCAGATTTATGGTACCACCTATATCCGAGTTCCTGAACGGCACTGACTCACCCCCATACCTTAGAGCTCGTCATAGCCCCTTGGATTTCCTTAGAATGTGTTGCTTTTAGCCGTCACAGTTTATGCAGGGTAACATGAACATTAGGATCCTTTAATGGTCCTAGGTCGGTGACGTAGGTAATTGCAAAGCTGAAGGCTCAAAACTCATCCCCACATACCTGCCCGTCCATGGGGTCGTTGTCCAACCTTAGAGAGGACACTCCGAGGAGATAGGGACCTCTAGATGGAGCATTCCTTCCCAACTTCGATACCCAAGGGTGGAGAGCCTCTCTTGCAGGCCAGAGAGAATCATCATCATCCTGATGGGAACCATGCAGGCGAACCTTCTGTAACACAAAGGGGACATAAGTCTGGATGTTCCTTGAACTTTGGTTAGCGATCCTATTCACAGGCTGGGATCAGCTGTATTACTCTTAAAAAGCAATTTTAAAGAAAAGTTATTTAATGTATTATCTTCTGGGGTATAGTGCGTAGATAAAAAAGACCGAGAGCACAACAAAACAAATCAACACTTAGTATTCCAAAAAGAAGGATGTTGTTCAGATGGCGCTCGCGTCGTGGCGTGGGTGGTGCGGCGATGGGGGTGTGTCTAGGGCCGTTGTATCGGCCCATCCCTTTGACGAAGGAATTAACTAAATGGAAGACAACCTGTGAATAGTGGATTTCACGCGCCTTTGCTTTATACACGACACCCAAAAGGTGCTCGCGCGAGGGTTGTAACCTCAGCATTCCATGCTTTTATCTTTCTCTGGTATAATTGGAAGGTTTTATCAGAAAAGACATACAAGAAGGACTTTTCACCCGGCGCCACAGATCGACCCAGAAATATATCGTTAGTTATCACTTGAATGTATAAATGCATTTATTCGTTCGTTTATTAATTTGTTTGCTCGTTCGTTCTATCATTCATTGTGATGAAATGTAAACAAACAAAATGACTTCCCTTCTGGGCATCGTATGTCAGGAAGATGAGATATACAATCGGTTTTATTTAGTTCCCCAGAGTTGGAGAGATCAAGTCCTTTCAGTTTGAATACTTGGCTCAAGGCCAAGAGGTAGTCCTTCAATCAGGGGAATAGTGGCTTTGAGATGAGCAACATTCCCACCACGACACCAATTACAGATTTTACACTTTGCCTGGTAAACTGCTGTGGAAGACTTTCGGAGATATCTGGAAAGCTGCTTCGCAGTTGGTCTCGAAAAGCCTTCCTTTCAGAGGAGACGCTGGATAGTCTCCAGCCGTGAAGGGACAGGAATTTTCTTATGTGAGGTTGGCGTAGCAGGTTTAGCCATTCTGGAAGTTCTCTTGGCACTTCTGAGAGAAGTTCCAGCAGGTCTGAATACTACTAGGCTGCTGGCCATTTTGGAGCCACTAGCATTACTCTGACTCCCCTGGATGTTTGGACTCTATTCAATATCTGACGAATCAGACAGAACGGTGGGAAGGCGTGTCTTGTCCGTCCTAAATGCAATTTCCATCACTGCAGCTTGGACTTGGACTGGAAAGTAATACTGTACACCAAGAGTTGTGATTCAGGTGGGTGGCGACCATGTCCAGATACAGGAACCCTAGTCACAATTCTCCTTGCCCCTCGAGGAAGCAAAGACCATTCTGAACCAACTGTCGTTCCTCTTCCAGGATATAAACCTTGTCGAGAGAGAGGTTGCCTGGGACTGTGCCCAATTGATTATCTCTTCTGCTTTATCGCATAGCAGGAGAGAGGCTGCACCTCCTTGTTTGGAGATGTAGGTCACAACCACGGAGTGAATTTTCAGTCGTTAAGAAATAGGATAATGCTAGATGAGCTGGTTTCATTTCCAGGAAGTTTACGTGAAAAGCCTTGTCCTTTTCTAACCATAGGCCCAAGATTTGCTCCTTTCCTAGGTGAGCACCCCACCCCTGGCGGATTGAATCTGTGAACAGAAGGAATTGTAGTAGAACAGTCTGAACGGTAGTTTCGGCTAACAGGTTCCCCTCGCCCCGCCACCAAAAGAGGTCTTTTACCATCTCCTAAGTTACTTGTAGCAGGGCTCCAGAGTGGCCTGAAGCCTATGTTCATTGGTTCTTCAGTCATCTGTATCAAGCGCACATGCAATCTCCCCAGAGACTAGTTTCTATAACAAGGAGAGATGGCCTAATAGCTTCTGCTAAGAGAGGGTAGGAAGGAGTTTTCCTTTCAGAAAAGTTGTTGCCAATACTCTGAACCTTGAGATTCTGTAAACTGACAGAAAGGAGTCTATTTCCATGCCTAGACACCTGATGGACTGCTGGGGAACGAGGCTTGACTTCTGTAGGTTCGGTTGGATCCATAACTCCTTGCACAGATCCAGGAGTAGGTCTGTGTTTCAGCAGGAGGGCTTGAGATTCTGCTAGAAGAAGCCAGTCATCCAGGTATCTCAGGAGCCTGATGCCCATGGCATGAGCTAAGGGCACAGATCTTGGTGAAGAGTTTTAGGCCGATGCACAGCACAATGAACTGGAAAATTTTCTCGAGGTAGGAGGGATGGGGACCTGAAAATAGGCGTCTTTCAGGTCTAAGGTCAAAAGGTAGTTGTTCTTCTTGATGGCCTGGAGAACAGAGGTCGGGGTCTCCGTAATTTTCAAAAAAAACAATCTCTTAATTTATTTGAAATATCTCATGATGAATATTACATCAGCACCAACATGTTACAGGATATCACAGTTTTCACACAGTTCGTCTTTAGCTATTATTATTAGTTATCATGCGAATACGTTGTCACTCTTTCTGTGTGCGAGTGTGGCAGTGTGTGCGCGAGCCTGTATTGAAAGTTCATTTTAAAAGCTTCATACAGTATTTAATTTTTCATTTATTATTAAGCTTTCATATTTCATTAGTCATTATTGTGGTTTATTAAGCATGTTTGCATTCTATTTTTCAATTTCCTGAGAATTTCAATAATCAACAATTACTTTCAGTAGGCATCAGATGATCTCAAGGTCATGCTACCGTACTGCGATTATGCACACATATAGTGTAACACGGAGTTGTTTATATAATCTTCTTAACTTACTCGAAATCTCTCCATAATGAGTATTACATCAGCACCAATATGTTATAGGGTATCACAGTTTCCATATAGTTCGTTTATAAACCTTATTAGTTATCATATGAATACATTCTCTCTCTCTCTCTCTCTCAAATATATTATTTCTAAGAAAATATTTGTCCTGTTAGTGTACTTTTTTTTTTAGATGAATATCAATCTATTATCCGAGATGAAATAAAACTAGTATAGAGTCAAATTTACACTAAGTAGTACAGTATTCATAACAATCGATACAGACACAAAAAATTCATTTTATCATTACTTGATATTTCGATAATGGAAATACTAATACCAATCGTTAGCCTTTTGGAAGGAAATCTCTCTATTGCCCGCTCGCTTTCCGCCGGTAATATGACGTTACCAGACATATGATATGAACTCGACATATTAAAACTTTTCTTAATATATTTTTACAGAAAATGGATGCTGTATATTAACAATAAAAGAATATACTAACTTACCAAGATAAAAAATTCAATTTTATACAAGAAAATAGATTATTTCTAAAGAAAATTTGTCCTATTAGTGTACTATTTCAGACATACTTGCGAAGTCATCACAGTGAAAAAAGTCGCCGTGAAGTCGAACAGTCATAAGTCGCATATGTTGTAGGTCGGCGACTACCTATACAAGTCAGAAAATAATAAAACTAAATTCACTTACTGTTGGACTCTGCAGGCTTCACACATGAGTATTGCCCTCCTCAAATTTCTATTAGATTTTTCAGCAATCCTCTTTGCTAATTCAGGAGGTAAGGAGATGCTTTCCTTCTTACTTATAATCTGTATAAAAGAATGTTAAAAGTTTACAAGTGGCAACAGTACTTTATTCATATAGTGAATAATTTATCAACAAATAAAATTCATATCAATACCTATATGTACGAATCAAAATTAATTATATCTAGAAAACGTCAATTGATAAAGCCTGTAATAGTTTTGGATTCATACATAGTCTAACATCCTTAACTATGGATTAACTATTACACGGTTGACTATTTAGTAACAATTTAAGGGATTTTGACTAAGGAAAAACTCTATTTTTGGGAATGTGCCATGTGGTCTCCAAGGAATTTCCTGTGAAAGGCTAGAACGGAATCCAATATGATATAAATACTCAGTGTATTGGCCCATTAGAACTCGACACAGCACCTCAGTAGCGGAAATTCGTGCTACAAGCAAAGTCATTACTAAGTCATGCACCTCACACAAAGCAACAAACCTCTCAGTTAAATGACAGCTTACAAGCACTTCAACCAATGTTTAACCTCTTTCTGCAATCAAAGGTAAAAAAAGAAAATACCTTTTTAGGGTAAAGAGCTGTGTGGTCTTCAAGGACTTGGTATCAGAGTATTAATAAGTAGACATGCCCATTCCAAGACAAATATCTACAACCAAGCACAACATACAATACAGACAGGTTTCCATGAGTAAGAAGAAAAACTGTATCAAGTTTGACTCTTACTTCATACGGACTCACTGAAGAGTACTAGTTGCCCAACATTCAGTTATTTTGCTTCTCCTGAAGGACCTAGTTGGCTTGGCCCCTTCTCTGCGGACTACCCCTGTAAGGGTCACAGATGCGCCAAGTACCACACATGAATTTTGCGCTACTTGGATTTTTTCAGGTAGTATTTAATAAACACCCTATGCTCAGACAAACCTGTAAAACTTTGGATATCCTGAAATTGCATACTGTATTCGCAAAGAACGCTAGGGAAGAAGCAATTTTTCTCACATCATGGGTTTTAGGGATGGAGACAGGATCCGGTTTTTTAAATTAGGGAGATCATCAAAATACAGAAGGCCCATTGAAAAGGAATTGTTGGTCTCGGTATTTATAAAGACATGGATCTCTGTAAATATAGCTGTAAGGATGAAAAGGAAAAAGCTTACTATCTCTCTCTCATGACTGAGGAGTCAAGAAGAAAAGCAGATCTTGTCTCTGAAAAGGTTTTACAATTTTGGCTATAAAAGAAAGACTCAGGGTCAAGATTAGAAGATAACCTGGGATTGTTATTAAGAATTCCTAGTTCTTCAAAAAGGCAGCCATTTCACTGACTCTTGTGATCAAGGCTAAGGCTATTAACAATATGACATTTTTGCAAAAATTTGTTACGAGGGATGGAGAAATACCCCTTCACTACAAGGCCATGGATCCGCTACTGGAGCTATAAACGAGATTTATCACCATCGATATAATTGCTCACTTACTCTATAAGCTACAATTCCATATATATTTGTTTTACTGCTGATTAAAGAATAAATTTTTCAAAAGCTTGCTTTATATTCCATATTTCACACTAAACAACCAAAATGTTTTTCCACTCATTGTGAAGTGTTTAGGTAATTATCTCTAAATAATGGTAAAGCAATGTGATTTTATGAGTAAATAAAACTTTATATCCATTAAAGTGATTTTGTTATTCAGTTATAATTCCTTGATAAATAGCGGTCATAAGATATATAACTACGTACTGTACTCAATAATAATGAACTTTACGCTGTACAGAAGTGTGTAATAAAAATATATTTTTATTCCCTTTAACACAATAAATATTCTAGAATTTATAATTATAAGGTACAGTAAAGCATTGCAATGTTATGTGTAAAAAAAAAACTTTACATATTTATTGAAGTGACTATGTTATTCCATATCAATTCTACGATAAATAGCCGTCGAAAGTTATAAAACTACTTGACAGTAATAATGGACACTACATTACAGGTAGTCGTCGACTTACAACCGAGCTAGGGACTGAGAGATGTGTCGTAAGTGGTTTCCGTAGATTTTTTACACTACGTCATGATTCGACAATTATACGGTTCATATTCTATCAATATTTTCTTACAGTATATCATTATTTAATTTTCTTGTTCCATAGTATATTCTATTTTTTCAATTTCAGAAACATCTTAACAATAAATAACTACCCGAACATTTTTGTTTACCTTTGGTTGTGATCAGTTGTCATTTGATCTGAAGGTCCGCAATTATATTGAGATAATACACACATATGAATGGTATATAGTTTATATAATTTCTTAATTTACTTGAAATATAATCATGATAACATCAGCACCAGTATGTTACAGGATATCATAGTTTTCATATAGTTTGTTTATGTACATTATTATTAATCATACAAATGTTGTGTGTGTGTGTGAATTTTTAGAGCTTCATACAGTATTTAAAATTTAGTTCATTATTAAGGCTTCATATTTCACTGGACATTATTGTGTTTAACTGTGGTTTATTAAAGCTCGTTTGAAATGACAAATTCAAAGATAATTTGTATTTTTCCTAACCATACAAACCTTAGCTATTTACACTGGGTTTACCTTTTAGCGCAGCTGAAATGGCGAGCCATTAGAATTTAACGAGGGTGTATTACCCCCGCGCTAGTTAGCGGGGGGTAGGGGAGTGGTAGCTAGCTACCCCTCCCCCCCCCCTCACACAGAGGTGAATGCTCACTTTCACTTAGAGGTAGGACTTGTCTTGGGGGACAGGGCTGGTGGGAAAATATGTGTAAATAGCTAAGGTTTGTATGGTTAGGAAAAATACAAATTATCTTCGAATTTGTCATTTGTTCCGTAACCGAAATACAAACCACGCTATTTACATTGGGTGACTTACCCCTTAGGTAGGGTGGAAAGTCCCCAGCCATACTGGGTTTGGCTTTACCCGGGGACTCAGAATCCGAGTGAGTCACACTCGAGAAAAGGAGTCCCTGCACCTCACAAGTCCCTTGCTCCGCAAGGAACCGTGTGGCCTACATAAGCTTGTGTGTGAAGGAAGTAGTGTGACCCGTCCTAGGCAGTTGACCTGGAGTTCCAGAAGGAACTCTGGGTTAGGACGTTCCCAATACCACCTCGTCAGGGTATGGGGGACGTGACAGTATTGACTCAATACTCGGAACACAAGGAAGCATGGTTTACCTGCAGAGGTTCGAGGTCAGCTATGCAGAGACCAGGATGCTGCTTCCCCGTAGAGGGGATGATGAAGAAAGAAGTAAGGGCCAGACATACTTCTTTCGTTCATGCAGACTAAAACCTGATAACAATGCCCTCAACCTTCTGCTACCTGTCCAAAAAGGAGCCTGAGGTTAGACCAGCTGTTGTGTAGCCACCACAGAGCGATAGAAAACGTATCGAAACTCCTGTGGGTCACGCCCTGCAGGAAGTGGGCTGCGAAGGTCATTAGACTCTTCCAGACTCCAGCTTGTAGCACCTGCGTCACAGAGTAGTATTACTCGAAGGCGAGGGATGTTGCGATGTATCCAACATCGTGCTATAGGGCGACGTGACGGGGGAGGGTCTGGAGACAGGTCGAGATGAATGTCCTTGAGTCCGAGCTGAAGAGGTATACTGGTGACTCTCCCCCGTGTCCTCCTTGTGCTCCCAAATCGGCTGCAACTGAGGACAAACTGCAGCTGTTCCCAAAGCTAACCTCTCGATTCTTTTACTGGCAAGAAAGAGGTTTTGGGATATCAGATACAGAATGGAGACTCAAAATCTTGAAGGAATTGGACCGAAGGGCCGGGACCCCAAGATTCTGAGTCTAGCCAACCACTCTGGAGCGAACCTGAATGTTGCCTCCCCCTCTTCTTTAGAAAGGGCGGAGTCGTACGAGACCAAGATGATTGCTTACACACTGGCCACGGCCAGAGTGAGCAGGAGACCCAAGACGGAATACAATCCGAGGCCTGTCGTAATGGGTCTTGAGAAGATCTCTTAAGGGACTAAAAAGTCCGAGCCATGCTCCAAGTTGGAGGTCTCACTCCGACTAGGGCAGGGACGATCGTAGCTTCGCATGAGCGAGGAAAGATCCAGCGGGCAGGAAAAAGTTATTCCTTTAAGCCTGAAGGTTAGGGAAAGGCTGAGCGACAGGCTTCATTGCCGAGAGCGGAAAAGAGTTTCCTCCCGCCGAAAGGCAATAAGACCGTTATTGCTGGAGAAGAGGCCTCAAGGGAAGAGGTATATCTCCCACGGCACCAACCACCGAAGACTCTTCACTTCGCCAGGAAGACCCCTGCGGATGACTATCGCAGATGACGCGACCTCCGTCCCGCGACTGTAGCGGGTTGTCTCTTCTTGAGGAGGAGGCGTAGTGTCTCCAGGCATGAAGCCGAAGCGACGCCCCGGTTCGTGAAAGATGTTGCAGTGTGGTTGTTTGAGTAGTCTGTGCTGTGGGAGAAGCTCTCCCAGGAGTTCCGTCAGGGGAAGCAGAGGGTCCAGAAACCGTTCTGCGCATAGTCCCAGTGGAGCTCTCCCATTGAAAGGTTGACAGACAACCTGGTCTTGTTGAGACCCATTCTCCACAGACAAAAAGGAGGGAAGACGTAGGCGTCGAAGTTGTCCCACCATCACCGGAATGCATCTTGCCAGAGTCTCGGGGTCTGAGACGGGGGGGAAGAACAGCGGAAGCTTGAGGTTCCAAGCTGTCGCGATCAGGTCCCCCAGACCAGGACTTGCTGGTTACTCAAGGCCAAAGACCCCCAGGTACACTCTCTCTACAAGGCTCTGCTCGGAAGGAGAGAACATTCCTCTGCCTGGAATGAGAGAGCCGATGGTGGTATTGAGAGTATCTCAATCATCTCGGTATCTCTACTGCAAGATGTGGAGGTGTGAAAATGCGTCCCCTGCTGGTTGGAACACGCCAGAATCATGAAGTCGACGCACATGGAGCGACTCGGCAGGAGCTGTAGGATCTGTAGGGGGACCAGACTACGGCCCCTAAGCCTGCCTGAATGATGGAGAGGTATCCTTCAGGTCCTGACCATAGGCCTGGACCGGAACATGCCCCCCCCCCCTTTTTTTTTTGACGAGTCCAAGAACAGCATCAAGAATGTGGGGAAAGGACGAGAATATCCACTCCCATCAAGAGGTTCCATAGGTCAACACCCATTGCAGGTCTAAAAGTTCCGCTGGTCCCATAGGGGCCAGGAAGTCTGGTTAATCGTTGCCTGAAACCACCGGAACTTGGACCGGCCCACATGGAACTTATCCTGAGGCGACCGTTCAGAACTATAGACGGGTTAATGAGGAAAGGAGAACTAGGAAACGTTCCAAGGTAGGGCTGAAAGCTCTGCTTGACCGAGAACAGGTACTGCGACTCTCCTCAGCCTTGCCACAGTCAACTGAAGGGAAGGCTCGGAGGAGGTGGCAACAGAATCTGGCATCCCCAGGTGGTCACCCATCCAAGTACCGACCAGAACCGACATTACTTAACCTCGCTGGACGGACGAGAAGCGGGGTTTCCCACGTGGTAAGGCCGTTGACTCAATATCATGGCCAGATACTCCAGATGTTGAGGCAAAAGAGAGAAGGCTCCTAGCAAAATACCATGAACCCACACCCGTGGTAAGCATCCGGAAGCTTGTCCCGGCGCTGAAGAAGGTCGAACCCGAGCCTACCGGAGTTGACCAGCCCTCCACAAAGCGAAGGAGGCGGAAGCCTGCACCTGAGCGGCCATGAGGAAAGCAGGGAGAGTTCTCTGGGGAAAAAACCTGCGATGCCACGGCGGGATCGCCACACTGCATCATAAGCAGGAGTACCTGCAGTCTACGCTGAATCCCACGAGCTCCCTGGAAGATGGATGGAATGGGAACTGAAAGTACCTGTCCTTCCGATCCAGGGTTTAAGGAGTCCTGTAGCCTCGTTACCAGTCTGATCGATTCTGCTGCTCTACGCTGGACGAAGTTTGTTCGACAAACTTGATCAGGGCTGAGAGGTCGACTACGGAACTCCCGACTCAGATACTTCCTTACAAGAAAGGATCGACTGAAGAAGCCGGGGGTGAAGCCGTCGATGATCCCATGGAGGACCTTCTCCTAAGGTATGGATCATTCTGCCCAAACGGGCAACTCTTGCCGACCCTATGGCATAGAGGTTCAGAGACACTGAATTCGCTGACAGAGATGGCAGGCGCGATATCCTTGGCTGATCACAGAGATCGTGCGGGATTGGGCATCGGGAAGCTGTCATCCGGATGAGAAACCTTAAGCATCCTCCCAGCGAGAAACCTGCAAGGGGGGGGGGGGTGCCAATCCTAGGGTTCGTGAACTCTGGCCCCCACCCGGGGGAGCCTCCCGTGCCATCTGTTCCTGACAGGAGGAAACTGCAATTGGACACCTTGTCTCAGTTGTCGTAGCCGATAACTTGGGCCGACATGGTTGAAAGAAAAATGCGCTGGAGCCCTGCAGAGTCTGGAAGAAAGCGCCTTGGAGGAGTGAAAACGGAAGTCGACTTCCTCCGCACAGCCGCTGTCTAAGTCTCTGTCCTTGGGCACAAACAAACTCTTCTCAAGGATGGAAGGGTGTCTGAGGTTGTCGACATCCACGGATGAGACACCCGAAAGGAAGCCCTCGGTCAGCGCGTCCAGATGGTCAAACATCGAGCTTGCCCGCAAGTTAGATACTTAACGACGAAACGCCAAGGTGCCTGAGCCTGAGAGGAGGAAAGTACCCATGACCTTCCTGTAGCTTCCTTGAACCAAACCTCGGGCCGTAACCGAGGAGGGAAAGGACCTGGTAAGCCCCCTACACGAGGTGGAGAAGAGGAAGGGGTAAGCAGTCACCCCTTGGCCGATGGAGAAATCTCGAACGGAAAGCCCCCCGCCAAAAATCCTTCCAGGGAATGACGGGGAAGGGCTAACCCAGGTTCTGGAAAGAGGAGTGTTGCTCAGACCTCCCTGAAGATTCTTCCTATTCTTGCAAGTGCCATGCTCTGCGTTTACGGGGTGAGGCCGTGTTCTGGAAATACGCTCCAGAAGAGCTCGCCAAGGCTGGCCGTGCTGCGAAAACCCCAATGGGAATCGTGGTCGCAATCGCCCTCGACTCGCGCGATGGTGAATCAATGATTTGCGCGTGGGCGAATGTGGAAGCGCCCATGCGCGGTCACGCAGGAACGCAAACGAAGGTGAGCGAAGGAGTGCAGAAGGAGGGCGAGCGTGGTAGGAAGGGCGAGAGCTGGTGGCCGGTGAGCGATAACCCATAGACGAGCAATGGACACTGCAAGAATTAAGCCGACGTTAGTGCGGCGGAACACCGTCGGCCCGCGCGGCGGAACACCGTCGGTTCGCACAGTCGGATCGCGCGACGGAAACCATCCGTTCGCGCGATGGAAAACCGTTGGTTCGCGCGCGGGTGAACATTGGAGAGCACGTGCGCGGACGTGCAGGCGAGCGGTCGCGCGGGCGTGCAGGCGAGCGGTCGCGCGGGC
Source organism: Palaemon carinicauda (assembly GCF_036898095.1). Lineage (NCBI taxonomy): Eukaryota > Metazoa > Arthropoda > Malacostraca > Decapoda > Palaemonidae > Palaemon > Palaemon carinicauda. The sequence goes on from NC_090729.1 coordinate 124,070,156, forward strand.
GTGCAGGCGAGCGGGCGCGCAGGCGAATGGGCGCGAGGGTGGGCAGGTGAATGAGCGCGTGTCCGAGGCGGCGAACGCAAGCGCTGGCGCGATGGCGAGGAAACGCGCTGCCGCGTGGGTGAGGAAGACCGCTGGCGATGTGGATCAACAGGCGATCGGTGGTGAGCTGGTGAGCGCTGACGCGCAGGTGGGCGATGGCGCGTTGGCGAGCAGTGGTGCGTTAACAAAACGCTAGCAAGCAGATGAAGAATCGCGCGGGTGCGTAGGCGGTTGCCAACGTGAGAGAGAGTAGTGATGGTTAGCGCGCATCGCGCTAACAGAAGGCGCGCAAGTGCATCAGGAAGGTGAGCGCTGAAGCCAGCTGTTAATCAGGCGATCCTAGACGGTCGGAAAACCGTTGGCGCCCATTGGTGCGTGGCAAAGAAGGGCGTGCAGATGTGCGCTGGCAAATGAAGAAAGCTGGCGCACAGAAGGACAGAAGAAAAGGTGAGCGCTGGCGAGCAGGAGGAAGATCTACGGCAAGACTCTGCTACCGGAGATCGTGGTCCACAGCAGGCGAGCTACTGATGGTGGTCAGGGGAACTGACACGCGTGGCGATCGTTGACGCGTAGGAGATCGCTGGCGAGCAGGTGAACGTTGACGCGTCTAAGGTCACTGGCGAGCTGATGATCGCTGACGAGCAGAAGGTAACGCGTGGAAGCCTGCGCATAGAAGAAGAGTCCTTGACCCAGACCTGAACCGAAGTTTTAGATCGTGAGGGGGAACGTGGGCGCACAGGGCGCGTAACAGGAACCAACAGGAACAGCAGAGATGATCATCATGAGAGCGCTGACGAACAGGAGAGCGCTGACGAACAGGAGAGCGCTGGCGAACAGGAGAGCGCTGGCGAACAGGAGAGCGCTAGCGATCAGGAGAGCGCTAGCGATCAGGAAGCGCTGATGAGCAGGAGAGCGCCTGTGCGCTAACACTGAGCAGGAGCAGGAGCAGGAGCGAACACAGCAGAAGGGGGCACAGGGGAACCCTGACACGCAAGGGAAGAAATCCCGTGGGAGGCAACCCTTTGCCCCGAGGGGATCGTTGTCCGTCGGGAGACAGATGTCCATCGGAAGACCGTTGCCTGTCCGCCGGGAGACTGATGTCCGTCGGAATACGAGATCAGACTGCTGTCCATCTGCACCAGGGCGGAAGATCAAGAAGAAGGAGTTGTAGGCTGCAAACGGAGATTCAAAAAGACGCTTCTTAGCACCCTTATAGGGAGATGAGAGGCCCTTACGACGAGGCGGACGGTGAGCCTTACGGCGAAGGAGGCCAACAGCAACAGCAGCAGAAGAAACCTCCGAAGAGGAGTCTCTATGAGTGTACTCTCTCGCGAACGAAAGAGAAACACTTCGTAGAAGAGACTGGTCAGCCAGTGACCTAAAAGGAGCAATCCTCCGAAGAGGGGCTCCTGCAGTTGCCCAGCCCCTTGAGCGAAACTGCAGGTGTGACCGCTCAGCACCAAGAGCATAGTCGCTCGAAAAAAAGGCAAGAGAAGAACCCCCCAAAAGGGGGAAAAACTCAAGCCTGGACAGGAAAAACTTCCCTCGAAAGGAAAGTTACCCACCCAAGGAGGCAAGCCTCCTGAGAGTTCTAAAATGAACTGGAGAGCTGTCAATCGTCACAGGAGTACTTCCAGTAGAAGGAGACACGCCCCTGACGAAAATCCAAAGGGGAGGCAGCAACAGCCGAATCCCCAGGCCTCCACAAGACAGCTCACACCGTTGCCATATTACAGAAACGAACTAGATCGGTAACTGTAAAAAAATAAAACAAAAATCATTAGTACACATTCATTCCCCCGGGAAGGTTCCGAAGAGGAATCCCGAGGGAAAGGCAACAAGAATTACACAACAGGCAAGTGCCCTCACAACCACTTACACTCACGGAAGGAGAGCTGTAACCAAAACAGAATTATAACAATTATAATTATGAAACTGTGTAATTATGTAATTAAAAAATGAATGAACACTAAAGAAGGAACGAAAACCCCGAAAGGAATCGTTCTACAAGCTGAAAAATTAACAACTAAATTAGATTCATAAACTAATTGAGACAAAACGTATGGCGTAGCAACCCCCCCACACGGAAAGGAAGCTACGAGGGGCGTAGTAAAAAGGGTGAACGACCTCAAGAGAGAGAGAGAGAGAGAGAGAGAGAAAGACCGAAGTCAAACTCGATCGCAACCCATAAAATTACGCCCTGGTGGCCTAACTGCTGAGGACTCCACGGAGATATCGTACACTACACACACAACTCTGAAAAGGAAACTTACTAATTTCTATACTCAAACATATACACAAACATGAAAACATGTTTACATATATATTGAGTAAAAGAAAAGTAAGCGATTAAGTAAAGACAAAACAAACAATGGCTGCCAAGAGAGGACCAAGACAGAGACGTCTGTCCGAGTCCGAGCCAAAAGTGAAAGTGGGCATTCACCTGTGTGTGAGGGGGGGAGGGGTAGCTAGCTACCACTCCCCTACCCCCCGCTAACTAGCGCGGGAGTAATACACCCTCGTTAAATTCTAATGGCTCGCCATTTCAGCTGCGCTAAAAGGTAAACCCAATGTAAATAGCGTGGTTTGTATTTCGGTTATGAAACAATTATATTTTTCAATTCCGGGAGCATTTCAATAGTCACTTTTTTCATCATAGTAAGCCTCAGCTGATCTCAAGGTCACACTACCGTATTTGTTATAGGATACCTTATTTTCCATACAGTTCCTTTCTAGTCCTTATTATTAGTTAACATAAGCATACGTTCTCTTTCGCTCTCTCTCTCTCTCAAAAGGCACCACAAGGATGGAAACGAGGCAATGCTCCTCCAATCTATAAGAAGGGACCAAAAGAAGAACCTGGCAACTACAGACCTGTGTGTCTAACTTCAGAGCCTTGCAAAATTTTTGAATTAATTATAGCAGATGCAATAGTAGAACATATAGAGAAAAACAATCTTCTGATAGACAGCCAACATGGTTTTAGACAAGAGATCATATGTGACAAATCTTTTGGAATTTTTCCAAGTTTAGCATTTACAACAAAAGTAGGGCAATAGACATCATATACCTAGACTTTCAAAAGGCTTTTGACAAGTCCCTCAAAAAAATATTTTAATTATAAAATAAATTTTTGAATATACTTACCCGGTGAATATACTGTATAATAGCTGCTGCTCCAGCGGCTCGACAGAAAACACACACAAAAACTCGCGAGCGATCGCTATGAAGGTTGCGGGTGTGACCACCAGCGCCAACTATCGGCCAGATACCGCATATACATGTAAACAGACCCAATTTTTCTCATCTCGCTGGGTCTCTATCGGGGAGGAAGGGGGGGCCTTTAATTTATATATTCACCGGGTAAGTATATTCAAAAATTTATTTTATAATTAAAATATCATTTTTAAATATTTAACTTAGCCGGTGAATATATAATAGCTGATTCACACCCATGGTGGTGGGTAGAGACCAGAGTTAATTAAGTTTACAGCGTATATGCTTCGAGTTTTTGACAGTTATATCATAACAAAACCCAAATATATAAAGGTACCTGGTAAGGAAGTTGACTTAGACGATTACTCTGCCTTATTAGTCTGTCTTCCTCACGAAGCCCAGCGATCCTCTTAGGATGCTGAAAGATTCCCAGGAGCTGAAGTATTAAGGGCTGCAACCCATACAACAGGACCTCATCAAACCCCTAATCTGGGCGCTCTCAAGAAATGACTTTGACCACCCGCCAAATCAACCAGGATGCGAAAGGCTTCTTAGCCTTCCGTACAACCCAAAAAACAATATTAAAAACATTTCAAGAGACAGATTAAAAAGGATATTGGAATTAGGGTAATGTAGTGGTAGAACCCTCACCCACTACTGCACTCGCTGCAACGAATGGACCCAGTGTGTAGCAGTCCTCGTAAAGAGTCTGGACATCTTTTAAGTAAAATGACGCGAACACTGACTTGCTTCTCCAAAAAGTCGCGTCCATAATACTTTGCAGAGATTTATTTTGCTTGAAGGCCACGGAGGTTGCTATAGCTCTAACTTCGTGCGTCTTAACCTTAAGCAAACATCGGTCTTTCTCATTCAAGCGAGAATGAGCTTCTCGTATTAAAAATCTGATAAAATATGACAAAGCATTCTTTGACATAGGCAATGATGGTTTCTTAACTGAGCACCATAATGCCTCAGATTTACCTCGTAATGACTTAGTACGAGCTAATTAGAACTTAAGAGCTCTAACAGGACATAAGACTCTTTCCAGTTCGTTGCCTACGATCTCTGATAAGCAAGGAATATCAAAAGATTTAGGCCAAGGACGAGAAGGCAGTTCATTTTTGGCCAGGAAACCAAGTTGAAGTGAACAAGTGGCTTTTTCTGTAGAAAAGCCAATGTTCTTACTGAAGGCATGAAGTTCACTGACCCTTTTAGCCGAAGCCAAGCACACTAGGAAAAGTGTCTTGAGGGTGAGATCCTTCAGGGAGGCTGAATGTAATGGCTCAAACCTGTCTGACATGAGGAACCTTAGGACCACGTCTAAGTTCCATCCAGGAGTTGCCAAACGACGTTCCTTAGAGGTCTCGAAAGACTTAAGGAGATCTTGGAGATCTTTATTGTTGGAAAGATCTAAGCCTCTATGTCGAAAGACCGAAGCCAACATGCTCCTGTAGTCCTTAATCGTGGGAGCTGAAAGGGAGCGAACCTTTCTCAGATGTAAAAGAAAGTCTGCGATTTGGGCTACAGAGGTACTGGACGAGGACACAGATGCTGACTTGCACCAGTCTCGAAAGACTTCCCACTTCGACTGGTATACTCTATTGGTAGAAGCTCTCCTCGCTCTTGCAATCGCACTGGCTGCCTCCTTCGAAAAGCCTCGAGCTCTTGAGAGTCTTTCGATAGTCTGAAGGAAGTCAGACGAAGAGCGGGGAGGCTTTGATGGACATTCTTTACGTGGGGCTGACGTAACAGATCTACCCTTAGAGGAAGACTTCTTGGAAAGTCTACCAGCCATTGAAGTACCTCGGTGAACCACTCTCTCGCGGGCCAGAGGGTAGCAACCAACGTCAACCTTGTCCCTTCGTGAGAGGCGAACTTCTGCAGTACCTTGTTGACTATCTTGAATGGAGGGAATGCATATAAGTCCAGAAGAGACCAATCCAGTAGAAACGCGTCTATGTGGATTGCTTCTGTATCTAGGACTGGAGAGCAATAGATTGGTAACCTTTTGGTCAACGAGGAGGCAAAGAGGTCTATGGTGGGTTGACCCCAAGTAGCCCAAAGACTCTTGCCCACGTCCTTGTGGAGGGTCCATTCCGTGGGTATCACCTGACCCCTCCGACTGAGACAGTCTGCCAAGACGTTCAAGTCCCCCTGGATGAATCTCGTCAACAGGGAGATGCCTCGATTTCTTGACCATAAGAGAAGGTCCCTTGCGATCTCGAGCAGCGTGAAGGAGTGTGTGCCTCCTTGCTTGGAGATGTACGCCAAAGCTGTGGTGTTGTCTGAGTTGACCTCTACCACTTAGTTTCGAAGAAGCTTTCGAATATCATCAAGGCCAAGTGGACTGCTAATAGCTCCTTGCCGTTGATGTGCATGCTCTTCTGACTTGAGGTCCACAGACCCGAGCATTCCCGACCGTCCAGGGTCGCACCCCAACCCAAATCCGACGCGTCTGAGAACAACACGTGGTTTGGGTTCTTGACTGCTAGGGATAGTCCCTCTCTCAGACTGATATTGCTGTCCCACCATTTCAGGCATGCCTTTACTGGTTCGGAGACTGGGAATGATACCGTCTCTAACGTCTTGTCCTAGTTCCAGTGAGAGGCTAGATGGAACCGGAGAGGCAGAAGGTGTAGTCTCCCTAGTGAGACAAACTGCTCCAGGGATGAGAGAGTCCCTACGAGACTGTTCCAACTCCTGACTGAACAAACGTTTTCTTTTCAGCATTAGTTGGACTTCGAGCAGGGCTTGTTCTATTCGGTGGCAGACGGAAAAGCCCGAAAAAACTGGACTGCGAATCTCCATCCCCAAATATAGAATAATCTGGGATGGGATCAGTTGGGACTTTTAGGTTGACCAAAAGTCCCAACTCCCTGGCCAGACTCAACGTCCAATGTAGATCCTGCAGACAGCGAAGACTGGACGATGCTCTGAGAGGCCAGTCGTCCAAGTACAGGGAGGCTCGGATCCCCGATAGATGGAGGGATTTTGCCACATTCCTCATGAGCCTCGTAAACACGAGAGGAGCAGGACTGAGGCCAAAGCACAGGGCTCGAAACTGGTACCCCACATTCCTGTAAACAAACCTCAGAAACGGTTGGGAATCCGGGTGTATAGGAATGTGGAAGTATGCCTCCTGAAGGTCGAGAGAGACCATCCAGTCGCCTTCCATTAATGCTGTCAAGACAGCCTGGTAGACTTCATCGTGAAGTTTGTCTTGACAATGAACACATTGAGCGCACTTGCCTCTTACGTACTCCTGCAGCGAACGTGGCTGCCAGATCATTAGAGCCATCCCTGAGGGACTTGTTCCTGCAGAGAACGTGGCTGTCAAGATCATTGGAGCCATCCCTGAAAGCCTTGTTTATGCATGACATAATTGTACAGCAAAACTTCAAACGCTCGAAAAAACTCCTAACAGGAGATGGTCTAGCTCTGAAGTCGACCATAAAATCTTGGAGCGTCTCATGGCCAGGCGCCAGGGAGAGTCTATGAGGTGTGAGAAGTCTATCTGGGCAGAGGCAGGAACTCCCAAGCCGAGAACTTCTCCCGTGTCATATCAGACTCTCGCTCTATAAGCCAGCTTAAAAGTAGGGAAAGCAAAGGCTGTCTCCCCCAAACTCCTCCTGGTGATAAACCAGTCGCCTAGCAAACGTAAAGCTCTCTTAGAAGAGCGAGAGAGCACTAGCTTATAAAACAACGGCTTCGAAGTAGCTAGGCCTAGTGTAAACTCTGACGTTTAGGCGAACGAGGAGCAGCAGTTACAAAAAGATCCGGACAAAGATCCTTAAAAATCAGCATGATTTATTTAAAGTCCATAGAGGGCTGAGCAGCTTTAGGCTCCTCTCCGTCTGACAGAGTCCTCAAGGGAATATCAGTAGGAGGGGGAACAGCAACTTCCTCATCTGAAGGGACCTTGTCCAACAATAGCCGAGTCTCAAGCAAGGGAGAGACCTGCCGTGGTGGCAATGCTTGACAAGCAGAGTCCACACGCAAAGGAGCAACAGTAGCAGTCAAGGACGCTATGTCATGTAACTGCTTAAAGGACTGACCAGCAACAACCAACAGGTGCGGGAGGACGCTCGACGTCAACTCGAGACTGCCTTGACTGCCTAGACTGAGCAGTCAAAACAACTCTTGACTGCGGTGCTTGACGCTCAACGTCAAAACAAGTCAACTTCGCTGGTTGGCGAACGTCCTGAACGTCAACAAGAGCATGCGGCAGCGGCTGAACGTCCACAAGCGGCTGAAAGTCAACACTGGACTGCATCGAGTAAGGCTCTACAAACCGTGACTGACGTGACTTTGTAACGTCAACGTCAACAGGACGAGCAAAGGTTCGTTTGGGCGGCTGACGGCCAGGTTCTCGATCAGCTAAGCGGCGAGGATCATCGTGAACCTGCTCAGCAGAATAGTCCTCCATAAGAGAGGCAAGCTTATTCTGCATGTCTTGCCGTACAACCCATTTAGGATCAACGGGAATGGTTGCGGTAAGAGACGAGGGTAACGTCTGTGACTGCAAAACCTTGCCTACAAAAAGACTCTCGGAGCCTGTGTTACGCTTTTGTTTAGGCGGTGAGTAGTCTTCCGATGACTGCATAGGGTCAGAGCTGTCCTAATAGTTAAAACCAGGACGCTGGACCTGTCCTGAAAGGACTGACTTTTGCTTAAAGGGCCTCAAAACCTTGTGCCACGGTTTCTTATGCGAAAAGCCTTCGGATGACGAGGAGAAAATCGTCTCGCTCGTCTTATGGTAGGGGCGGTGTTGATGAGACACGCCTGAAACCATAGAGGGAACGTCTGTTCGCTGATCAAGTCTTCTCGAACCCATAAGTCGTACGACATTACTTCTCCCCTGGGCTTGGGAGCTTGCAAGAGGTCTCGGACTAGGCGAACGACAGGCACGAACAGACGAACCCTCGGTCGCAACACTGATAACACTTTGCGCAATTATCACTTTATCACTACGATTTTCTGTTTTGCACTTATTTCACTGAAATCGAATTTTTTAACAATTCACATTAGGTATGAATAAAACTGATTTCTACCTGAAGCACGCAATTCTACCCTCATCAAAAGGTTATAATTGCGAAATCAGTCGTATAATGTAAGCACATTAATACAAGCAAAAAACAGTAAACATATTTTAAGATAAAAAGATCAGTGGCTGGGAAGGAGACTAAACACTAGTTCATTTAAAACTACGTTTTCAATCTCTAACCGTACAGTGCCTTGGGACGAGAATAAAAACTAAAAAAGTTTTATCCTTTCTCCCCGTACAGAGACTAGGGACGAGAGTAACTCGAGAACAACGTTACTCGCTTGGGACGAGAATAAAGATCGGAACATTCTCTCTCCTCTCTCTCTCTCCGTCTCTATCTCTCTCTCTCTCTCTCTCTCTTGATTTCGCACCGAAGAGAAGAGCCCACTTACCTTTCGTCAATAAACAGATTATTTGACCAAAGGAAAAAACTGAAAGGTTTTTCAATTAAAAAGTTCCTTTAAAATAGTATTTAAAACATTTAAGCTTTGAAAGAAGAATGAACAAAACGTCAGAATCGATTTACTCTTTCTGCAAAGTGAAACCGTGATACTCTCTCTCTCTATCGTAACGATAGAGCGCAAACTGCGTAGCATAAATAAACTAAACGTTAGTTCATCTTTGAAACAGTACGAAGACTATTCAAAGAAAATCTTTCATAAAATATCTACTAAAAAATATTCATTTAATAAGTTTTAAATCATTTGCTCTGTAAAAGTTATTTACGATTGAAAGGGCTCAACGTTGTTTAACTTCGGTTTCCAAGTTAGGACCGCCTACTCTCAGGAAAGGTCGCATATAAACAAATCATTAAATTTTATCTTGATGTTTATTATAAATGGAAAGCTAATCGAAGAGGCCTAATAAAGGCGGGTGAGATATAAAATACATAGAGGAAAATCTATAATTAATTTATAACGTGATAAGATAATTGCTAAAAGCCTAAAACACACTTCCGTACTAAGGGAAGGGTCGGCCATTTAAAAGTCAAAGAAAGTCCAAAAAACAATCCAAAGTCATCAAAAATTAAATCTATCCAAAAACGAGTTCAAGATTTAAGTTGAAGATAAAACACCTGCACTGCGAAAGCTCAAACCAAAAGGAAGTACTTCACCAAATATGTTGAGAAAACTCCAGGTTATACAGCGAGTATTGATACGTCTTGTCGCTAAGGCCGACAGAGAAAAAATTGGGTCTGTTTACATGTATATGCGGTATCTGGCCGATAGTTGGCGCTGGTGGTCACACCCGCAACATTCATAGCGATCGCTCGCGAGTTTTTGTGTGTGTTTTCTGTCGAGCCGCAGCTATTATATATTCACCGGCTAAGTTAAATATTTAAAAATTAAAGGTCAAAATTTGAGGATAAGCATAATCGACGAGCCAGCTGAATAGATAAAAGATTGGCTAACGAACAGAAAACAGAATTGTAATCAATGGAAAAGCATCTGAGTGGGCAGCTGTTACAAGTGGAGTACCTCAAGGATCCGTCCTTGGCTCACTTTATGAAGACATGGACAGGAAGTACTGAGAGGATTAAGAAGATGAAAAAAAAAAAAAAAAAAGTTCAGAAATGGGAAAAAAACAAACTTGATAGTCTGTTTTAAATTACATTTAGGGCTTGTGAAGAGAGGAAAGAAAAGAGAAAATGGTTACTTAGTGTTTACATTCTCTTACAGTAAAGCCTGTCTGAAACAAGTATCCATGAGAATAAAAAAAAGGGGGGCGCCAACATAAAACTATACAAATGATGTGTTAAAATTCTTAGTGTCAATAAAATTTGCAAACTGTATACAGTACTGCGTCTTCTCTCCAATTACACAGAAATACAAAATGTAAACAAAACTGAATAAAAAAGATAGCCTTCTAGACTATAACATAAGAGGTTAGTAGTAACAAAGCTCTTCATAAATATCCTATTTTAAAAAGAGCACAGTAATCCATAAAATAAAATTGATCAATTACCTGTAAAACTTGCACAATCTCCTCAACAGAGGGAGCTGCCACTCGAATTCCAAAGCACCTACTCCGTATGGCTGGTATGACTTTAGAGCTTGAATTAGCACATAAGATAAGGCGGCATGTTGCTACATACTTCTCCATGGTTCGACGCAAGGCATGCTGTGCATCTTTAGTTAATTTATCAACTTCTGATAGAATAATCACTGAAAAAAGTCAATTTGTAAGAAAAACAAATCCCTTGTTACATGTTACCATCTTAAAATCACAAACCAATTTACTTCCCCCAAAATAAAAATGTGGCAATAAATCATTATCATCAAAATAAGTTATTAGAGTAAAGATTTAATTCTTTTTGGATATCTACAATTCAGTATAGTAATACACTGAATTAAACTGCCATGTCTTTTGTTTATTAAAACTCGGTAATGAACCAAAGTGGTATTATGTGAGTTACATCACCATGATTAAATGCCCATAAAAATTATTCCTTAGATCTATGGAATTCATTTATTTCATCTACTATCTTTGTTCTCTTCACAAACTATACAGACCTTCCAGTGTGTAGATTAATCACTGCAGTGTCCTCTCAGTACCTTTTCCTATTAATCTGTATTAATGGCTTTGTTTTTGTTCCTTCCAGTCTCTTCTGATATACATTCCTTCACTCAAGCAGTGAATTATTCTTGAAAATGTTATTTTTATTACTAAAATAAATTTTTGAATATACTTACCCGATGATCATGTAGCTGTCAACTCCGTTGCCCGACAGAAATCTACGGTCGGGATACGCCAGCGATCGCTTATACAGGTGGGGGTGTACTCACCAGCGCCATCTGTGGTCAGGTACTCCAGTACTTCTTGTCAACAAGACCTCAATTTTCTCCTCGGTCCACTGGTTCTCTATGGGGAGGAAGGGCGGGTCATTTAAATCATGATCATCGGGTAAGTATATTCAAAAATTTATTTTAGTAATAAAAATAAAATTTTTCAATATTAATCTTACCCGATGATCATGTAGCTGATTCACACCCAGGGTGGTGGGTGGAGACCAGTATACATGTTAACAAAGAAGCTAAGTATCCCGTATTTCATTTTTATTAGTTATTCAAAATAACAATAAACAATAAATAAGTACAGTACCTGGTAAGGAAGTCGACTTGAACCATTACTCTGCCTTTAATAAGTACGTCTTCCTTACTGAGCGTAGCGGTCCTCTTAGGATGCTGAACGACTCTTAGGTGGCTAAAGTATAAAGGGCTGCAACCCATACTAAAGGACCTCATCATAACCTCTAACCTAGGCGCTTCTCAAGAAAGAATTGACCACCCGCCAAATCAACCAGGATGCGGAAGGCTTCTTAGCCGACCGTACAACCCAAAAACAACAATAAAAGCAATCAAGAGAAAGGTTAAAAAGGTTATGGGATTATGGGAATGTAGTGGCTGAGCCCTCACCTACTACTGCACTCGTTGCTACGAATGGTCCCAGGGTGTAGCAGTTCTCGTAAAGAGACTGGACATCTTTGAGATAGAATGATGCGAACACTGACTTGCTTCTCCAATATGTTGCATCCATAACACTCTGCAGAGAACGGTTCTGTTTGAAGGCCACTGAAGTAGCCACAGCTCTCACTTCATGTGTCCTTACCTTCAGTAAAGCAAGGTCTTCTTCCTTCATATGAGAATGAGCTTCTCTAATCAGAAGCCTGATGTAGTAAGAAACTGCGTTCTTAGACATTGGTAGCGAAGGCTTCTTAACAGCACACTATAAGGCTTCTGATTGTCCTCGTAAAGGTTTTGACCTTTTCAGATAGTACCTAAGAGCTCTGACTGGGCAAAGTACTCTCTCCAGCTCGTTACCCACCAAGTTGGATAGGCTAGGGATCTCGAACGATTTAGGCCAAGGACGTGAAGGAAGCTCGTTTTTAGCCAAAAAACCGAGCTGCAAGGAACATGTAGCCGTTTCCGATGTGAAACCTATGTTCCTGCTGAAGGCGTGGATCTCACTTACTCTCTTAGCTGTTGCTAGGCATACAGTGATACCTCGGTACTCGACCATAATCCGTTCGAGATCCGTGTTCGACCTCCGATTTGTTCGAGTACCGAATTTTTTTTCCCCATAAGAAATAATGGTATATATTCTATTCCGTTCCCAAGCACTCGAACAGGCCCAAAATATTAATAAAACGTGTACCTAAACAACAATAATTATCTAAATGTGTATGAAATTGGTCAGAAAATCCTATAAAACAATTTTAAACCATTTACTGTACTAAAATAAAACAATTTTAAACCATTTTCTGTACTGTAGTGAACATACCTTTGAGCAGCGGTTCGATGGCATACAGGGATGGATGTGGAGAGGATGGAAGGGGGAGGTTACTGCTTGGAAGGAGAGTCCCCTTCCATGATGTGGCGGGGTAGTTCTCCTTCAGGAGTTGTTTCTCTCTCCAATGAAAGGGTGGGCAGATCTATTTCAGGGGTTTCTTCTCTTCTTTGTCTCTTCTTTGGAGGAGAAACAGGCTTTGATGTAGCAGCTTTCTTTTCTTTTGTGAAAAACTGGTCTATTGTTAATTGTTTCTTCCTCCTCTGCAGTATTCTTCGAAAATGATACATGACACTATCATTAAACATATGCACTGCCCGGTTTGCTACTGCAATTTCTGGGTGGTATTTTTCAGCAAAAGCCTGCACATCTGCCCACTTGGAACAAATTTCATTGATGAGAGAACTTGGAACATCCTCCCTTACCTCATCCTCTTCTGAAGATTCCTGCTCCACAATCAGATCCTGCTGCTGTTGTTGTTGCAGGTGCAACAATTCCTCCACAGTCAACTCGGTAGAATGGCTTTCTACAAGCTCATCAATATCATCCTTGTCGACCTCAAGCCCCAAACTCCTGCCCATGACAACAATTTCCTCAACGACATCAGTGTCATCAGAAATTACAGGGGTAGCAGTGCTTGGACCCGCCTCTGGTTGGAAACCTTCAAACTCCCTCTCTGTGACACATGATGGCCACAGCTTACGCCAGGCAGAGTTCAATGTCCTATAGGTCACACCTCGCCAAGCTTGGTCAATCATGTTAACAGAGTTGAGGATGCTGAAGTGTTCCTTCCAGAATTCCTTTAGGGTCAACTTCGTGTCACTGGTCACTTCAAAACACTTTCTGAAAAGGGCCTTGGTATAGAGTTTTTTGAAGTTTGAAATGACCTGTTGGTCCATGGGCTGGAGTATGGGAGTAGTATTGGGGGGCAAGAATTTGATTTTGATAAAGCTGTATTCTTCTTTCAAGTCATCCTCGAGACCTGGAGGATGTGCAGGAGCATTGTCCATAACCAGAAGACATTTCATTGGCAAGCTCTTTTCAATGAGGTAAGCCTTAACCTGGGGGGCAAACACTTCGTTTATCCACTCAGTAAAGAATTGTCTTGTGACCCAAGATTTAGTGTTCGAGCGCCACATAACTGGTAGTGCACTTTTACAAATATTATTTCGTTTGAACACCCGGGGGTTGTCCGAGTGGTACACTAACAAGGGTTTGATCTTGCAATCGCCACTTGCATTTGCACACAGCAACAATGTTAGCCTATCTTTCATTGGCTTGTGACCTGGCATCTTCGTCTCGTCCTTGGTAATGTACGTATTGGCTGGCATTTTCTTCCAAAATAACCCAGTCTCATCACAATTAAAGACTTGTTGTGCGATCAAATTTTGTTCATTTATGTACCGATCGAATTCCCCCACGTATTTATCGGCTGCAATTTGATCCGAACTAGCTGCCTCCCCATGCCTAGTAACACGATGAATACCTGTTCTATTACGAAACTTTTCAAACCAACCCCTGCTCGCTTTAAATGTAAATGAATCACTTTCACTGGTACTCGGACTTTTCTTCACTAATTCTTCATAGATATGCAACGCTTTTTCACAAATGAACGCTTCACTAACACTTTCCCCGGCCAACTGTTTTTCTTTAATAAATATTAAAAGCAACTTTTCCATCTCCTCAATCACTTGTGGCCTTTGCTTAGTTACCGCCGTAACTCCCGTTGCAACATTCGCCTTCTTAATCATTTCTTTATGCTTTAAAAACGTAGAAATGGTCGACTTCGCCATTCCGTATTCTACCGCTAAATCGGACACTCGTACACCATTCTCATATTTCGCTATAATTTCCTTCTTCAACTCGATCGTTGTTCGCACTGTTTTCCTCTTCTCCTTCCCCTTAACACTCATTACTTTCTTGGGACTCATTATGAAAGCTAAAAAAGCAATTAAAAGCACTGAAAATCACTAAATCACAACGAATGCTGATCGCGCGTTGTCTGAGTGACGCTCTCGAGAGAACTGATGCTTCCCGAACAAGCGAGAGTGGCCGAGATGGCGCGATCATCACAAAGCCCATGCGGTCGTCACGTGTTCGGCTGGTCGAGTACCGAATTTTTGGTCGAGCACCGCAGCAAAAATTTCTCGAAAATTTTGGTCGAACTCCGAATTGTTCGAGTATAGAGTCGTTCGACTACCGAGGTATCACTGTACTAGGAAAAGAGTTTTTAATGTGAGGTCCTTGAAAGAGGCTGATTGGAGCGGTTCAAATCTAGATGACATCAGGAACCTTAGGACCACGTCTAGATTCCAGCCTGGGGTAGACAACCGACGTTCCTTAGAGGTCTCAAAAGACCTAAGGATGTCCTGCAGATCTTTGTTGGAGGAAAGATCCAAGCCTCTGTGGCGGAAAACCGCTGCCAACATACTTCTATAACCCTTGATCGTAGGAGCTGATAGGGATCTAACGTTCCTTAGATGTAACAGGAAGTCAGCAATCTGGGTTACAGTGGTATTGGTTGACGAAACTGCATTGGCCTTGCACCAGTTCTGAAGACTTCCCATTTAGATTGATAGACTCTGAGAGTGGATGTCCTCCTAGCTCTAGCAATCGCTCTGGCTGCCTCCTTCGAAAAGCCTTTAGCTCTTGAGAGTCTTTCGATAGATTGAAGGCAGTCAGACGAAGAGCGTGGAGGCTTGGGTGTACCTTCTTTACGTGAGGTTGACGTAGAAGGTCCACTCTTAGAGGAAGAGTCCTGGGAACGTCGACCAGCCATTGCAGTACCTCTGTGAACCATTCTCTCGCGGGCCAGAGGGGAGCAACCAACGTCAGCCGTGTCCCTTTGTGAGAGGCAAATTTCTGAAGTACCCTGTTGACAATCTTGAACGGCGGGAATGCATACAGGTCGAGATGGGACCAATCCAGCAGAAAAGCATCCACGTGAACTGCTGCTGGGTCTGGAATCGGCGAACAATACAATGGGAGCCTCTTGGTCATCGAGGTAGCGAACAGATCTATGGTTGGCTGACCCCACAGGGACCAAAGTCTGCTGCAAACATTCTTGTGAAGGGTCCACTCTGAGGGGATGACCTGACCCTTCCGGATGAGGCGATCTGCCATGACATTCATATCGCCCTGAATGAACCTCGTTACCAGCGTGAGCCTTCGATCTTTTGACCAAATGAGGAGGTCCCTTGCGATCTCGAACAACTTCCTCGAATGAGTCCCCCCCCTGCTTGGCGATGTAAGCCAAGGCTGTGGTGTTGTCGGAGTTCACCTCCACCACCTTGTTTAGCTGGAGGGACTTGAAGTTCATTAAGGCCAGATGAACCGCCAACAACTCCTTGCAATTGATGTGGAGTGTTCTTTGTTCCTGATTCCATGTTCCCGAGCATTCCTGTCCGTCCAATGTCGCACCCCAGCCCGAGTCTGATGCGTCCGAGAAGAGATGGTGGTCGGGGGTCTGAACAGCTAACGAAAGACCTTCCTTGAGAAGAATGCTGTTCTTCCACCACGTTAGAGTAGACCTCATCTCTTCGGAAACAGGAATTGAGACCGTCTCTAGCGACATGTCCTTGATCCAGTGAGCAGCCAGATGATACTGAAGGGGGCGGAGGTGGAGTCTCCCTAACTCGATGAACAGGGCCAGCGATGAAAGAGTCCCTGTTAGACTCATCCACTGCCTTACTGAGCATCGGCTCCTTCTCAGCATGCTCAGGATGCACTCTAGGGCTTGGTTGATCCTTGGGGCCGACGGAAAAAGCCCGAAAAGCTCGACTCTGAATCTCCATACCCAGGTAAACAATGGTCTGGGATGGGACGAGCTGGGACTTCTCTAAATTGACCAGGAGGCCCAGTTCCTTGGTCAGATCCATAGTCCATCTGAGATTCTCCAGACAACGACGACTTGTGGGAGCTCTTAAAAGCCAGTCGTCTAAATAGAGGGAGGCTCTGATGTCTGCCTGACGTCCAGCACCGGCCTCCAACCTCCTGTCTTCTTGGCTATCAGGAAGAGACGGTTAAGCCCGGGGATTGATGGTCCCGGACTATGACCACTGCCTCCTTGTGTAGCAAGAGCGACACCTCTTGGTGCAACACTAGCCTCTTGTCCTCCTCCTTGTAGTTGGGAGAGAGGTTGATGGAAGATGTAGCTAGAGGGGGATTGCGGCAGAAAGGAATTCTGTATCCCTCCCTCAGCCACTTCACAGACTGAGCGTCTGCACTTCTGCTCTCCCAAGCTTGCCAGAAGGTCTTGAGTCTGGCTCCTCAGCTGTTTGGAGAGGAGGGAAGTCAAAACTTGCCTCTTGTGGACTTGGAACCCTTCTTGGGCTTGCCACGGTTACTGTCTGCACGGGTACCTCCTCTGCTGGAGGTTCTGCCACGAAAGGGTGGGATGAACCTGGAAGCAGGAGTATCACCTGCTAGAGGGCGGTAAGGTATAGTCACGGAAGGTAAGGTCTTAGCCTTACGTGCAGAAGAAGCCATGAGGTCATGCGTATCCTTCTGGAGAAGAGAGGCAGTCATCCCCTTAATTAATTCCTCCGGAAACAGACACTTGGACAGAGGAGCAAAAAGTAACTCTGACCTCTGGCAAGGGGTGATACCAGCAGATAAGAAGGAGCACAGATGTTCCCTTTTCTTGAGGACCCCTGATACATAAGAAGCCGCAAGCTCGCCAGACCCATCCCGTATTGCCTTGTCCATGCTGGACATGATCAGCATGGCTGAGTCCTTGTCAGAAGGGGCAGTCTTCCTGCTTAAGGCTCCCAGACACCAATCGAGGAAGTTGAATATTTCGAAGGCACGAAAGACTCCCCTTAACAAGTGATCAAGATCTGTAGGGGACCAGCAGATCTTCGAACGTCTCATAGCCAACCTGCGGGGAGAGTCAACCAGACTTGAGAAGTCGGCCTGGGCAGAGGCAGGAACCCCCAAGCCAGGTTCCTCTCCCGTGGCATACCAGACGCCCGACTTAGAAGCCAGCTTGGGAGGAGGAAACACAAAAGAGGTCCTTCCCAGTTGCTTCTTGGACTGCAACCAATCCCCCATAACCCTCAAAGCTCTCCTTGAAGATCTGGCAAGAACAAGCTTGGTGAAGGCAGGCGCAGTAGACTGCATGCCCAGAGCAAACTCGGAGGGAGGAGAACGAGGGGTTGCAGACACAAAGTGTTCAGGGTACAACTCTCTGAACAAAGCAAGGACTTTGCGGAAGTCTAAGGAGGGTGGCGAAGACTTGTGTCCTTCAACATCAGAATGAGGATCATCAAGATGAGCAGCTTCATCCTCAGAAGCCTCCTCACCCGACAGAGGAGTTGGAAGAGGCAAAGGCAGAGCAGCAAGCTGAACGGCTGAATCCTGCAGAACGGGTGCATGCGTACCTGCGGATCCATCATCATGCCTCTGCTGGACAGACTGTGAGCTGGCAACAACAAAAGCAGAGGGCCGGTGTGAGGGAGGGTCTGCGGTGGGCTGAGGAGCATGCGGTGTGGTATACAGAGCATGCTGTGAGGCATGCGGCTCATGCTGCATGGGATGCGGCTCATGCTGCATGGTATGCGGCTCATGCTGCATGGCATGCGGCTCATGCTGCATGGGATGAGGCTCATGCTGCAAGGTATGAGGCTCATGCTGCAAGGTATGAGGCTCATGCTGCATGGGATGAGGCTCATGCTGCATGGTATGAGGCTCATGCTGCAAGGAATGCGGCTCAAGTTGTAAGGTCTGCAGAGCATGCTGCATGGGCTGAGGACTGCGCAACTGTGGAGGAGCTCTCACAGGAGGAGGGATGTTAACCTTCTCTGCCTGATAATCCTGCATAAAAGCCGCAAGCTGAGACTGCATAGTCTGCAGCATGGACCACTTAGGGTCTACTGTGGTTGGAGCAGAGGCCTGTTGAGGGACCACTCTACCTCTCTTGGGAGGTGTGCAGTCATCCGATGACTGCGGCGAGTCCGAACTGACCCAGTGGCTACACCTGGGCCGTTGGACTAGCTCTGAAGGGACTTTACGCTTAAGCGGTCGTGAGACCTTAGTCCACCGTTTCCTCCTGGAAACCTCTTCCACAGACGAGGAATGTAAGGGCTCATTCGTCTGGGAGTGGAAGGGACGATCCTTAGCAGATACGTCCGCAACCACTGAGGATACATCTGTGCGCCGATCAAGGCCCGCCGAACCCTTTGGTCCTTCGACATTGCTTCTCCCCTGGGCTTGGGAGCTTGCAAGAGGTCCCGGACTGGGAGGACGACTGGCACGCACAGATGTATCCTCATGCGCAACACTGACACTGACACTATGCACAGCACTAGCACTAACACTTCCCACTGCACTCTTCGCTTTCAGCTCTCTGACATCCGCCAAGAGCTGATTGCGGTCACTAACCAACGACTCCACCTTATCACCGAGAGCCTGAATGGCACGCAACATATCAGCCATTGCAGGCTGAGCACTCGTAGCAGGTTCGGGGGTCACCACCACAGGGGAAGGAAAAGGTTGAGGGGCATGGGGAGAGGAAATAACCAAAGAGCGAGAAGAACTCCTCCTATCTCTCTCCTTCTCTAACCTACGAGTATATCTGAGGAATTCATTAAAATCGAATTCCGAAAGCCCAGCACATTCCCCACATCGATCTTCCAATTGACAGGATTTTCCCCTACAATTGGAACATACGGTGTGAGGATCAACAGAGGCCTTCGGAAGACGCCTATTACAAGTACTAACACTACATCGCCTATATTTAGGAACTTGGGAAGTGTCAGACATCTTGAATTCTAGAAGTAGTCAAGGGGGAATTCCAAAGTAAAGCAAAGATCGTTAACCAATGAATCAAGTTAATACCAAAAGCTTGCTAAGCTAAGGCTAAAGCTTCCTGTAAAGCGAAGGCTAAATTTCAGAGCAAATACTTCACCAAATCGTGAACAAAAGACTCCAAAATCAACAGCGTATCCATGTAGGTCTTGCCGGTGGCACGACAGAGGAAAAATTGAGGTCTTGTTGACAAGAAGTACTGGGGTACCTGACCACAGATGGCACTGGTGAGTACACCCCCACCTGTATAAGCGATCGCTGGCG
Organism: Palaemon carinicauda; assembly: GCF_036898095.1. Classification (NCBI taxonomy): domain Eukaryota; kingdom Metazoa; phylum Arthropoda; class Malacostraca; order Decapoda; family Palaemonidae; genus Palaemon; species Palaemon carinicauda. Next base: position 124,089,813 of record NC_090729.1, read on the forward strand.
TATCCCGACCGTAGATTTCTGTCGGGCAACGGAGTTGACAGCTACATGATCATCGGGTAAGATTAATATTGAAAATGTAGCTTTATGGTCTAGTTAAATCATTTCATAAATGTATATGATCATCATCATCATCTCCTCATATGCCTATTAACGCAAAAGGACCTCAGATATATTTCACCAGTCGTCTATCTTGAGCTTTTAAATCAATACCTCTCCATTCATCAGCTACTTTAAGCTTCACAATCCTCAGCCATGTAGGTCTGGGTCTTCCAACTCTTATAGTGCCTTGTGGAGCCCAGTTAAAAGTTTGATGAACTGATCTCTCTTGGAGAGTGTAAAGAGCATGCCTAAACCATCTCCATCTACCCCTCATCATAATCTCATCCACATATGGCACTTGAGTAATTTTTCTTATAGTTTCATTTCTAATCTTGTTCTGCTATTTACCTCCCAATATTATTCTGAGGGCTTTGTTCTCAAAGTTACAAAACCTGTTGGATATTGTTTCATTGTCATACCATAATACCATGGCTCATGTCCATACAGTAACACCGATCTCACCAACCTCATATATAGCCTGATTTTTATATGTAATTTGATGCAATTTGATTTCCAAATTTTACTTACCCTAGCCATTGTCTGATTTAATTTTTGCAATCTATCATTAAACTCCAATTCTAAAGACCCTGTATTAGAGATCATAGTTCCTAGATATTTACATGATTCTACAGTACCTCATTAATCCTTTCTCCTTCCAATGATATTTCATTTTCCATTGCTCGTTCCATTCTCGTACAAGTAATCTGTCTTTTATTTGTCTTGATCCCAACCTCAAGTGATATTTCATGCATTCTGATAAGCATGCATTGCATATCCTGTAGTGTTCTGTTTTAAAGGACAGCATCATCGGCATATGCTAGGTCAGCTAATTTCCTGTTACCAGTCCAGTCCAATCCTTCTCTACCATCCCCAACTGCTCTATGCATTACAAAATTCACGAGGAGGATAAACAACATATGTGACAACACATCCCCTTGGAGTACTCCACTGTTCACTAGAAATTCATATGATAGGACTCCACTAAAATTAACTTTGCACTTGCTATGCTCATGAACAGACTTGATCCAATTTACATTCTTAAGAGGAACTCCATAACGCACGAATTTCAACAAAATTGGCCGGTGCACACTATCAAAGGCTTTTTCATAGTCCACAAATCCCATCAAAAGTGGATTTCTATATTTTATAAATTGCTGTATAGCATGTCTTAGAAATGAAAATTTGGTCAGTACAACTTTTACCTTTTCTAGATCCTGCTTATTCATCTCTCTTTCTCTCTAATCTCTTTAGAATAAGCATACTATATATTTTCATGATAGGTGACATAAGTGTGATGCCTCTGTACTTATTACAATCAGTCAGATCTTTTTTTTTTTTTTTTGCCATTTCCACCAACACTCCTAGCTCCCATTCATCAGGTTTTGCTTCACACCACTTTCTACAAAATAATCTTGTAAGTACTCTGGGAGTCACTTCATTTTCGGCTAACATCATCTCAGCAGTTATTCCATCGTATCCAGTAGCTTTCCATATCTTGAATTTTCTAACGACAGCTTCAACTTTAAACATAATAAATTAATCTGTAGGCACATCAAGGTCTTCCTCAGCTCCAGGTATATCAATCAAATTATTTCCTTCAAATCTCCTTTTCATGACCTCACTAAAGTGTTCCATTCAACGTTGCCTTTCTTAATCTTCTGTTATTATATTGGACCCATCTCTCTTTTTGATGGGTATCTGTTGCTTCTTTGTCCCCGTACAGATTTCATTAATAATTTCATGAGCAATTCTTACACCAGAGCCACTCCTTGAATTCATAGCTTTGTCAGCCTTATCTGCTTTCCTGTCTAAATATTCTCTCCAGTCATTCCTGGCTTTTCTTTTGACCACACTATCAATACTGGAATACTTAGCATGCTTTACCTTGTAATTTTCATTACTTTCTTGAAAACATTCAACAATCAATTTCTGTCTTTGTCTCCTTTTCATAGTATCCCAAGTATCATTTGATATCCATGGCTTTCTCCATGTAACTGCACATCCCAAAACTTCCCTACCAACTGACTGATATATGTTGTTAATATCACATCACTCTTTATTAATTGTCTGCTATTCGTCTCTTAAAGTCTCTAAGACTGCAAATTGATTCCTATATTCAATTGCAATGTTTCTGTGCTCATCTTCTAGAAAATTAGTTGTATCAAACCTAGGTATTCTATCTACATTTCTGTTGGGTGCTTTCAGTTTTAATTCAAGTGTGGCAATAAGGAGTTGGTGATCACTACCAATACCTGCACCTCTATAGCCTCCTACACTTCTCAAGAGTCCTCCTTCTTTCTTTATTAATGGCTATGTGATCTATTTGAATTTTGTAATTGCCACATGGTGAAGTCCATGTATATTTGTGGATGTCCTTGTGCTAAAAAGAGTACCTCCAATAACAAGATTGTTTGTTGAACAAAAACATAAAATGTGCTACATTTTCGTTTGCAACTTTGCCAGGCCCTCGAAACCCATTCTCTATACCTTGATAATTCCTTCCAACTTTAGCATTGAAGTTGCCAATCACAATTTTCATATCTGTCTGGGATCTCATCTACTGTATTATACTCTGCAATTCTTCACAGTATTCATCTATCCTTTCTTCAGGGGAATTATTTGTTGGGGCATAGCAAACAATAATACTCGTATTGCACTGCCTTGAACTAAACTTTGCTAGTAACATTCTACTATTTATAGCTCTCCACGCTGTTAATCCCTTTTCTGCTCTTGGTGTCATCATCATTCCTACCCCTTCTCTTCCAACTCCATCTGTTCTCCCTGAATAGATATATAAATTGCCTCTAAGATTTCCTTACCAATCCCCTTATGTGTTTCACTTAGGGCCAAGATATCTATCTACATTTCATAAATTCATTCTCCACTTGCTGTAACTTCCCAATATGAATACTTTGGCAAAAACATCAATAATGCCATTTCATTTAAACATTCAACTTCTCCGCATGGAAGGCTTCAATGCACACCACAGATTGGCTCCATTCCACCCAAAATGGATATGGGATGCAATGAGGCCATCACCTCTTCCATTTCAGATGTAACAATTTATTGCATTAAAATATCAATATTTTCAATCACCTCTACTATATGCTAAATGCTCTTCACTTTAAATCCTACAAAGTACTTTTACAATCTTATACTTGCATCTTTTGACCCCAAAATTTAACCTAAACACCAATACTGCAATAAGAATAATAGTGTAACAGTGAATGGCTGAGAAAGTAAAAATGGAGCACATGCAAAAATGCTTCTGTGCATGTGTCAATTGCTCCAACTTAAATAAGATGCCCAGAATTACATTCATCATAGAAAGAAAAGCCTTTTTAACCTCACAATATTGCTTTATAAGAAAGGTGAATCAGCAACATCTGCAGAAGGCACTGTAGTTCCTAAGTACATCTCTCGGTTCTGTTAGCTGGCCAACAAGTAGCCGTGGTCATTGCACAGTACTGATTCTATTTTCCTGTTTGTTCCATTCATGACAACTATCTTTTAGAGGCTTGGCTAGCAAGTTGATGACTTTACTTATTCCATAGATATGTATGAACACAATGGAAAACAATACAGGTACTTCCCCTTCACCAAAGGGTTAAATTCCTAAGCGAAACATTTGTTAAACGATCTACCATCATAGCAGATATTCTGAGCACAACTTCCTAGTCACATGACATCAACAGAATTGATAGTAGGCTTAGATAGAAAAAAATCCTAGCTTACTTAAAACATATATGCATATGTGTTTTTATGTTTCCTTAGAAATGTGGTAATTAAATTATGAAATGGTTATTAGTATATTCACTGGAACTGTACTGTAGTGAATATATTTTTGCTAGGAAGCAAGGCCTGAAAACCCCAGCATTTTCTTTCATCTACTGACTACTATTTTTGGCAGGCAATATATGATCACCAAAGATAAAACAAAAAATGCAGTACTGTACCATACAGTACAGTAGTGTTGGAAACATATCCTAAATCTTTTTCCTTTCTGTATTAATTACTAGTTTATTTTCATAAAATTAGTTTTTTTTTATTTGTATTGGCTAATCATTAACAGCTACTGATACACTACTGCATACCAAAGAGCAAAAGAATTGTACCTACACAACAGTAAAGTAACATAACATCATATCTTCCTTTTTAATCATTAACTTTGGGTTAATTTCTACAAAAATTACTAAGAGTACTTAACTGTCAGCTGATCACAATCCCTCTCTCTTGTAATATAGCATAATGAACAAAAGGAGCACAACTGTGCCCCATCAAAACGGTTAGTTTGGGGCGCTACTTTAAACTACAAACTTTTTTGTTTCTTAACCAATTTTCTTTTTCATTTGAAAACCATTTGTAATATAATTTCATACACAAAGTTGTACACAGGAAATTATCGTAGCCTTTTATTTTCTTTATACGTATTACCTTATAAATATATCTTACTTACTTACTTACTTACGGAACAAATGACAAATTCGTAGATAATTTGTATTTTTCCTAACTATACAAACCTTAGCTATTTAATAGGGGTTATTACTTTTGGTGTGGCTGAAATAACGAGCCATTAGATTTTAACGAGGTTTTACTACCCCACAGCTAGTTAGCGGGGGGTAGGGAGGGTAGCTTGCTAACCCCCCCTCACACACACCTGTGCTTGAGCTCACTTTGCTTAGAGGTAGGACTTCAAGGGAGATAGGGGTGGCGGGCAAGTTTGATTAAATAGCTAAGGTTTGTATAGTTAGGAAAAATACAAATTATCTACAAATTTGTCATTTGTTATGTAACTGACATACAAACCACGCTATTTAATAGGGGTGACCCACCCATTAGGAAGGGTGGAAAGTCCCGGCCAGTACTGACTTTTGGCTTTGCCCGGGGACTCAATATTTGAGTGTGCCAGCACTCAACAATAAGGAGTCCCTGCACCTCGCTAGAACCTTGTTACGCAAGGACTGCGGCCTACGTAAGCTGTGTGTGAAGGTATAATAAAGTGCGACTCGTCCTAGGAAGTTGACCTGTAGTCCTTTAGATGGAAACTTTAGGCTAGGACTCTCCCAATACCACCTCGTCAGGGTATGGGGACGTGACAGTATTAGCTTAATACTAGGAACACAAGGAAGCATGGTTTACCTGCAGTGGTTCAAGGGCAGCTGTGCAGAGAACCCAGGATGCTGCTTTCCCCAAGGGAGGGGAAGATGAAGAAAAGAATAAGGGCCAGACAAACCTTTTCATTCATGCAGACTAAGACCGGGTAACAATGCCCTCTACCTTCTGCTACTTGTCCACTAAGGAGCCTGAGGTTTTAAACCAGCTGTTGTGCAGCCACCACAGGGCCGATAGAAAACGTATTGAGCCTCCTGTGGGTCACGTCTTGCAGGTAGTGGGCTGTGAAGGTCGTCTGACGCTTCCACACACCAGCTTGAAGAACCTGCGTCACTGAGAAATTTCTCTAGAAGGCCAGGTACGTAGTTACGCCCCTAACATCATGTGCTCTAGGGCGACGTGACGGAGGAGGGTCTGGATTCAGGGACAGATGAATCACCCTACGAATCCATGCCGAGATGGTGTTCTTGGTGACCCTCCTCTTAGTCCTCCCAGTGCTCATAAACAATGCCTGCACCTGGGGACAGACTGCAGCCGTTCTTTTGAGATATAGCCTCAGACTCCTTACTGTGGACGGTAGGAGATGGTCTGGGTCATCTGTTACAGAACGAAGACTCGAAATCTGGAAGGAGTCGAACCGAGGGTCCGGAACCCCCAGATTTTGAGTCTTAGCAATAAACTCAGGGACGAATTTGAACGTCACCTCCCCCCATCCCCTTGAATGGGCGATGTCATATGAGAGACCATGAAGTTCACAGACTCGCTTGGCCGAGGCCAAAGCTAGTAGGAACACCATCTTCCAAGTTAGGTGGAGATCTAAAGCCTGGCGTAATGGTTCATAGGGAGGTCTCTTAAGAGACCTGAGAACTCAAACCACGTTCCATGGAGGAGGTCTCACTTCCGACTGAGGGCAGGTAAGTTCATAACTTCGTATGAGTAGGGAAAGTTCCAGCGAGGAAGAATGCCCATTCCTTTGAGCATGAAGGCTAGACTTAAGGCTGAGCGATAGCCTTTCACCGCCGAGACTGAAAGGCGCATTTCTTCCCGCAAATAGACGAGGAACTTCGCTATTGCTGGAATAGTGGCATCGAGTGGAGAGATACCCCTTCCACGACACCAACCACAGAAGACTTTCCACTTTGCCTGGTAGACAGATGCGGGTAACTTTCGCATATGTCCAGACATCCTAATCGCAACTTGTTGCGAAAATCCTCTCTCAGCGAGGAGATGCTGGATAGTCTCCAGGCGTGAAGCCGTAGCAAAGCTACGGCTTTGTGGAAGATGTTGGCATGTGGTTGTCTGAGTAGCTTGTGTCGCGGGGAGAGTTCTCTCGGAAGTTCCGTTAGGAGTTGCAGAAGGTCTGGAAACCATTCCGCATGATGCCATAGCGGAGCTATGAGGGTCATTGAAAGATTGACCGATATTCTGGTCTTGTTGAGCACCCTCCTCATCAGACAGAACGGGGGAAAGGCGTACACGTCGATGTTGTCCCACCGTTGTTGGAAGGCATCTTGCCAGAGTGCCTTGGGATCCGGGACTGGGGAGCAGTACAGCGGAAGCTTGAAGTTCAACTCTGTCGCGAACAGATCCACAGTCGGGGAACCCCACAAAGTCAGGACTTTGTTGGCTACTAGATGATCCAAAGACCACTCGGTACTCACTATCTGAGACGCTCTGCTCAGATTGTCGGCGAGCACATTCCTCTTGCCTGGAATGAAACGTGCCGATAGTGGAATCGAGTGGACTTCGGTCCATCTCAGTATCTCTACTGCGAGATGGGATAGCTACTTTGAAGAGGTACCTCCTTGCTTGTTGATGTAAGCCACTACTGTGGTGTTGTCGCTCATCACCACCACGGAGTGACTCGCCAGGTATTGTTGGAACTGTTGAAGGGCCATGAAGACGGCCTTCATCTCTAGAAGATTTATATGGAGGCACTTTTCTGATTCTGACCACAGGCCTGAGGTCCTGTGGTGCAAAAAGTGGGCCCCCACCCTTTCTTTGAGGCGTCCGAAAACAGCATCAAATCCGGGGGGAGGACGAGAAGATCCACTCCTCTTCGTAGGGTCTCGTCTGTCACCCACCACTGGAGGTCTGTCCGTTCCGCAGGTCCCATATGGATCATGAAGTCCGGAGAATCGTAACCTTGATTCCACCGGGACATGAGTCGCCACTGGAGGGATCTCATCCTGAGGCGACCGTTGGGAACTAGACAAGCCAAAGAAGAGAGGTGACCGAGGAGACGTAACCACGATTGGGCTGGAAGTTCTTCTCGTCTGAGGAAAGAGCTTGCGACCCTCCTTAGCCTTGCTATCCTGTCGTCTGATGGGAAGGCTTTGTGGAGATTGGTGTCTATGATCATGTCTAGGTATACCAGTCTTTGAGTGGGAAGCAGAGAGGACTTCTCGAGATTTACCATGATCCCCAGATCCTGGCAAAGTCCCAGAAGTTTGTCTCGGTGTTGAAGAAGGGATGACTTCGAGTCTGCTAGGATCAGCCAGTCGTCCAGATAACGGAGGAGACGGATGCCGAACCTGTGTGCCCACGACGATATTAGGGTGAACACTTTGGTGAAAACCTGAGGTGCTGTGGAGAGACCGAAACACAGCACCTTGAACTGGTAAACCTTGTTGTCTAGGCTGAATCTCTAGTACTTCCTTGAAGAGGGATGGACTGGGATCTGGAAGTACGCGTCCTTCAGATCCAGTGTACACATGAAGTCTTGCGGTCTAACTGCAAGTCTGACCGTGTCTGCGGCCTCCATGCTGAACGGAGTTTGCTTGACAAACTTGTTCAGAGCCGAGAGGTCAATGACTGGTCTCCAGCCTCCAGAAGCCTTCTATATAAGAAAGAGTCGACTGAAGAAGCCTGGAGACCCGTCGAGGACCTCTTGGAGAGCGCCCTTCTTCAATATGGTCTGGACTTCTGACCGAAGGGCTTGCCCCCTTGCTGATCCCATAGCAAGGGAGCTCAACGACACTGGATTCGTCGTCAGGGGAGGTAGAGATGTTGTGAACGGGACGCGATATCCCTGACTGATTACGGAAATCGTCCAGGAATCGGCCCCGAGTTGCTGCCACCTGTCTGCGCAACTTTGTAGGCATCCTCCCACTGGTGGACATGCAGGGCCCATGTTCATCACGTGCTCGAGTAGGGCCCTTAGCGACGCTTTCCCTAAGGATATAAGCTCTCCTGATTGTTTCTCTTAATCATATAGATAGTGTTTTTGGATACTTTCTCTTTGTAGCAGTCAGTGCTCACGAAAAATTGGCAATTTTAGGTCTGTGATACTGCATTCTTTTCAGATATCTACTCGCTGCTCTTACAGGACAGAGTAACATGTCATCCGGGGCATCAGTTACCACTTTGAGAGACAAGAGACAAGATCATGAAAGAATCACATCTGATATCAATTTCAACAGGATTTGGAGTTTTGGTCACAAATTTGGGAACAAAAGACAAGGATAGTTCTTTCCATCCTCTGTAATGTGACATAAGATAGAAAGTGTAATTCACTTACTCTCTTGGATGCAAGGAGGGAGACAATCTTCAGGGTAAAGTCCCTGTCTAAGGCTTTATGCATAGGTTTGTAAGGGGCTTGTCTTAAGGCCTGTAGAACTTTTTGTCCCATCCCAGGAAGAGGTTGAGTTTTCGAGGAGGGCAAGATTGCTTGAAACTCCTAATGAGAGCCGAGAGTTCCCACGACGAGGAGAGATCAAGCCCTTTCAGTTTGTATACATGGCTTGAGGCCGAGCGGTAGTTTTCCACCCCAGTGACTGAAAGGGATTCCTTGCTACTCAGGGACACCAAAAACTTCTGCAATCAGGGGAGTAATGACCTTGCGTGTAACAATATTCCCCCTGCAATCAGGGGAGTAATGACCTTGCGTGTAACAATATTCCCCCTACAACACCAATCACGAAGGATTTTCCACTTTGTCTGGTATACTGCTTCGGAAAACTTTCGGAGATATCCAGAGAGCTATTTCTAAGTTGGTCTCTTAAAGCCTTTCTTTCAGGGGAGATGCTGGATAGTCTCCAACAGTGAAGAGACAAGTCAATGCACTGCAATGTGGAACTTTCTTGTGTGGTTGTCGAAGAAGGTTTGATCATTTTGGAAGTGCCCTTGCAACTTCTGCGGAAGAAAAGATCGCAAATAAGTACAACTGACATTCCCCCGGAATCTGGGTTCCGGTCACAAATTTGAGAGCAAAGGATACAAAAAAATTCTTTGTACCCTCTGGAATGGGACACAAGGTTAAATAGATCATGAAGTCCTCTTATTCTCCTTGGCTGAACATAAGGCAAGGAAGAAGGCAGTCTATATGGTAAGATCCCTGCTTAGGTTTTATGCGTGGGATCATGGAGTGATTTCTTCAAAGTTGAGCACCCTTCTACATATTCCAAGAGGGGAACAAGCCTGCCTACTAAAACCCCGAGCAAGAACCGAGAGACCTCCAGAAGAGGGGAGGTAAAGCTCATTCAGTTTGAGAACTTGGTTTAAGGTCTAGCAGTAGTCCTTTACCTCCTTGACTGACAAGGAATTTGTTCCTCGCGGTCATCAAATAGCACATATTCAGAGGAAAATATCCCTCACATAACCCTGATCATTAAAGGTTCCATTTGGCCTGACAGACTGTTGCAGACAACTTTTTCATAGTTGGGCTCGATCTCCCTTCTTTCGGAAGTGCAGCCAATTGGTCTCCCGTTGTGACGTGGCCGGCAATGCACTGCAAATTAGAACTTTTCCTAGGCGGGGTTAACCTATTAGGTTTTAGTCATTCTGGAGGTTTCCTCAGACCTTCTGTGAGTAGTTCCTGTAGGTCTGGGTACCACTCCTCTAGCCTCCTTTGAAGATACTAGCATTATTTTGATTCCTCTGGAGGTTCAGATTTCGTTCAGTCTGACGAATGAGACGGAACAGTAAGCTTAAGGTCCAGACACTCTAAGGGATACTAAAGAAGAATCACCTATTACTGTAGTTTTTGGTCTTGGACTGATTAGTAATACACCAGGAGTTAGTAAACCAACGGTGAGAGGTAACTATACCACAAGATATGGAACCTTACAAGATCAAGTCTCATTGCCGCTGGGAGGCCACAAGATATGGAACCTTACAAGGTCAAGTCTCATTGCCGCTGGGAGGAGCAAAGGACTTTCAGCGGCCACTGCTGTCCCTGATTAATTCCGATACTTACCAGTGACCGCTCTCCACTAGAGAATAACCTTACCGAGAGGAAGGATGTTTTGATCTTTGCATACTCATGTATCTTTACTACCAGGTGGCATGGCAGGAGCGAGGCTGTGCCTCCTTTAGCCAACAATTTGGATACTTCCTTTAATAAGACGAGGTCCTTTACTGAGCCTTTTGTCTAAAATTTTTGGATTATCAGAGATGGCAGTCAAGCTATAGAGAGGGACTCTATGTCCAAGGGTTGACCCTGAAGTCCTGCTACCTTGGCCAAAAGATTAGTAGGCATTCCCCATACTGGTGGTAAGATGAGGGGGACATGCCCTTCTTAGCAGAAGCCTCTGTGACCGCCTGTTCTTAGTCCGGAGGGATGTCCTCTCTGACGAAAGGTAGGCCTGGGGGCTTGTCTCAAGGGCTGTTACGAATCTATTAAAGGCAAAAGTCGGCTTCGCTGCATAGCTGGCTTAATAGGCAAGTTCCTTAGCTGCTGCTGGGGGGCAGGTAACCTAGGTGCCATTGCCCTTATCATAGGAGTTTGTTTTAACCTCATTACCTACGCTATAGCTGTAGTTACCTTTGAGGGAGTCAGAGTTTCTACGGGCCGAGACGTCCCACTGAGACAGCTGTCTGAAGCATTTGGCTAAGACAGTGTTGTGCCTCTTTAGGATAGTTACCCCATAGGTAAATGTTCTGATGCAAAAGGAATTCTACAGCTTTAGCTCCAGATCAACATAATTCCTCAAATTGCTGAAGGACCTATTCTTCCCTAAAGTTTTCTGTCCTCGTAAAGTGGGAAACTGCCCCAGACCAGTGGTGTAGCCAAGAGCAGGCTTGGATTGCAGACATAGCTGCTACCTCCATGTTTGTCATTGCGGGACCAGGAACAATGGAGGGGAGGTTAGACAATTTATCGACCAGTACCAATGGAACCAGGTTAGCAAAATCAGCGTCAATAGGGAGTGGGTTCTGAAAATGTGCCAGAGTGTAAATAAAAATTTCTCTGGTGTGACAGGGGTAATGGTAGTAGTTTTGAGGACCTACTGATGCTTAGACTTAAGTACCGAGTCTAAATTATCTTTAGTCTGCTTAGAAAGCATCACATCGAACCTGTGTCAGGGGCTTTGAGGTTGTGGAAAGATGGAGTCGGTAGCATACTGTCTGTTAGCGGTTTTCCGTATGAGGGAGCTTATCCAGTCCATCTAAACAATGGATGAGGCTCATAATCTTAATAGTGTGTGAAGCTTCTGAGCCTGACCTTGGAAACTTGATCCCCGGGGATTTCATCATATGAGCTGGTGCTTGCGCGCACAGGGGCCGTTGGATCAGCAAGCTGACCGTGAGCTGCGGCAGTCCTCCAAAGAGGAGTCTCTATCAGTGAACTCCCCCGAGGGAGAGAAACACTCACAGGAGAGACAGACGTTGAACTTAGTTTACCCCTCAAAGGATGATCAGGACCGGGGGAAACTAAGTCGGCAGCAACCGCTGGAGAGTCTGGAGGAGGAGAGAGTCGGTCGAGATCATAGGCGACACCTCTGACAAAACAACTTCGACAAGCGCCAGAGGATCTACCTCCGACGGCAACGATGACTGCTGCACACTAGCACCCAGGTGGATGACTTGCAGCAATGAGTCCTTGGAAGGCGGACCCGGGAGCCCCAAGGATGACCGAACCTGATACAGGGAAGTTATTGACAAGGCCTCACCCGGGGGGAGAGGTGGGGCCGCTTTGCTAGGGGAAGCAACACTATCTCTCGAGGACCGGGGTTGGCCGATATTAAATTGGTCTACGCTACTACTCGACGGTCTCTCGGAAGAGACCGAACAAGTAGGAGCTTCGGAGGAGGGTCGGGAGACGGAAGAAGAGGCCTTGGGTTTTTCCCCCTTCGAAGGAGCCTTCGAAGGAGAAATATCCCGCTTAGACTTCTTCTGCCGTCGCCCAAACCTCTCCCACTGGGAGGCAGACCACTCCCTACACTTATTGTTATAATCACACCGTTGACCTCTGCAGGTGGGACAAATGGTGTGGGGATCGGTCTCCACCACCGACATAAAAGTTGCACAGGGCCAGCTGGTGAGTCCAGGCCAGGTGCGCATACTTGCAGAAGTCAACACACACTAGAACAAAGAAAAAGCAAAAACAGATTAATGGCAGTCCAATAAAGGTGAAGGATGAAGAGCGGCAATGTCTGGTCACCATCCGAGCCAAACGTAAAGTGAGCTAAATCACAGGTGTGCGAGTGGGAGTGGTAGCAAGCTAACTAGCTAACTAGCGGTGTGGAACCCTCACTAAACTTAAATGGCTCGTCATTTCAGCTTCGCCAAAAGTAATACACCTAATAAATAGTGTGGTTTTTATTCCAGTTACGGAACAAATACTGTTTTTAGGATTTTTTTCAGAAGATGGGAACGGATTAATTTTTTTAGCTATTTTAAAGGGAAAAATTCATCTGAGATATGAGCTCGGTCCCGGAACAGATTAAACTCGAATCTCAAGGTATTACTGTAATATCCCTCCCATTGAGAAAGTCCACTCCCTATTGAACTTACTTGGTGATTTCATTGAACATCTCTTCTCTAGGCAAGAGAGACAAAAGGGATGCGGATCTACGTTTGCCTGGATCATGAGAAATGCCATAAGGGTAGATATCCAGGCTTGGGTAATAACGCAAATTCCGAGTCTCACTAGGCATAAAGCACACACTCACTCACAGATAATGAATAGAAAAGCAAGTGACTGAATAAAGAAAAGACATAAGTCACAAGCGGTAAACACTAAAAGGATAAGCAAGTTTAACGCACATCTCGATTTTAGAGAGGAATTTGAGGTATGTCCTCTAAGCATCACGACCAGAAGCACTGTGGGGAAACAACCAAGCCTTGTGAGCAGCCTTACTGGGCCGCATACACAGAGGTTGCTTAGCAATGAAACAGGCCACAATCAATTTTCTTTGATTGCCTGGTTGTAGAAAACAAAAATAGAAGTAACCCATATAAATGACTCAGAAGTTTGTATCCGCATAGGAATAAATCTGTACTATAGGTTTCTAAACAAATTCATTATTCAAGTATTATGACAAAGAAAAAGTTCTTAATCCAAATGAAAACTCTCTCAAAGTTCCAATGAAGGATTTATTAACACTACTACAGTAAAATGGAATGAGGGTATGATAAATTAAAATCATAATGTATAATAAGAACTCACCTTTAAATTCTCGCTGATTGCCACCCACATCCAATTGCTGAGAAGATGCAATATTTTTAATGAGCTCTTGAATTACGACTCTGTCATAAATACCAACATCACTCGGATTCACTTCAATATGGTAGTTACTAGCAATAGTAATTATTTCCAATTTCTTTTTTGACGGGGTCTGTCGAAAAACAATGATTTGTATGCTGTATCAATACTGTACCAAATACAAAAATCCATGCAAAAAATTAAAAATTTCTAAAAGTAATTTGTATTTTTCCTAGCTACACAAACTTGTGTTGTTTACATAGGGATATTATTTTCAGCATTACCTTGACCAACCATTAAGATTGTTACCGAGGTAGTTAACCATGGCAATGACCCCTGTCCCTTTAAATGTCAGTCTCTTCACTTATATCCTTCTGGATCAGGACTAGGAGGGGTGGCATAAAGGACCAAGGATTTTATGGCTAGGAAAATCACAAATTACTCAAAAAATTTGTTATTTGCCCCTACACAGATACAAACCATCGTTTTTTATTATTATTATTATTAATAGCTAAGCTACAACGGTTTGGTGGGTCGGCAGCCCCCTAGAACTGAACTGGTAGGTTCTTTTTCTTCCCTGGAAACATCAATCAACCTTGTCCCATGCAAGGGCAATGGAGATGACTCCGGCAACCTCCTATTATGTTTATCATTGGGATGAATAAGTTGATGGGACCTGGCTTGTCCAAAAGCATTGTTACGTGGTCAAAAGGGGATCACAGTCCGGAAAAATATACCTGGCATATGATGACCAAAGGGATGGTATATATTTCATCATGCTTCCCCTCATCTAGGGAGCATGGAGGAGAACTTCTCAAGGATTTAAAGAATGAGAGCTCAGAAGGGTAGTTTACTAGAATTAAGTCTGATACAGTCAGTAATGCTTTGATCACTTTGTCCATACGACAGAAGCAGCAAGAATGGAGGAGAAGATCCAATTATTCCACCTCCATTCCAGATTTACACCTGTACGTTACCATAGAAAAAACGTTTACCTCCCTGTATGGGATCTGGGTTAACTACAGCCCTTCTTGAGCAACCACTACAAGACAAAGCGCCAAGGCATCTAGGATCTTGCAGGTACTCCTGTTAGATAATGGCCCTGAAGATGGTCTGGAGCATACTCACTCCAGTCATCACACCCCTGGCCGACTGTAGGACTCCTCTAGAAGTCAAGGGTGGGGCCTAGCCCTAGCTTTGCAAGTGTCCTAGCTGGAACTTAGACTCTCTCAAAGATAAGAAGTAAGAAAGAGATCATGTTCTAGAGACCTCTTTCTTGATTCTGCCCCTGCTAAGGAAGTGTCGCCGACTTCTTCAGACAGCACTACAAGCCCTCACGGGACAAAAGGCCCCTTCTCTCATAACACAATATGCTTCACATACAGATAGTATGGAGAAGAGTCGAACCTGGAGCCATGCTCCAGCAGGATCTGAGTTTTGTCAAGTGTGCCAGCACTAGACCAAGGAACTCCCACACCTCTTAAAAGTGAGAGACTAAGATAGAGAGAACATGTTATTTGCCTAATCTCTTCACCAATTAAGGCAGCACAGACAACTTTACATGTCAGATCCTAACAGAGGCCTTCTCAAAGTATCAACGAGGTACAAAGAACAACAAAACAGAAGCACTCCCAAGCATAAGAAACTCTTTGAAGGAGAAGTCTGACTCATTCCATCGAAAGACTATGCTCACGCCTGAGCAGTAGCCTTGATGGCTACTCCTGAGAGGAGCTTCTCCGTCTGGAAAAAGTTCTAGAGATGATCCAACTAAAAAATGATACCTTATATGATAACCAGCATAGAGAATGGCTCATTTCCCTGGGAGAGTGAGGGCCAAAGGAGTTCTTTAGGTATCTCCACAAGGCAGAACAGGAAACCATTCATGCATAATCCCACACTATATTAGCCAACGGACAAGTGTTGAATGGAGACAGGAAGTAACCAACCATGTGATCCCATGGTTGTTAAGGCCTTACCAAATATATAGCAAATTCTTAAAAGGTCATTACAAGAAAAGTATAGTTAAAATAACTTGTTTATAAAACTACCAGTAGTTTAGTTCTGAAGCCTGGAAGAACAACATGCTTTGTAATACTGTAAACATTACCTCCAATCAGGTTTTTGACAAAGGAAAGAAGGGGCTTGTTAGTCACTAACTTTGCTGCAGCAAGAGTTAAAAAGTAAATTCCTTAAACCTCATGTAAATAATTTTTCATACGCAGGACCAGACTTAAGTTTTAGTACAACGTCTAGGTTCTAGTCAAAAGAATAGAAATTGGATGATTTTCAACTATAAAAGATTTTACAACAACCATTATAACTGGCGATTTAGGGAAACTTAACTTTTAAAGGCAGTAATTGAAGCATTCTTAGGATAAAATAAGAAAAATGTTATTTTGATTATAAAATAAATTTTTGAATATACTTAACCGGTGATTATATAGCTGCAACTCTGTTGCCCGACAGACAACTCTACGGTAAAAACTCGCCAGCGATCGCTACACAGGTTGCGGGTGTGCCCAACAGCGCCATCTGTCGTCCAGATACCCAGTACTCAATGTAAACAAAGACTCAATTTTCTCCTCGTCCCACTGCGTCTCTATTGGGGAGGAAGGGAGGGTCATTTAATTTATAATCACCGGGTAAGTATATTCAAAAATTTATTTTATAATCAAAATAACATTTTTCAATATTTAACTTAGCCGGTGATTATATAGCTGATTCACACCCAGGGGGGGTGGGTAGAGACCAGCAATATATGTTTACACTTTTATGAGCTAAGAGTTTTTATTTCATTTTAGAAGTTATCAAAATAACAAAAACAAAATAAATAGGTACCTGGTAAGGAAGTCGACTTGAACAATTACTCTGCCTTTTAAGTACGTCTTCCTTACGGAGCCTAGCGATCCTCTTAGGATGCTGATCGACCCCTAGGATCTGAAGTATCAAGGGTTGCAACCCATACAACAGGACCTCATCAAAACCCCTAATCTAGGCGCTCTCAAGAAATGACTTTGACCACCCGCCAAATCAACCAGGATGCGAAAGGCTTCTTAGCCTTCCGGACAACCCAAAAAACAACAATAAAAACATTTCAAGAGAAAGATTAAAAGGGTATGGAATTAGGGAATTGTAGTGGTTGAGCCCTCACCCACTACTGCACTCGCTGCTACGAATGGTCCCAGTGTGTAGCAGTCCTCGTAAAGAGACTGGACATCCTTTAGATAAAAAGACGCAAACACTGACTTGCTTCTCCAATAGGTTGCGTCCATTATACTTCGCAGAGATCTATTTTGCTTAAAGGCCACGGAAGTTGCGACAGCTCTAACTTCGTGTGTCCTTACCTTCAGCAATGCTTGGTCTTCCTCACTCAGATGGGAATGAGCTTCTCGTATTAACAGTCTGATAAAATAGGATAAAGCATTCTTTGACATAGGCAAAGATGGTTTCTTAACTGAACACCATAAAGCTTCAGATAGGCCTCGTAAAGGTTTAGTTCGTTTTAAATAGAACTTAAGAGCTCTCACAGGGCATAAGACTCTTTCTAGTTCATTGCCTACCATATTCGATAAGCTGGGAATATCGAACGATTTCGGCCAAGGTCGAGAAGGCAGCTCATTTTTGGCTAGAAAACCAAGTTGTAGAGAACATGTAGCTTTTTCTGACGAAAATCCGATGTTCTTGCTGAAGGCATGAATCTCACTGACTCTTTTAGCTGTGGCTAAGCATACCAGGAAAAGTGTCTTTAAGGTGAGATCTTTCAGGGAGGCTGATTGTAGCGGCTCAAACCTGTCTGACATGAGGAATCTTAGTACCACGTCTAAATTCCAATCAGGTGTAACCAAACGACGCTCCTTCGTGGTCTCAAAAGACTTAAGGAGGTCCTGTAGATCTTTATTGTTGGAAAGATCTAAGCCTCTATGCCGGAAGACCGATGCCAACATGCTTCTGTAGCCCTTGATAGTGGGAGCTGAAAGTGATCGTTCTTTTCTTAGGTATAAGAGAAAGTCAGCTATTTGAGCTACAGAGGTACTGGTCGAGGATACAGATACTGACTTGCACCAGTTTCGGAAGACTTCCCACTTCGATTGGTAGACTCTAAGGGTGGATGTTCTCCTTGCTCTAGCAATCGCACTGGCTGCCTCCTTCGAAAAGCCTCTAGCTCTCGAGAGTCTTTCGATAGTCTGAAGGCAGTCAGACGAAGAGCGTGGAGGCTTTGGTGTACCTTTTTTACGTGTGGCTGACGTAGAAGGTCCACCCTTAGAGGAAGACTTCTGGGAACGTCTACTAGCCATCGAAGTACCTCGGTGAACCATTCTCTCGCGGGCCAGAGGGGAGCAACTAGAGTCAACCTTGTCCCTTCGTGAGAGGCGAACTTCTGCAGTACCTTGTTGACAATCTTGAACGGTGGGAATGCGTATAGATCTAGATGCGACCAATCTAGGAGAAAGGCATCTATATGTATTGCTGCTGGGTCCGGGATTGGTGAGCAATATATTGGGAGCCTCTTGGTCATCGAGGTTGCAAAGAGATCTATTGTTGGTTGGCCCCAAGTGGCCCAAAGTCTCTTGCATACATCCTTGTGGAGGGTCCATTCCGTTGGAATTACTTGCCCCTTCCGACTGAGACAATCTGCCATGACATTCAAGTTGCCTTGGATGAACCTCGTTACTAGTGATATGTTTTGACCTTTTGACCAGATGAGCAGGTCCCTTGCGATCTCGTACAACGTCAGTGAATGGGTCCCTCCTTGCTTGGAGATGTACGCCAAGGCAGTGGTGTTGTCCGAGTTCACTTCCACCACTTTGCCTCGAAGGAGAGACCTGAAGCTTTTCAAGGCCAGATGTACTGCCAGTAGCTCCTTGCAGTTGATATGCATTATCCTTTGACTCGAGTTCCATACTCCCGAACATTCCCGACCGTCTAATGTCGCGCCCCAGCCTACGTCCGATGCGTCCGAGAAGAGAACGTGGTTGGGAGTCTGAACAGCCAGGGGAAGACCCTCTCTTAGGTTGATACTGTCCTTCCACCAAGTCAGGCAAGACTTCATCTTCTCGGAAACGGGGATCGAGACCGCTTCTAGCGTCTTGTCCTTTTTCCAGTGAAATGCTAGATGGTATTGAAGAGGACGGAGGTGTAGTCTTCCTAATGACACAAATTGTTCCAGGGATGATAGCGTCCCTATCAGACTCATCCACTTCCTGACTGAACATCGTTCCTTCTTCAGCATGTTCTGGATGCATAACTGGGCTTGGCTTATTCTGGGGGCCGACGGAAAAGCCCGAAAAGCTAGACTGTGAATCTCCATCCCTAAATACACAATAGTTTGGGATGGGACCAGTTGTGACTTTTCCATATTGACAAGGAGACCCAATTCCTTGGTCAGATCTAGAGTCCACTTTAGATCCTTCAGACAGCGACGACTGGAAGAAGCTCTGAGAAGCCAGTCGTCCAAATAGAGGGAGGCTCGGATGTCCGCTAAATGAAGGAATTTGGCTACATTCCTCATAAGCCTCGTAAACACAAGAGGAGCTGTGCTTAGGCCAAAGCACAGGGCTTGAAACTGGTAGACAACCTTTTCGAAAACGAATCTCAGAAAAGGTTGGGAGTCCGGGTGGATGGGGACGTGGAAGTAGGCGTCCCTTAGGTCTAAAGAGACCATCCAGTCTTCCCTTTTGACCGCTGCTAGGACTGACTTTGTGGTCTCCATGGAGAACGTCTGCTTTGTGACAAAGACATTCAGAGCACTGACGTCTAGCACCGGCCTCCACCCTCCTGTCTTCTTTGACACCAAGAAGAGTCGGTTGTAGAATCCCGGAGTTTGACGGTCCGAGACTTTGACCACCGCTCCCTTCTCTAGTAAAAGAGACACTTCCTGTTTCAAGGCTCGTCTCTTGTCTTCCTCTCTGTACCTGGGAGAGAGATCGATGGGAGACGTTGCTAGAGGGGGTTTCCGTACAAAAGGGATCTTGTACCCCTCTCTGAGCAACTTCACAGATTGTGCATCTGCGCCTCTCTTTTCCCAGGTCTGCCAGAAGTTCTTGAGTCTGGCTCCCACTGCTGTCTGAAGAAGCTGGCAGTCAGACTCTGCCCTTAAAGGACTTGGTTCCTTTCTTCTTTCCTCGTTTCCCTTCGGCACGAGCACCTCCTCTGCTGGAGGCTCTGCCACGAAAGGGCGGAATAAAACGGGACGCTGGAGTGTCCATCCTTGGTCTAGCTGACAAGGTAGGCAAAGGGGTAGCTTTGCGAGCGGAGGACGCAACAAGATCGTGAGTGTCCTTCTGTATCAATGAAGCGGCTATTTCCTTAATCAGGTCTTCTGGAAAAAGGCACTTGGAAAGAGGAGCAAAAAGAAGCTCGGATCTCTGGCACGGTGTAACTCCAGCTGAAAGGAATGAGCATAGGTTTTCACGCTTTTTAAGGACTCCGGACACAAATGATGCAGCAAGCTCATTAGACCCATCACGTACGGCCTTGTCCATGCAGGACATAATGAGCAAGGAAGTCTCTTTCTCTGTCAGAGAGATCTTTCTGCTTAGGGCTCCTAGACACCAGTCTAAGAAGTTAAAAACTTCGAAGGCCCTAAAGATACCTTTCAAAAGGTGGTCCAGGTCCGAAGATGACCAACATATCTTTGAGCGTCTCATGGCAAGGCGGCGGGGAGAGTCTACCAGGCTTGAGAAGTCGCCCTGGGCAGAGGCAGGAACTCCCAAGCCAAGAACTTCTCCCGTGGCATACCAGACGCTCGATCTAGAAGAGAGTTTAGCAGGGGGAAACGTAAAGGCTGTCTTCCCTAAACTCTTCTTGGACTGCAACCATTCTCCTATAACCCGCAAAGCTCTCTTGGACGAGCGTGCGAGGACGAGTCTAGTAAAGGCAGGAGTGGTAGACGGCATGCCTAACACAAACTCTGACGGAGGAGAACGAGGAGCCACAGAAACAAACTGGTCCGGAAACATCTCTTTGAAAATGGCCAAAACTTTCCTAAAGTCCAAAGAGGGTTGAGTAGACTTAGGCTCGTCCAATTCTGATTGTGGTTCATCTATGTGTGGAGCAACATCATCATCAGAAAGTCCCTCATCCGATAACTGATGAGGAAACGGCAACGGAGTGGGTAACGGCTGGTTCGCTGAGTCCGGTCGCACGGGTGCATGCGTGACTGAGCCGGACGCAACGTCATGGAACTGCTGCCCAGTCTGTGAGCTGGCAACAACCATGGCAGCGCGGGGACGCACAGCGTCTACTCCAGACTGTCTGGACTGATGTGGGTGCGCAGTGGAAACCACACTGGGTTGCGGAGGTTGACGCACCGCGTCAAAACAAAGCAACTCTGACGGTTGTTGAACCTCTCGAACGTCAACTGAGACCTCCGTGCGTCGCTTAACGTCAACATGCGGCTGGCAGATCACACTGGAACGCATGGGTGGCAGAACTCTCTCAACTGGTGTGCGTGAGAAGGTTACCTCAGCGTCCACAGGACGCACAACCGATCGTGTGGAAGGTTGTAGGCTAGGTACTGCACTAGCTGGTGCGGCAGCAACCTTCTCCGCACGAAAGTCCTGCATAAGAGACGTCAGTTTCGACTGCATGTCTTGCAGTAGAGACCACTTAGGGTCTACGGGAGCAGGTGCAGCGACAGACGGTGTTACTGTCTGAAGCGGTACCGCTTTGCCTCTCTTAGGCGGTGAGCAGTCATCGGATGACGGCAGCGAGTCCGAACTGACCCAGTGGCTACAACCGGGCCGTTGGACTTGCGCTGAAGGGACCGACTTGCGTTTTAACGGTCGTGAGACCTTGGTCCAGGGTTTCTTGCGAGAAACACCTTCCGAAGACGAGGTATAAATGGGCTCTCTCGTCTTAGTTAGGTAGGAGCGATCTTGGGTAGATACGCCCGATACCACGGAGGGAACGTCTGTTCGCTGATTAAAGCCTCTCGAACCCATTTGTCGTACGACATTGCTTCTCCCCTGGACTTGGGAGCTTGCAAGAGGTCCCGGACTAGGAGGACGACAGGCACGAACAGACGAACCCTCAAGCGCAACACTATCCACAACACTATCACTCGGCACTTTAGCACTTCCCACTGCACT
Source organism: Palaemon carinicauda (assembly GCF_036898095.1). Taxonomy (NCBI): domain Eukaryota; kingdom Metazoa; phylum Arthropoda; class Malacostraca; order Decapoda; family Palaemonidae; genus Palaemon; species Palaemon carinicauda. The sequence continues at coordinate 124,111,542 of NC_090729.1, forward strand.
TTTGCACTTAAGCTCCTTCACATCCGCCATGAGCTGATTACGGTCACTAGCAAGGGACTCAACTCTCTCACCCAGAGCCTGGATGGCACGCATCATATCAGCCATCGAAGGTTCCTGAGTGCCAGGAGGGGGGTTAGGAGCAACCACTACAGGGGAAGGAATAGGTTGTGGGGCATGAGGAGAGGATATATCAATAGAACGAGAAGAACTTCTCCTAACTCTATCTCTCTCTAGCCTACGTGTATACTTTTGGAATTCGATAAAATCGAATTCCGAAAGCCCAACGCACTCCTCACACCGATCTTCCAATTGACAGGTTTTATCCCGACAATTGGAACAAACAGTGTGAGGGTCGATAGAAGCCTTCGGAAGACGCCTTGAACAGTCCCTAGCATTGCACTTCCTAAATTTTGGGACTTGTGAAGGGTCAGCCATTTTGAATTGGTCAAAGGGAAATTCAAAAAACTATCAAAAAGTCATCAACAAAGAATCCGTTATCAAAAAAAGTTCAAGGATTTGTGTGAAGAGAAACCCTGCACAGCGAAAGCTCAAAATTAGAATAAAGTACTTCACCAATTAGTTGTGAAAAAACTCCAGTTTAGCAACAGCGAGTAAGTACGATACATTGAGAAAAGAGCTTCCCTCACCCGCCACTTTCGTTTGGTTTGACTATAGAAGCAGTGTTATCAATGAAGTATGATGAAATAGCAGAAAAGCCACTAGACTTACCCTTTTTGAAATAAAGAAACCCTTTTCGTTGAATGTTTTCTTTAACAACTCTTAAAAGCTGCAAAGCACAATCTACAAGTGTCTTTAAATCTCTTTTGTTCTGAAGGAAGAGAAAAACAATTCCCACTTCAGACTCCTAAATCAAATTTGAGTCTTTGAGGCATAACCATAGCAAATAGGTTGACTAAGAATGGTGCGAAGTTCGTTCTCAGCTAATTTTGAAGCATCATGGCCAAAGAAAAGGTAGGAGCTTTTCTTTACTTACAACTAGAATTTGACCAGATGTATTAGAGGTAAAAGAAATAATATACATGATAGTGATTAGCTTCTTAAGATCTTAGACATCTTTGATCATGAAAATATGAAAACTGACAATATACTTTTACACTTACAACAAAATTTTCATGTTCGATGCGAAGTTTCTCTACTCCTGGCCCATAAAGTTCACGCAGCAATGCCATGATACGTGTCTTCTTGCCAGCCCCAGAGGGGCCGTACACAAGTAAGTGAGGAAAGTCACCACATTCAACCTGCAAATAAAATTTTTTTATGCACATAAATACTGTACTAGCAAGCGTACTTGAATAAAGAGAAGCCTAAAATTCTACCTAAAACTGATACAGTACTTACATTTCTGTATAATTTTCTTTCAAACAAGTGGTTTCATCTAAGAAGTTACACTAACTCTCTTATACATTTCTAAAAGAATTATAGAATAAAAGGGGAAATTTTAAAGGGTAACAGCAATGCACACAAGGAACTTTGCCTTTTATAGAATTTTACACTATAAACATAATATAGCATTCAATAAATGCATTTTCTCATGTAAATTTTATCATATAAAAGTATTTGCACATAACTGTTTGGCATCTGCTACACAAGTGTCAGCTTGATGTAAAAGCAGAATTCTAAATATAATGAAATTAACATTATTTACTGTATTACAAAATAAAACGAGATTCATCACTTACCCCTTTTACCCCCAGGTTATTTGGAACTTTCCAACCCTTAACCCCCAAGGGTTACTTTTTTTCCAAGCACATTTTGCAGTATATATTTTTTAAATTGCTCTAACTGCCTTAATTTTCGTCATAGAGAGGTCAGGTTGGTCTAATTCTCTTGCAAAATGCCTGAAGTTTCTCAAAAATTTATCAAAAATATGCAAAAAAAAAATTATAAATGGCAGTTTTTTGCAAGGACGTACTGGTACGTCCATGGGGGTAAAGGGATGTGTTTTGTGAAACGTACCAGTACATCCTTTGGGGGTAAAAGGGTTAATATGTCAAAAATTGAGACTATTCACTTCTCTTCAACATCAAGATTAGATGATATTCATTGGCATACATGAACAGTACTACGAATTTGTATCGTTATCAAAGTCAAATGGTCAACTTAAAAAACTATGTGCATCTGCACAGTCACTTTAAATGCAGATATAAAATATCAGCAGCACCTTCAACCATGTACATTAACTGCACAAGCTACATTTAATCTCTTGTTTATACAATCTCACACACACATAGCATTTAGAATTAAAAAGGTCTGTCTTTTCTTTTTCAACTCTCCCTCTCCCATAATAAACACATTCAATACTTTCATCAACTTACCTTCAAACTTTGTTTTTCTGATAATGAATCTATCATGTACAACTAAATACAAAAACATCTAGCTCCCATACCCTAAATAGATCCATTGACAAATATTTAGAATCACAGCATAAAACTACTAGCTATCTTTCCTAGCCAATAGTCATCTATACAGTAAATAATCTTCAAGAACTGAACACAAATTTTACTTCTGTACATGTATTACTACAACAGGCTCAAATTCACATCCAATATACAAGATGAGAATAAGGTTCTTCTAATATGCTACAGAAAGAAACACAGTACAGTACAAAATTATACTGTATATTATCTCTATACTTCTATGTTCCACAGAGACAAACACCCCTCTTTTACAAATGAACAAATCAATCAATATTTGGCCACAAATTCCCACTTATTCATAAAAGACTGAAATACTTTATTCCTAATAATTTTCTTCAAGCATTTTTTATAATCATATTTGTAGATTTTTGCATCAATAGGCTTCTACATCAATATTTTCTAGTATTATTTACAGTTATCAGGAAACATTGCACATCTTTGACATCTTCCATTAGTTTCCCTCAAACACAACAATCTGCCAGCACATTTATTCCATCTGAATGCAAAGGCTACAACACTAGTTGGAAAAGCTGGATGCTAGAAGCCCAAGGGCTCTAACAGGGAAAAAATAGCCAAGTAAGGGAAGGAAATAGGGAAATAAATAAACTACATGAGAAGTAATGAATTAAAATATTTTAAGATAACAAATAACATTAAAACGTATCTTTCATATACAAACTATAAAAAGACTTATGTCAACCTGTTCAACATAAAATCCCTAGCTTCAAGTTTGAACTTGTGAAGTTCCACCGATTCAACTACATGATTAGGAAGATCATTCCACAACTTGGGTCAAAGCTGAAATAAAACTTCTAGAATACTGTTTAGTATTGAGCCTCATCATGGAGAAAGCATGACTATCAGAATTAACTGCATACCTAGTTTTACAAACACGATAATACGGTCCGGGAAGATCTGAATGCAAAGGAAGGTCAGAATTACGAAAGGTATTATGCAAGATGCATAAGAAACTAACTGAAATTAATATTTAGATCAGGAATAAGAAATACAGACCATAAGTTCCTGTCTTACAAATTAAGATGAGATTCAGCAGATGAAGACCAGGGAGAACAATACTCAAAACAAGGTAGAATGAAAGAATTAAAACACTTCTTCAGAATAGATTGATCACCTGACCAATTTTTTGTGCAATTGAAGAAGATACAGATATAATGTTTCTCGAGAATCACACCTAAAATTTTAAGAGTCATACAGAGTTAAAGAAACATTGTCAATGCTGAGATCAGGATGTTGAGGAGCCACTGTCCTCGACCTACTTACAATCATTCTACCTTATTTCAAGTACTGTACTTCTCTCTGGTCCTAATTTGTTGGACAGGAACTTATGGTCTGTTAAATTTCTTATCCTTGATCTTGATATCTCTGGCACTGTTGTCCAATTAATTTGAGTGGAACTCGAACTCCAGTCACACTCACTATCACCAGGTACAGAAGTTACCAATAGGACACGATAATCCCATCCTGGCACGTGTGCCAATATTACTGCTAAATGAGGGATAGGTAGGTCTAAGCGGGCGCGTGCACGCACACACACACACAGATATCAGTTAATTGTCCATAGAAGGAAATAATGGCAGTGCCCTTGATGCCTACTAGCAGCAGGACGAGCTCGATCTATAAGGTTGGGCATGCTTAGCACACACTTGAACTAAGTAACAATACATTTACTCGGAGATAGGAATGTTCCCAGTAAGTATCATCTCACCTCGAGAACAAGGCAAGACATACTAGGGTCTCCTTCCCAAACAGAACTTTCTCAATACATCACTGTCTCTCCAACAGGGGGTAGAAATGGTAGAAGCCACACGTAGGCGAATCCCTTTGAGCGTCTTTCACTTTTCCTTGATTTCTTCAATGACATCTACTCTTTTCTTGAAAGTTGCAGCAAACACCAATGAAAATGAGACATAGAAGAAGGAAGAACTCCAAGTTCATCTTTTAAAGAGGGTTGTGCACACCAATGATGATGCTATCACTTAGGTAGAGACTACAGAACCTCTTGAGGATGCAGTAAAACCAGGTGATACGAAATTAGCCTGTATCTGGGTTTGGGACGACAACGAAGGAAAAAAAGAAAGGCGGCACTGTTCCCCTCACACTCGCCAACAAAGCACCAGTGACATCTAAGTAAAACCAACTTTCTTAGGTTCACATTGTCATTATTTTAAGACGACACTCATGAGGGTAGACCACCAACAGCCATGCTGCCCATCATGAACAAGAATATTACATATCGGCAGGTAGCACAGAAAACGATCACATTATTAGTATTAATATCATTAGCCAAGCTATACCCCTAATTGGAAAAGCAAGATGCTATAAGCCCAAGGGCTCCAATAAGGAAAAATAGCCCAGTGAGGAAAGGAAATAAGGAAATAAATAAATGATGAGAACAAATTAACAATAAATCATTCTAAAAACAGTAACAACGTCAAAACAGATATGTCATATATAAACTATTAACAATTACAGTTATCAGGAAACATTGCACGTCCTTGGCTTCTTCCATTGGTATCCCATAAACATGACAATCTGCCAGCACATTTATTCAATCTCAAAGAAAAAGCTAAAGATTACAACAACCAGGTTAAGGTGCAGCAGAGTAGCATGTACTGTATACAGAACTGAACTGAGGCCAAAATCAACGCAAGGGTTGCTCTACCTGATGAGTGGACAGGGCCTACTTTCCACTTGGCAGCAGATAGGTTTCCCACAATAAAAGTTTAAACAATCATTTCTGCTTTGCTAAAATCATACTACTAATAAAGGATGATTTGTATTCATGTATCAATAAATAAATAAAGGTTGAAGATATATATTCTATGTTCACCCATAATAATTTAACCTTTCATCAGGCAAAGATACAACAATGTTCCATGAGAAAAGACATACTCTAGTGTCTTACCGGTTTAGGTTAGGGTTTTCGGAGGCGTTGTCCTAATCTCAATAAGTAAGACTGCTGTATAGGTTTCTATGAAAGTATTGTATAGGCTATGGAACATGATGTTTCACTGATCACAGGGTTAAGTGATAGGATATACATATATCACCGTAGTCTGACACCCAAATTGTCTGGTAAAAATTGCTTCGGAGTATTTGTATATCAGCGACCAATTCTTCCATCGTGCCTAAAAAATGGAGACCAACTAACATAAACTCCCCCCCCCCTAACCTAACGTACAAGCCGTGTCCTTACCTACTTGCCTAAATAGGGGGCTGACGTCTCCTGCGACCCCCCTTACACTACCATATTCTTAGTCGGCCGTCATCATACATACAAGGTGGTCGCTATCATACATTATCATAATACCTTATTATTATTATTATTACTAGCCAAGCACAACCCTAGTTGGAAAAGCAAGATGCTACAAGCCCAAGGGCTCCATTAGGAAAATACAGCCCAGTGAGGAAAGGAAACAAGGAAATAAATAATGAGATCAAATTAACAATAAATCATTCTAAAAACAGTAACGTCAACACAGATATGTCATATATAAACAATAAAGACTTAATTGCTTCATTATGCCTTATATCGAATTCTTCGACCTTGATTTAGCTTTTGAATTGTGATTCTCAGATGATACATTTACCTTTGCTTATCAGTACGAGTTTAAGAAAATACATTCAACAACTATATAATTTTAGAACAAAGATTGTCTCGGCCTTACCATTTTCTTGAGATGTTTCGCCTGGTCCTTGTGGTAGTCTAGTTTGTCTAATTCCTTAGGACGATACTTGTCAACCCACAAACTCATTGTCACAACAGTTGTAAGACGAACTTTTATCAGTGCTGAAGAAAACACAGTTAACTTGAAAGAACTCCTTGGTTGACAGCCTAAGAAATCAACTCAAGTTTGTCCCGGGTTGTTTTGGCTTCAATTAGTACTTGAACTTGACTGAATCAAAACATTACTTTTTGGGTATACGCCGAGAATATGATGCAAATTAAATATCATTAAACTATTTAATTATATCTTTAAAGTATATTATAAAGTTAATTCTAATTCATTCTATTTGCAAAAAACCTCCTGATGAATGTAATATACTTCAAGTGAAAGTTATTTGTAAAGCATATAACATTAGGAAAATCGTGGATTCGCGGGAACAAGGGACCGTTTTCCATATCCTAAATTGAAAATTATCCTGACCCTTTTCTATATAATTTGGTTAATTTTCACTATTGGGTACTTTACTGGTTAGATTGTTCTGGTTACTATTTGAAATATATTAGAATGCAAGAAATTTTATGTTTATTGGCATAAAAATGTTTAATACGCTGTTATTTCCATGAATGCTAACTTATTTCGACATATACACTTCATCGTTAAATATCCTACCTAGCTAGTTTTTTTCTACATTTTTCATAACTAAATAAGAAATAAAAACACAGCACTGGCATCATGTTGATTGCTTTAAGTACTCCCATCACGCTGGAGATTTTGAGAATTTTTTATTCATAATAATATCAAAATTCTGAGATAGGTTCTTCTTAATAACATCAATTAAAATGCTTCAATCACTACTAATGGAGTTACCAATAACACCAACTGTAGTGTTAGTAGTGAAAATCGTTAAATTATTTTGGTAATTTACGTTTTAAAGAACGAACCCGGTAAACATCATGTGCATTTTATTTTTTCCTCTTTCCAAAACAACCCCTACGGTCGTACCTACCCACATCAAAATTAAGAGATACGTAGGCCTATGAAATTGAGAGGCCAACGTTATTCCATTATGACAAGGTAAGCTGATCTTATTCAATTGTGCATCTCTTGTATAATGTGTCAGTCTAGTTTTATTAATTTGTTTTCTATCTTATTGTATTATATACACTACAATTATCATACGAATGTTTAGGCCTAAGCCACTTTACAAAAGCCTTAACTTGGCCTACAGTGTGGGGCAACTTACTTTTCAAAAAATCTTGATAATTCTATGGCAATAAGAAAATACTTTGTGTATATTGTGATTAGGCGGTGTATGTATGATAGCGCCCACCTGTAGGTATTATTATTGATAATTTAGAATATGGCGGTGTAATGGTGGTCGCAAGGGAGGCATTAGCCCCCTTAGATAAGTAGGTAAAGACACAGCTTGTAGGTTAGGTTGGGGGGGGAGTTTAGGTTAGTTGACGTCCATTTTTAATCCACGCTGGAGGAACTGGCCACTGATATACAAAAGCTCCGTGATTAGTTCTTTAGGCCTAAACAAAACATAGTGTTGTTGTGGAAAGTATAAGATATCGATTATCAGAATATCTACCCTTCAGTGTGGCTGGTCCATGAGAGCCAGTGGGCTGCAGACCCTGACTAGGTCTTGTCAGGCATATGAATAATTAATTAATTTAATTCAGTGTATTAATACAGAAATAAATCTTATAGAATAAAAACTGTGGTGCCTTTGTATAACGGCGGACAGGAACACATGCATAAAATACCATGCAACTTATACTTCTCTACCTAACCTGACCTACAGGCCACGTCCTTATCTACTTACCTTACAGGGGATGCTGGTGGTTGCTGTATTCTTAGCAATAGGGTTGAAAATAGGGAAGTTATGGGACATGGCTGTTATCATACTTAACCCCCCAAACTATTCATAATGTTCCTAACACCCTGGGTATGTACTTACGAGAAAGATGCTGTATATAATTTTCTATGAAATCATGAAATTTGCCTTAAGATTCATAAGTCGGCTATGCTCTTTCCCCTGATACACTCTTTCTTGCTCCCATAGTTCCTAGAATTTATTGTAGATGACGATTTGATCAATCTAGCAGTGCTTTAGTGGCGTAATACTGAACTAATTGGCGGGCACAGTAGTTTGAAACAACCTAATCTGACCCTAGGAAATTGCCGAAGGGCCTTTTTTTATCCAATCAGAGTTCAATAATTCCAAAATTCGAACAGGGTAATGGGAGCATCAACCATGGTGCTGCCGGTGCATGTTTTCAGCAGCTGAGACGTGAAGATGGCACCATATACCTAAACAACTTAAAACACCCATTTTTCAATATTAATCTTACCCGATAATCATGTAGCTGTCAACTCCGTTGCCCGACAGAATTCTACGGAAGGGATACGCCAGCGATCGCTATACAAGAGGGGGGTGTACTCACCAGCGCCACCTGTGGCCAGGTACTGCAGTACTTCTTGTTGACACCACCTCAATTTTTCCTCTGTCGTGCCTCCGGCTAGACCTACATGGATACGCTGTTGATTCTGGAGTTTTTGCTCACGATTTGGTGATGTATTTGCTCTAGAGTTTAGCTTTCGCTATTCAGGAAGTTTTATCATTAGCTTAGCTAGTTTTTGGAATTAATTTGATTAATTATGGTGACGAAGAGAGTATGAACTCTCTTTCACTTTTAAATGGCCGACCCTTCCCTTAGACGGAAGTGTTGGTGTCTAAGAGAGTATAGACTCTCTTTCTTAATTTTGCTTAACAAAAGTTATAGATTTATTTTATATCTCTCCGCCTTTTATAGGCCTCTTCGATTAACTTCCTTTTATTATAAACTTATTAAAATTAATTTTTATATTTGTTTATATTCGACCTTTCCTAATAGTAGGCGGTCTTTTCTTGGTACCGAAGTTAATTAACATTGAGCCCGTCATTTCGGTTTTACCTGTTAACATATTATGCTATTTTAATGTTTTTGAAAGAATTTCTTTGATAGTCTCGTACTGTTTTCAAAGTTGAACTAACGTTTTGTTTTGTCTCTGCAGTTGTTGACGTTCAGAACGTTCAACTTGCGCTCTATCGTTACGATAGAGAGAGAATTTTCACGGTGTCACGTTGCAGTAAGAGTAAACCGTTTCTAGCGTTTTGTTCATTCTTTCTTAGCTTAATGGTTTTAATTTTAATAAAGGAACTTTTTATTTGGGAAATCTTTCAGTTTTTTTCCTTTAACAATAATATGTTTTAACGATATATATGATTGGGCTCTTCTCTCAGGTTCTAAGTCAAGAGAGAGAGAGAGATAGAGACGGAGGGAGAGAGAGGAGGATAAACGTTTCGTTCAAGCGAGTAACGTTGTTATCGTTTTTGCTCTTCTCCCTAGTCTCTTTAGGGGAAGAAGGTAAACGTTTATAGAGTTTTATTCTTGTTCTCAAGCTTTATGCGGTGAGAGATTTTAAACGTAGTTTATTTGATCTAGTGTTTAGTCTCTTTCCAGCCACTGAATTATTTATCTTTCATTAGATTTTTCTGTTACATTGTAATTCTGTTTTCGCAATTACTAACTTTTAAGGAAGGATAGAATTGCGTGTTTCAGGTACAAACCACTTAAAGTTTCGAGTTCAGTGAAATAAGTGCAAACAGAAAATCAAAAGTGATAAGTGATAAGCGCAAAGTGTTACAGTGTTGCGTTCGAGGGTTCGTCTGTTCGTGCCAGTTGTTCGCCTAGTCTGGGACCTCTTACAAGCTCCCAAGCCCAGGGGAGAAGTAATGTCGAAGGACTTATGGGTTCAGCAGGCCTTGATCGACGAACAGACGTTTTTCCCTCCGTGGTTTCGGGTGTATCTACACACGTTGCCGACGTGATCACCCCACCCACACAAAGACGAGAGAGCCCTTTTATTCCTCGTCTTCGGAAGAGGTTTCTCGCAGAAACCATGGACCAAATCTTGCAGCTTTTAAGTGCAAGTCGGTCCCTTCCGCACAAGTCCAACTCCTAGGTGTAGCCATTAGCCCTGGGTCAGTTCGGACTTGCTGCAGTACGACAACTGCACACCTCCCAGAGAGGCAAGGTGGTATCGCAACAGGCAGTAGCTCCGTCTGTTGCCGCACCAGCTGTTTTAGACCCTCAGTCTCAACGGACAGTAGCTCCGTTTGTTGTTGTCTTTCTTAAACTCTAGTGGTCTATGCTGCAGACAATGCAGTCTCAGCTTGCGGTGTTGATGCAGGAGTTTCAGGCAGAGAAGGTTAATACACCTCCTCCTGCGAACGCTCCTCCTCCTCTGCGCAGTACAATCTGCCAGACGTATGAGGTTGAGGTTCCTCAAGCTACCTCCATGCGTGAGCTGCCGCGTTGGGAGTTGCCAGATACCAGCGCTGTGCAGCAACCTCCACTTTCCTTGAGGCAGGAGCCTCTTACCACGCAGCAACCTCCTCAACAATGGGGGCAGGAGCCTTATGCCTTACAACCTCCTCTACCCTTGAGGCAGGAGTATCTTGCATTACAACCACCCTCGAGGCAGCAACCTCTTGAGGTACGACAACCTCTACCATCCTTGAGGCAGCCACCTCAACTCTCGCAGCAACCACCTCCACTTTCCTCGAGGCGAGAACCTCAACTCTCGAGGCAAGCACCTCAAGAACCTCAACTCGTGAGTCAAGAGCCTCTCTCTGCGCAGCCACCTCAACCCTTGAGGCAAGCGCAACTCTTGACAGTGCTGCCAGGTCAAGTTGGACAAATTACCTTAGATTCGTCCACGAAATTACCCCATTTTCATCAAAATTTCCCTAGATAATTTTTTATTTGTATATAATACAATAACACTGATTCCTACAACCTTCTTGTCTTCAAGAGACAGGTTTATCACTTCTTAAAGGGTTGACTTTCCGCTAGCAGCTATCTATCTCAGTTTTTGAGCCGTGGGCTATATGAAAGCCAAGAGCTTATCCCATCAGCTTACAACTTGAAAAAAAAAAAAAAAAAAAAATAAATAAATAAAAAAAAAAAACATTAAATGGAACAATCAATAATACTCACTTGTATTCTTTTTTTTAATGTTTTATTAATAAATTTACATTCTAATTTCATTAGAAGGGGCTAGTGTTCGATCCCAAGTATGAGGTAGAAATTTTTTTCTATTTGAACACGATGTTGTGTTGATATTTATCCATATTGACTCATTAGAGGTAATTTGAATGAATTACTACCAATTGTGTCACGTGGTGGCCCGGGGAAATCTGGTAAAACTCTCTGGTAAAGAGACTGATGTCTCACCAGGTAATCCTCGGACAGCTAGATTAGTGTCAGGTTCAGATTTCTTTTAAGCAGCATGAGCCTCATCCCATGCAGCATGAGCCTCATCCCATGCAGCATAAGCCACACGCCATGCAACATGCTCTGCTTACCTTACAGCATGCTCTACATACAGCATGCTCTGCATACCTTACCGCATGCTTCTCAGTCACACATCTTTGGTTGTTTCCAACTCACTAGACTGTCAAGCAGTTTCATAACGTTGCCTTCTAGTCTGCTGCTTTTGCACCAGTGAAACCCTCACCGAGAGAACTTAGCTTTTCTCGGATATGGTTCCTGTAGATGAGAAAGTGCTATTCTCCCTCCTTCTGATATTCCCTTGAGGACTCTGTCATTTGGAGAGGAGCCTTTAGCTGCGTAGCCTCCTATGGACTTTTATTTAAGCATAACATGCTTCCAGGGAAGGTAATGGTTCCACTTCAGTCGCTAACCCCGTCTGTTACCACACCTGCTCCCATAGACCTTGAGCTGTGTTGCAAGACATGCAGTCCAAGCTTAGTCCTTGTTAGAGGATTTTTTGTTTACGGAGTCAGTGTGTCACTGGGAAGACGTTCAACAACCAGCAGAAGTGACTTGTTGTGACGCAGTGCGGCAACCTCAGCAACCCGATAAGGAGTTGTCTGTACGACCCAGACAGTCTAGACAGCTTCGGGTTGTCACTGTACTTCCTCGCTTCCCCATGGTTGACAGTTCACAGACTGTGCAGCAGTACCATGATCTTGTGTCCGGCTCCGTCAGACGACTGGCTTTTAAGAGCTCCCACAAGTCGTCGCTGTCTGGAGATTCTCAGATGAACTATGGATCTGACCAAGGAACTGGGCCTCCTGGTCAATTTTGAGGAGTCCCAGCTCGTCCCATCCCAGACCATTGTCTACCTGGGTATGGATCTTCAGAGTCGAGCTTTTCGGGCTTTTCCGTCGGCCCCAAGGATCTTCCAAGCCCTAGAATGCATCCAGAGCATGCTGAGAAGGAACCGATGCTCAGTCAGGTAGTGGATGAGTCTAACAGGGACACTTTCATCGCTGGCCCTGTTCATCGTGTTAGGGAGACTCCACCTCCGCCCCCTTCAGTATCATCTAGCTGCTCACTGGATAAAGGACATGACGCTAGAGACGGTCTCAGTTCCTGTTTCCGAAGAGAGGAGGCCTACTCTCGCGTGGTGTAAGAACAGCTTTCTTCTCAAGGAAGTCTACCTTTGGCTGTTCAGAAACCCGACCGCCGTCTCCTCTCGGACGCATCAGACAAGGGCTGGGGTGCGACTTTGGACGGACAGGAATGCTCGGGAACATGGAATCAGGAGCAAAGGACACTTCACATCAATTGCAAGGAGTTGTTGGCGGTTCATCTGGCCTTGATAAACTTCAAGTCCCTCCAGCTTAACAAGGTGGTGGAGGTGGACTCTGACAACACCACAGCCTTGGCTTACATCTCCAAGCAGGGAGGGACTCATTCGTGGAAGTTGTTCTAGATCGCAAGGGACCTCCTCATCTGGTCAAAGATCGAAAGCTCACGCTGGTAACGAGGTTCATTCAGGGCGATATGAATGTCATGGCAGATCGCCTCAGCCGGAAGGGTCAGGTCATCCCCACAGAGTGGACCCTTCACAAGAATGTTTGCAGCAGACTTTGGGCCCTGTGGGGTCAGCCAACCATAGATCTGTTCGCTACCTCGATAACCTAGAGACTCCCGTTGTATTGTTCTCCGATTCCAGACCCAGCAGCAGTTCACGTGGATGCTTTTCTGCTGGATTGGTCCCATCTCGACCTGTATGCATTCCCGCCGTTCAAGATTGTCAACAGGGTACTTCAGAAGTTCTCCTCTCGCAAAGGGACACGGCTGACGTTGGTTGGCTCCGCTCTGGCCCGCGAGAGAATGGTTCATAGAGGTACTACAATGGCTGGTCGACATTCCCAGGACTCTTCCTCTAGGAGTGAACCTTCTACGTCAACCTCACGTAAAGAAGGTACACCCAAACCTCCACGCTCTTCGTCTGACTGCCTTCAGACTTTCGAAAGACTCTCAAGAGCTAGGGGCTTTTCGAAGGAGGCAGCCAGAGCGATTGCCAGAGCAAGGAGAACATCCACTCTCAGAGTCTATCAGTCTCAAGGGGAAGTCTTCCGAAGCTGGTACAAGGCCAATGCAGTTTCCTCAACCAGTACCACTGTAACCCAGATTGCTGACTTCCTGTTACATCTAAGGAACGTAAGATCCCTTTCAGCTCCTACGATCAAGGGTTACAGAAGTATGTTGGCAGCGGTTTTCCGCCACAGAGGCTTGGATCTTTCCACCAACAAAGATCTACAGGACCTCCCTAGGTCTTTTGAGACCTCAAAGGAACGTCGGTTGTCCACTCTAGGCTGGAATCTAGACGTGGTCCTAAGGTTCCTTATGTCATCAAGATTTGAACCTCTCCAATCAGCCTCTTTTTAGGACCTCACATTAAAAACTCTTTTCCTCGTGTGCTTGACAACAGCTAAAAGAGTAAGTGAGATCCACGCCTTCAGCAGGAACATAGTTTTCACATCTGAAACGGCTACATGTTCCTTGCAGCTCGGTTTTTGCTAAAACGAGCTTCCTTCACGTCCTTGGCCTAAGTCGTTCGAGATCCCAAGCCTGTCCAACTTGGTGGGGAATGAACTGGAGAGAGTACTTTGCCCAGTTAGAGCTCTTAGGTACTATCTAAAAAGGTCTTAACCTTTACGAGGACAATCAGAAGCCTTATGGTGTGCTATCAAGAAGCCTTCTTTTCCAAGGTCTAAGAACTCAGTTTCTTACTATTCAGGCTTCTGATTAGGGAAGCACATTCTCATCTGAAGGAAGAAGACCTTGCTTTGCTGAAGGTAAGGACACATGAAGTGAGAGCTGTGGCTACTTCAGTGGCCTTCAAACAGAACCGTTCTCTGCAGAGTGTTATGGATGCAACCTATTGGAGAAGCAAGTCAGTGTTCGCATCATTCTATATCAAAGATGTCCAGTCTCTTTACGAGTACTGCTACACCCTGGGACCATTCGTAGCAACGAATGCAGTAGTAGGCGGGGGCTCAGCCACTACATTCCCATAATCCCATAACCTTTTAACCTTTCTCTTGAATACTTTTTATGGGTTGTACGGTCGGCTAAGAAGCCTTCCACATCCTTGTTGATTTGGCGGGTGGTCAATTCTTTCTTGAGAAGCGCCGAGGTTAAAGGTTGTGATGAGGTCCTTTAGTATGGGTTGCAGCCCTTGATACTTCAGCACCTTAGAGTTGTTCAGCCTCCTAAGAGGAACGCTGCGCTCAGTAAGGAAGACGAACTTATTAAAGGCAGAGTAATGGTTCAAGTCGACTTCCTTACCAGGTACTTATAATTTCATTGTTATTTTGAATAACTGATAATATGAAATACGGGATACTTGGCTTCTTGATATACATGTACACTGGTTTTCACCCACCTCCCTGGGTGTGAATCAGCTACATGATTATCGGGTAAGATTAATATTGAAAAATGTTATTTTCATTAGTAAAATAAATTTTTGAATATACTTACCCGATAATCATGATTTAATTGACCCACCCTTCCTCCCCATAGAGAACCAGTGGACCGAGGAAAAATTGAGGTGGTGTCAACAAGAAGTACTGCAGTACCTGGCCACAGGTGGCGCTGGTGAGTACACCCCCCTCTTGTATAGCGATCGCTGGCGTATCCCTTCCGTAGAATTCTGTCGGGCAACGGAGTTGACAGCTACATGATTATCGGGTAAGTATATTCAAAAATTTATTTTACTAATGAAAATAACATAATTAAATACTGTACAGTACTTCTCACAGTGTTTTGTACAAAGTGTAGTGTTGATGAATTGCAGTATTCTTACAATGTAAGGTCAACATACAATAGCAATCCCATATTCTTTTGGCGCTATTCATATCGTCGAATAATATTAGTATAGCTATATTTTTTTATGTTGTAAATATTATTTTGAACAAAGGTATTTAGATGATTAAAATAATGTCAAAATAAGAGGCAATGGATTTGTCATGCACAGCACACTTGCCGGTAAAATAACGCTAAAATATAAATTCACGCAACTAGTGTACGCAGCACATCCATTAATCGCTTGCCAAAATATAGGAGCAGTGAAATAATGTTAAATTGTGAGCGAATCAAGCCACACCCGAGCAAACATTAGTTTTAACAAAGCGATTAATTAGATAATTAAAATAACGCCAAAATGCTAGCCCATGCAGCTGACATGCACAGCACATTCATGTATCACTTGCCAGAACAGAGGAGCAATGAAATAATGTTAAATTGTGAGCATAGCAACAACCAAGCAAAAACCAGTGAGTGATTAAATAATGTTAATGCAGGGGCCCTATATACTGTACTTCACATAAATAGACTTAATTAGGGAGGGTTTTTGTAGTACGACGGCCAAGATTATGAACAACTTGAAAATGGAAAGGAAATTCTAATTTTCTGTGCATGCAGGAGCCTGGGCCATCAACATACAAAGACCCTCAAATGATCATTACTTTTTTAAAAAATTTTTTCATTTTCTAATGCAAAATACTGTACTAGCAAATTTGAAAATTCATTATGGAGGAAAAGACTTTTCCCAGGATTGGCACAGCACCAACCTGCTGGGCTGTAGCAGGGCTGGCGTCGGTTTAGTCCTGCGTGGCTCCCTGAGAGGAGAGTGTCATCTGCACTGTGTTAGTTAAACAAATACTGTAGTGCATACGTCCGTGATTCGTGAATACTAGCCAGTTTTGGCACCCTATATGATAACCTAAGCTTAGTTTCAGTATACTTTGTTGGTTACTCCAATACTATACAGTATATTCTACGTAATAATATGATAAATGTTTCTCTTAGCTTCGGCAATGCATTACTTTAAAAGTATGAAGTACAAAACATAACATTTATGTTTCAAATAAAACTGCCAAGAGTACAGCCTCTTTAGTAGGCCTACAATGCACAGTTGCCTGCAACCCCTAGATCACAAACCCACAGGTGATCACGTGAATTATACATTTAGCAGGAGAGTGAACACGAACATTTATGATAAGATGTATCATATAGAAATTTTTAGTAACAAAAACAGCATTACTGTAATCAAAAGCAAAACCTAGGTTTACTATGATTCAATTCGAATAAGAATAAATGTTTTAATTCTATTTGTTGTATAAAAAAAACATTGAAGAGAAGTATTTTATTTGTACTTTTTAAAACCTGGAGAAATTCTCTCAGGAGCATTTTCCCTAAGTCTTTAGTGCCTATTAAGATGCTATGCTGCAGCGCTAAATCTGTCTGCTGGATATTCTCAAAAATACCGTTAGTTGTATTGTAAGTCCCATACAAAGTTTCCTGCATTAGAAGTGGTGGAGTGTAACTAAAGCTAATCTAACCCAAACTTTAAAAAATCTAGTGCAGGGTGTTAAATAGGCGTACTCATTATACCCTTCCATACTTGGGGAAGTAATTATGTCTCATAACGGAGTTTTGAGCTTAGATGCCCCCGGTCCTCCTCATCCTCAGCCAACAGTCCAGGTGGTAGTTTTGCACTGGAAAGAGTCTCTATCTGACTTTTTCTGGCCCTCGGCCATCAAGGAGGTCCCTCGAGAACTCAGGATAGCCTCGAAACCCATGGAAGATATGATCCTTCCCTCTACAGGTGACCAACATAGGGGTGTTCCACCAAAACTATCCGTGCTAGAGACCTTCTTCCCTCCGAGGAAAGAGTCTAGGGACTCTAAGACACTGCCAAAATCCTCATCAAGGCTTACAAGACCTGCAGAGGGCCACTTAACGATGACCACGACCCACCCCAAGATGATGTCTCATGGGTGGAAGACAACGCCCTCGCAGCTAGTCCTACATTATAAACTTTCATCAGTTCGACAAGACCGCATCAGTCTCCGTTAAATCAAACTTCTTCAGGAACAGCCAGATCCAAAGTCCTAACGATACAAACCTGTAGCTATTTATACAGGTTTGCCTGCCAACCCAGTCCCCATTGAAGTCCTACCTCCAAGCAAAGTGAGTTACAGTCAAAGGTGTATGAGTGAGAGGGGTAGCTACTACCCCCACTCCCCACCCCACTAACTAGTGGTATAGGTGGTTAACCCTCTCTAAAAGTCTAATGGCTCATCTTTCAGCTTCGCCAAATGTTATACCCCTATAAATAGCTACAGGTTTGTATCATCAGGAAAAATACAAATTACTGTACTTCCAAATTTGTCATTTTCCTTACTACCTTCCCATCATGTTCTCTAAGTAAAATAGATTCTTAACTGCTCGTAAAACTTGTCTTTCTCCACATCATGGGTCTTCACTTCTCCCTCCTCCATATTTCCTCTTCTTATGTATTTTTGACACTAAGGATTTCTTATTTCTGGTTTGCAATATTTTAAAGTCCAGAATGTCTTTTGTGAAATCATCTGTTATATTCAGTACACTGTTCTCATAGTAGCTACAACTTTCTTCCCTATATATTTTCCTTTATTTCTTTTCCAGTCAACATTAAGTTTTGTTCCATATACAGTAGGTAGATTTTCAATCCTTTTCTCTCCATCTTGCCCTTTTATCTTTCATAAATATCCTTAAAATTCCTGTCAGATCCTGCTGTCAACATTAGGTAGTCTGTATAAAGCAGCTCCCAGGGGCTTAATTTTCAGTACTATTTTGTAGTTGATATAAAATGCATACCATCATTTATTTCAAATTCATTTGATATACCTGCCACTATCTTCCATCTAGAGCTTGTTCAATAAATCACAAATTTTGCTATATTAATCTTAATTGTATAATTTAGTCTTCTATGGAAATTTTAAGCTTAACATGGCCCCCACGCTTTCCTTTACCCTACCAGTTGTCCAAGTTAAGTTAAACTGTTTCTGTTTTAATAACAAACAAAGGCTTTCATGGTTCTCACTTTCTTATCGAATTGCTCATCTTGATATTCTGTTGAATTTGTTTTCAAGACCCACAAAATTGCTGTATAATTTTTTTTTTGCATGGTACTTTTATGAAGTTATCTTGAGAAAGACTGCTTATCTTTTAATACATGATTAAAGCAAAATGGAAAAACATCTGTAACAAACCAATGTTATACTACCATGATCTATTTTAAATTCATATAAGCCTTACATAAAATAAAACTCAGAATTATAGTACAGTACTGTAGTAACAAGTTTCAATACAGCTAATATGATGTATACAAGTCCAACATAGACTATTTGTCCATGAAAACAAATATAAAAATGTAATGTCAATAATTAGAGAAAACAGCACTAATAAAGAATGTTAATATTTCATTTTCAATAATAGTATAGTACAGTATAAAATAAAATTTTAAATATTTAACTTAGCCGGTGAATATATAATAGCTGCAACTCTGTTGCTCGACAGACAAAAAACAGTAAAAACTCGCCAGCGATCGCTATACAGGTTGCGGGTGTGCCCATCAGCGCCAACTGTCGGCCAGATACCACTCTCGATGTAAACAAAGACTCAATTTCTTCTCTGTCGACGTGTCGACAAGACGTACTTTACTCGCTGTTGAAACCTGGAGTTTTTCCCATCATATTTGGTGAAGTACTTTAATTTGGTTTGAGCTTTCGCAGTACAGGTGTTTTTCTTCAAATAAATCCTTGAACTCTTTTTTTGGATCGGATTAATTGTTGATGACTTAGATCGTTTTTTTGGAATTTTCCCTTGACCAATTCAAAATGGCTGACCTTTCACAAGTTCCCAAGTTCAGAAAATGTAATGCTAGGGACTGTCATAGGCATCTTCCAAAGGCTTCTCTCGACCCTCACACTGTTTGTTCCAATTGTCGGGGTAAAACCTGTCAATTGGAAGATCGGTGTGAGGAATGCGTGGGCCTTTTGGAATTCGATTTTATCGAATTTGAGAAGTATACACGCAGACTAGAGAGAGATAGGGTAAGGAGAAGCTCTTCTAGGTCGGTAGATTTTTCCTCGCCACATGCCCCTGAACCTAATCCTTCCCCTGTAGTGGTTGTTCCTAACCCCCCTCCTAGCACTCAGGAACCATCGATGGCAGACATGATGCGTGCTATCCATGCCTTGGGGGAGAGAGTTGAGGCCCTTGCAAGTGACCGCAATCAACTCATGGCGGACGTAAAGGAACTAAAGTGCCAAAGTGCCGCGGAAAGTGTTAAAGTGCCTAGTGTTTCTCAAAGTGTTGTGAACAGTGTTGCGCTTGAGGGTTCGTCTGTTCGTGCCTGTCGTCCTCCTAGTCCGGGACCTCTTGCAAGCTCCCAAGCCCAGGGGAGAAGCAATGTCGTACGACTCATGGGTTCGAGAGGCCTTGATCAGCGAACAGACGTTCCCTCTATGGTATCAGGCGTATCTCCCCAAGATCGCCCCTACCAACGTAAGACGAGAGAGCCCATTTTTAGCTCGTCGTCCGAAGGTGTTTCTCGTAAGAAACCTTGGACCAAGGTCTCACGACCTTTGAAGCGTAAGTCGGTCCCTTCAGGACAAGTCCAACGTCCCGGTTGTAGCCACTGGGTCAGTTCGGACTCGTTGCCGTCATCTGATGACTGCTCGCCGCCTAAGAGAGGCAAAGCGGTGCCGCCTCAGCCGCTCACCCCGTCTGTTGCCGCACCTGCTGCCGTAGACCCTAAATGGGTGTTGCTGCAGGACATGCAGTCCAAGCTTGCGTCCTTGATGGAGGACTTCAATGCGGAGAAGGTTGCTGCTGAACCTTCTGGCCAACAACCATCCAAGCGGTCTGTTGTGCGTCCTGTTGACGCTGAGGTAGCTTTCTTGCGTCTACCAGTTGGGGTTGTACCTCCACCGATGCGGCCCAGTGTGGGTTGCCAGCCGCACGTTGACGTTAGGCGACGCACGGAGGTGGTTGTTGACGTTCAGGACGTTCAGCAACCATCAGAGGTGACTTGTTTTGACGCGGTGCGTCAACCTCCGCAACCCGGTATGGTGTTGACTGCACAACCCAGACGGTCTAAACAGTCTCGGGTGGACGCTGTGCGTCCTCGCGCACCCATGGTTGTTGACAGTTCCCAGACTGTGCAGCAGTTCCATGACGCTGCGTCCGGCTCCGTCACGCATGCACCAGTGCGACCGGACTCAGCGAGCCAAACGTTGCCCACTCCTTTGCCGTTTCCTCATCAGTTTTCGGATGAGGAACTATCAGATGAGGACGTTGCTGAACCACAAGAGGATCAACCTTCAGAACTTGACGAGCCTAAGGCAACTCAACCATCATTTGACTTTAGAAAAGTCATGGCTGTATTTAAGGAGTTGTTCCCTGACCACTTTGTTTCTGTGGTTCCTCGTTCGCCGCCGTCAGAGTTTGTATTAGGCGTGCCTGCTACCGCACCTGCCTCTACTAAACTCGTTCTCTCTCGCTCATCCAAGAGAGCTTTGCGGCTGTTGGGAGATTGGTTAGAGACCAAGAAGAGTTTAGGAAAGACAGCATTTGCCTTTCCCCCATCTAAACTCTCGTCTAGATCGAGCGTCTGGTATGCCACGGGAGAAGTTCTCGGCTTGGGAGTTCCTGCCTCTGCCCAGGGCGACTTCTCAAGTCTTGTAGACTCTCCCCGCCGCCTTGCCATGAGACGCTCGAAGATTTGTTGGTCACCATCGGACCTGGACCACCTTCTTAAAGGTATCTTTAGGGCTTTCGAAGTCTTTAACTTCCTAGACTGGTGCTTAGGAGCCCTGAGCAGGAAAATCTCTTCTGCAGATAAGGATGTTTCCTTGCTCATTATGTCCTGCATGGACAAGGCCGTCCGTGATGGGTCCAACGAGCTTGCCGCCTCATTCACGTCCGGAGTCCTGAAGAAGCGAGAGTCTCTATGTTCTTTCCTGTCTACTGGAGTGACGCCATGCCAAAGATCTGAGCTACTCTTTGCTCCCCTTTCCAAGTGCCTGTTTCCTGAAGTCTTGGTAAAGGAAATTGCCTTGTCTTTAGTTCAGAAGGACACCCATGATCTAGTTGCGTCCTCAGCTCGCAAAGCTCCCCCTTTGCCTACATTGTCTGCTAGACCGAGGATAGACACTCCAGCGTCTCGCTTTATTCCGCCCTTTCGTGGCAGAGCCTCCAGCAGAGGAGGTGCTCGTGCCGAAGGGAAGCGAGGGAAGAGGAAAGGATCCAAGTCCTCTAAGGGCAGAGTCTGACTGCCTACAACTTCAGACAGCAGTAGGAGCCAGACTCAAGAACTTCTGGCAAGCCTGGGAGAAGAGAGGCGCAGATCAACAATCTGTGAAGTTACTCAGAGAGGGGTACAAAATCCCTTTTGTACGCAAACCCCCCTCTAGCGACGTCCCCCATCGATCTCTCTCCCAGGTACAGAGAGGAAGAAAAGAGACAAGCCCTGAAACTGGAAGTGTCTCTTTTGCTAGAGAAGGGAGCGGTGGTCAAAGTCTCGGACCTTCAATCACCGGGGTTTTACAACCGTCTCTTCCTAGTATCAAAGAAGACAGGAGGTTGGAGACCGGTGCTAGACGTCAGTGCTCTGAATGTCTTTGTCACAAAGACGAAGTTTTCCATGGAGACCACAAAGTCAGTCTTAGCAGCGGTCAGAAAGGAAGACTGGATGGTCTCGCTAGACCTAAGGGACGCCTACTTCCACATCCCCATTCACTCAGACTCCCAACCTTTTCTGAGATTCGTCTTCGAAGATGTGGTTTACCAGTTTCGGGCCCTGTGCTTTGGCCTAAGCACAGCTCCTCTCGTATTTACGAGGCTGATGAGGAATGTGGCCAAATTCCTCCACTTATCGGACATCCGAGCCTCCCTTTATTTGGACGACTGGCTTCTCAGAGCCTCTTCCAGTCGTCGCTGTCTGAAGGATCTCAAGTGGACTCTAGATCTGACCAAGGAATTGGGACTCCTAGTCAATTTGGAAAAGTCGCAGCTGGTCCCATCCCAAACTATTCTGTATTTAGGGATGGAGATTCACAGTCAAGCTTTTCGGGCTTTTCCATCGGCCCCCAGAATAGATCAAGCCCTGCTCTCCATCCAGAAGATGCTGAAGAAAGAACGCTGCTCAGTCAGGCTGTGGATGAGTCTGGTAGGGACGCTGTCATCCCTGGAGCAATTTGTATCACTAGGAAGACTACACCTCCGTCCTCTTCAATTCCATCTGGCTTTTCACTGGAAAAAGGACAAGACGCTAGAGGCGGTCTCGATCCCGATTTCCGGAAAGATAAAGTCTTGTCTGACTTGGTGGAAGGACAATATCAACCTAAGAGAGGGTCTTCCCCTAGCTGTTCAGATACCCAACCACGTTCTCTTCTCGGACGCATCGGACTTGGGCTGGGGCGCGACGCTGGACGGTCGGGAATGCTCAGGTCTGTGGAACTCGAGTCAGAGGAGCATGCATATCAACTGCAAGGAGCTGTTGGCAGTTCATCTGGCCTTGAAAAGCTTCGAGTATCTCCTTCGAGGCAAAGTGGTGGAAGTAAACTCGGACAACACCACGGCCTTGGCGTACATCTCCAAACAAGGAGGTACCCACTCACTGACGTTGTACGAGATCGCAAGGGACCTGCTCATCTGGTCAAAAGGTCGAGACATCTCCCTAGTAACGAGGTTCATCCAGGGCGACTTGAACGTCCTAGCAGATTGTCTCAGTCGGAAAGGGCAAGTAATTCCAACCGAATGGACCCTCCACAAGGATGTGTGCAAGAGACTTTGGGCCACTTGGGGTCAACCAACCATAGATCTCTTTGCAACCTCGCTGACCAAGAGGCTTCCAATCTATTGCTCTCCAGTCCCGGACCCAGCAGCAATACATATAGATGCCTTCCTCCTAGATTGGTCACATCTGGATCTCTACGCATTCCCACCATTCAAGATTGTCAACAAGGTACTGCAGAAGTTCGCCTCTCACGAAGGGACAAGGTTGACGTTAGTTGCTCCCCTCTGGCCCGCGAGAGAATGGTTCACCGAGGTACTTCGATGGTTAGTAGACGTTCCCAGAAGTCTTCCTCTAAGAGTAGACCTTCTACGTCAGCCACACGTAAAGAAGGTACACCAAAGCCTCCACGCTCTTCGTCTGACTGCCTTCAGGCTATCGAAAGACTCTCGAGAGCTAGAGGCTTTTCGAAGGAGGCAGCCAGTGCGATTGCTAGAGCAAGGAGAGCGTCTACCATTAGAGTCTACCAATCGAAGTGGGAAGTCTTCCGAGACTGGTGCAAGTCAGTTTCTGTATCCTCGACCAGTACCTCTGTAGCCCAAATAGCTGATTTTCTCTTATACCTGAGAAAAGGACGATCCCTTTCAGCTCCCACTATCAAGGGCTACAGAAGCATGTTGGCATCGGTCTTCCGGCATAGAGGCTTAGATCTTTCCAACAATAAAGATCTACAAGACCTCCTTAAGTCTTTTGAGACCACTAAGGAGCGTCATTTGGCTACTCCTGGGTGGAATTTAGACGTGGTACTAAGATTCCTCATGTCAGACAGGTTTGAGCCTTCACAGCCAGCCTCCCTGAAAGATCTCACTCTTAAGACTCTTTTCCTGGTATGCTTAGCCTCGGCTAAAAGAGTCAGTGAGATTCATGCCTTCAGCAAGAACATCGGATTTTCGTCGGAAAAAGCTACTTGTTCGCTGCAACTTGGTTTTCTAGCCAAAAATGAGCTACCTTCTCGGCCTTGGCCTAAATCTTTCGATATTCCCAGCTTATCGGAGATCGTAGGCAATGAACTAGAAAGAGTCTTATGCCCTGTTAGAGCTCTTAAGTTCTATTTAGATCGTACTAAACCTTTACGAGGCCAATCTGAAGCTTTATGGTGTTCAGTTAAGAAACCATCCTTGCCTATGTCAAAGAATGCTTTGTCATACTTTATCAGATTGTTAATACGAGAAGCTCATTCACATCTGAGTGAGGAAGACCGATCTTTGCTTAAGGTTAAGACGCACGAAGTTAGAGCTGTAGCAACTTCCGTGGCCTTTAAGCAAAATAGATCTCTGCAAAGTATAATGGACGCAACCTATTGGAGAAGCAAGTCAGTGTTCGCGTCATTTTACTTGAAAAATGTCCAGTCTCTTTACGAGAACTGCTACACACTGGGACCATTCGTAGCAGCGAGTGCAGTAGTGGGTGAGGGCTCAACCACTACAATTCCCTAATTCCATATCCTTTTAATCTGTCTCTTGAAATGTTTTTAATGTTGTTTTTATGGGTTGTCCGGAAGGCTAAGAAGCCTTTCGCATCCTGGTTGATTTGGCGGGTGGTCAAAGTCATTTCTTGAGAGCGCCCAGATTAGGGGTTTGATGAGGTCCTGTTGTATGGGTTGCAGCCCTTGATACTTCAGCTCCTAGGGGTCTGTCAGCATCCTAAGAGGATCGCGAGGCTCCGTAAGGAAGACGTACTTACAAGGCAGAGTAATCGTCTAAGTCGACTTTCTTACCAGGTACCTATTTATTTTGTTTTTGTTATATTGATAATTCCAAAATGAAATAAAAACTCTTAGCTTGTACGATGTAAACATATTTAACTGGTCTCTACCCACCTCCTTGGGTGTGAATCAGCTATTATATATTCACCGGCTAAGTTAAATATTTAAAAATGATATTTTAATTATAAAATAAATTTTTGAATATACTTACCCGGTGAATATATAAATTAAACGACCCTCCCTTCCTCCCCAATAGAGACGCAGTGGGATGAGAAGAAATTGAGTCTTTGTTTACATCGAGAGTGGTATCTGGCCGACAGTTGGCGCTGGTGGGCACACCCGCAACCTGTATAGCGATCGCTGGCGAGTTTTTACTGTTTTTTGTCTGTCGAACAACAGAGTTGCAGCTATTATATATTCACCGGGTAAGTATATTCAAAAATTTATTTTTTGGGCTCAAGCCATGGCGTCCTGATGGAAGGTTCCTTTTTGGTAGCTTCCTTGGGTATAAGACTACTAAGATATTCCCAGAGAATTTAACCACAGGTTATCACAGAATTCTAACTTCTGGAGCGAGTATCTCAAAGGTTTCCCCTTAAGACATCGTAATACAACAGGGGACGCGCATGTCTGAACGCGCCACATAGCTATCTTCACCCCGAACAGAGTTAATGCTTCGGTGTGTAAGGACTGAGAATAGCTGGGAGCCGTTCCACAGCTAATCTCACTCGTGGCTACTACTGATACTCGAGACGTAAACAAACGGACGCCATTGCTCTAATGACGTCACGCCCGTCTTCATCCTTTGTTTAGTAGCTGCCCTACTTAGACGGATTTTCCCTGTGTTAACTTTATCGTTTTGCATCTTCGCTATGTCGTTACGTTCAGCCTCGCCTTCTTCTGGAAAGTTGAGTACAAGGTTCCAGTATTGTTTATTTAAGCTCTGGCCGTAAAGTAAATATTACTTTTCGAGATAATTGCTGTTTTGTGGCAGAGCTGTGCCTCTACCGGACCCGCCATTTTATGGCGTCGTTGTTGTTATGCATGTCTTATTTAGTTAGCCACAACAACGTTTCCGGCATTATATACTAATCGAATACATTAGTTTATTTAGTCTTCATAGCTAGGAACTTTTATATCGTGTTTAGACGCTTTTTATCGGTCATCGATTGACCTCATACCAGTCGGCTACTATAGCCCCCAGGCCAGGAGCCTACATACAAGTGTTCATGCATGATTTATTAGTGATCCTAGACTAAGTTATGAAGATAGTGGCATTATTTTACAATACTTTTGACAGTGATGCAAATGTTTTCGCCTTCAGGGACCATATAGGGGATAGGCTAGTCAGTGACTCTTTCTAGCCTAACCTAATGTTAGGACCCCTATATGCTTCCTTCATCCCCTGCCTTGGCATTCCCTCTATTTAGCCTTGATTCCTTTTCTGAGTAAAGGGATTAATTGTCTAATAGAGTATATATCGCCTCTCTGTCCTCCCTAAAGGAATGAACCCCCTTTAGGGTTGCGTCCGAGAGTGAGGTTAGGCTAGCCTACCTCTATGGCAGGATAGTCTATGACTTTCCTGCGATAGCGATATGTCTTCTTCCTTTCCTAGTTCAGGACTCTTAGCCCTGTTCTAGGTTAGGTTAGGAAGGTTTCTCTGTTCCATGCTGAAACTGTACTCTTGCACCGTTTTAGCTGATCTGCCTGATCTTAGGTTAGGGAGTGTCCTCCCTTTCCTTAGTGGCCGCTCTGGTACAGAAACCCTTCCTGGGAAGACTTCTCTCTTCTCCCTCCCCACCTATCTCTTGTATAGCCTAGCCTATGCTTAGGTTAGTTTATACCCATCTGTCCCCTGTCCTACAACTCCTCCTTAGGGTGGAATAGTAGGGCTACCCGAGCTTCCTTGTGCAGTCCGCTCTGGTACACATACCTTCATAGTGTCCTATAAGGTTAGTTACTAGTGTAGTCCTGCATATGGGAGTCTCCCCCCCCCTTGGGTGTTCCCTAGCCCTCCCTTGGGCTACCTTGCTCCCGGTCCCTAGTGACCCCTGCTCATGGATGTTAGAGCCTGCCTCTATCATGGGTACACCCCCTCAGGGAGGGGGAGGGATGTTTGGATTCCTGATGGTACTTCCTACATCCCTTCCCCCCTCCCCCCTGTCTCTCTCCCTATCCGGGTGCCGGTCTCTTGCCGCCTCTACTGTCGGCAATACCTGCCTCCTACTTGGTGACTCTCCCTAACCTTGCCGCCAGCCCCCCGTGTACCGAGGGACTGCCGGCTGCCGCCGGCTACTACCGGCGGCTCTCCTCCTCCTAGCTGTCGTCCGCTTGCCGGTCGGCCGCCGGAGTGCCGGCATATACTGCCGGCAACCCGGTACAGCCTTAACCATCCTTATCCCAGTCACCAATCTGGCATCCTCCGACTGCCGGAGCCGCCGCTCCCTGCCGGCGTGCCGCCGTTGTGCCGGCGGCCGCCATCCTGGTATTTGACTGACTTTGAACATTGTCTGTCCTAATGCCAGAATCTATGCTGGAGCGAGCTCCGGCATGCCGGCGGCTTGCCGGATGCCCCGGAGGCGTCAAGAATACTTGCACCCCCTTCCTGTAGCTATCATAAGACTATGATAGCCCTATATCGCAAACAGATAAGCTGCTTCTGCTATTAAGATCAGTACCTAGTACTGCTCTATTAGTGATCATGCTGTCTCTTCGCATTCTTCTAATTCCAGCATGCTATGTGCATCTTAGCACGGCTGGTTGCCAGAAGCAGTTACCTTTTAAATGAGGCCTTCTGGCCCTTAACTGGGAACCGAATGAATTCGGTCCCAATCTTGTCCTTGGTTTTTTCCATGGAATTCCAAAATACTTGGAATTCTAGGGAATTATATCCAGTGCCCTCGGTCACTCGGGTTATCCAGGGACCAAGCTTATGGTAACCAGCCGGGCGAGATGCATGGAGCATGTTCTCCTTCACTATTTTCATTCTCTATGCATCACACCTTCATTAAGTTAAAATTAATAATTAATATTAACTTAGTTTAAGAGCCATTCTTATGACTCCCCCATACTCATTTTCTCTTTCTTCCACAGGAGGAGCAGATGAAGTGTGATTTCGCCTTCTGCGCTGTGAAACGCCCGCAGTTTTACGGGCATACGGCTTGCAGGACTCACGCCTCTTGTGCAGACAAGAAAGGGGATTTGAAGTTTTGGAATCCACTGGATTGTACGGTCTGTCAGGCTCACCTAGTTGAGGCCTTCCATAATCCTCCTTCAGCGGAGGTTAGAGACATTTCTCGTGAAAAGCTGCGCAAGTGGGTGCGTGGCTTCCAGAAAAATGCTACCGGACCGTACCTGGCCACCGAAGAACTGAGGTCACTATTGTTCCCTAAGGCCTCCCCTGACTCAGTGGTACCCAAAGACGTGATCCCCACTGTCCAAATTACGGTGGAACCTGATGTAGTCATGGCTCAGTCCATGCACGAGTGTCGTTTAGATTCCGAAGATGACGAACAGATTTCGGATGTCTCGGAAGACACGGAGAAAACGCTTATGGCTCAAGGAGCCGAAGACGACGAAGACAAGGTGGAATACACCGAGTCGGAGCAAGAAGCTGCTCCCTCGTCCATCCCCCCTCCTACTCCTACGCCGACGGAAATGTCTATTCCGTCTACCTCCTCGACTCCGGATCCTTCTTCTTCCACTCAAGAACTGATCCGGCTGATTAGAGCCGTCATGGACGACAGGCTGAAGGAGAACCAGGAGTCCATCAGGTCGATGATAGGATCCAGAGAGCCGAAGAAGATTTCGGTCAAGGATCTCCCCGCTTGCTCTCATGCCAACCCGTGGAGGTATGCAGAGCATATGGTTATTGCGACCGGCAGGATCTTTGTCAGTGATAAGATCGGCACGGTCCCTTTGGAAGATGTGGAGTTCTTCCCAAGCTTTGAGGCCTACCCGGACTGTTACGTCCGGCTTCGTTCCGAACCTGCCTCGAAGGAAGAGACCGAACCTAAGGAAGAGATAGTGTTCGATCTCGCAAAGGCCCAGGCTATGCTAGCCTCCGCATTCAAGAGTAGAGGCTTTACCTGCTCTAAGCTTCCGGCATTGAGCAAGAAGCACCCTACTTACGTTGCACCTGATACTGCGGTTCTTCCATTCTTGGAAAAGGCCTTAGCTGCATGCCTTAAAGCGGCGGAAGAAGGGAAACCCTGCCCTGCACTGGAGGAGTGCAGACCCTTCTCCATCGTGACCCCCCCTGACGCTCGACACTGGAAAGATGTTCAACATACTTTCGTCGTGGGAAGGCTCGATCCTGACGTCGCCGGACGTCAGTTTAATGAAGACCTCCCAAAGCTCAACGATCACCTCCTTCGCCGGGAACAAGACACGAAGGAGAGGCTTGCGGCATCTCTTTCTCATCAAGTCCAACTGGAAGTTATGGCCTGTGACACTAGAGTACCAGATCACTACATGGTACTCTCCAAATCCCCCTTACTGACGGTAATGAAGGACTTGTACCACTTCATAAAGGCTCGAAGAGCCTGTCGTGAATTCGTGTTTGCCGGTGCCACCGTGAAACACGAACCCCGGAGGCTGATTTCCTCCAACATCTGGGGAAAGCACCTGTTTCCTTCTGACCTTGTGAAGGAAATCACTGACAGAGCCGCCACGGAGAATAGGAACCTTCTCCACAAGTGGGGCATGTCCAGGAAAAGGAAACCCTCTCAGGACGACGGACCTCAGCCTAAGAGGAAACCCCAAAAGTCAAAACCCCAGCAACGTCAGCAAAGACGTCAGTTTCCGGGACCCGCTACCTCCCAAGTGGTTGCCCAACCACAACAGACCTTTCAATTGGTCCCCCAACCGGTGTTGTCACAGTCACCGGTCTTCACCCCTGCCTTTGAGCAACCATCAACTACCTTTCATGCCAAAGGTAGAGGCTCATTCAGGGGTGCAAGCAAAGACGCATCTCGCCGTCCCTCCAGAGGTAGAGGAGGAAAGGGAGCTAGCGGCCGAGGCAACAAGTCCTCGGGACACCAGAAGCAATGAAGTGCTTCCGGTGGGAGGAAGACTCCGCCAATTCCAGGATCGTTGGACCTTCGATCCCTGGGCACACAGCATCGTCAAGAAGGGTCTAGGCTGGAGTTGGACTCAACCACCCCCAATCTTCCAGCAATTCTTCCAGCAATCAACCCCCCTTCTGGAAGAATATGTTCTAGACCTCTTGAACAAGAAGGTGATAAGGAAGGTAAAGTCCACCAGGTTCCAAGGGAGACTGTTTTGTGTTCCCAAGAAGGACTCAGACAAACTCAGAGTCATTCTGGACTTATCCCCCCTCAACAAGTTCATAGAGAACAACAAATTCAAGATGCTGACGCTTCAACAAATAAGGACCCTTCTGCCTCAAGGTTCCTACACGGTCTCTATAGACCTGGCGGATGCCTACTGGCACATTCCAATGAACCATCACGCTTCCTCCTACCTAGGATTTCGACTCCAAAGGAAAAGCTACGCCTTCCGGGCCATGCCCTTCGGCCTCAATGCGGCCCCTCGGATCTTCACAAAACTGGCGGATGCCATAGTACAACAGCTCCGCCTAAGAAACGTCCAGGTGATGGCCTACCTCGACGACTGGCTAGTCTGGGCTCCATCGCCCGAAGAGTGTGCAAAGTCTTGCAACGAAGTTACCCAGTACCTAGAACACCTGGGATTCAAGATCAACGAGAAAAAATCTCGCCTCTCTCCAGCTCAGAAGTTTCAGTGGTTGGGAATCCACTGGAATCTTCAGTCACACCGCCTTTCCATCCCCCAGAAGAAAAGGAAGGAAATAGCAGGGTCTGTCAAGCGACTACTGAAATCCAAACGCATTTCAAGACGACAGCAGGAACGAGTTCTAGGCTCTCTACAATTCGCCTCAGTGACAAACCCAGTGCTTCGTGCACAGCTAAAGGATGCCGCGGGAGTCTGGAGACGCTCGGCATCCATCGCTCGAAGAGACCTCAAGAGACGGCTTCCAAACAGACTGCGACGCCTCCTAAAGCCGTGGTCGGAAGAAAAGGCCCTGAAAAGGTCCATTCCTCTCCAACACCCTCCTCCATCACTCAACATCCACACGGATGCCTCACTGGAAGGTTGGGGAGGTCACTCCCACCAGAAACAGGTTCAAGGTACCTGGTCTCCACTATTCAAGACGTTCCACATAAACATCTTGGAGGCCATGGCGGTCCTTCTAACTCTGAAGAAGTTATCCCCGCCGCCCTCGATCCACATCCGTCTAACCCTAGACAACTCGGTGGTAGTTCGTTGTCTCAATCGCCAAGGCTCAAGATCGCCCCAGATAAATCAGGTGCTTCTCCCAATCTTCCGTCTGGCGGAGAAGAAGAAGTGGCACCTGTCTGCAGTTCACCTACAAGGATTCCGCAATGTGACAGCGGATGCTCTATCTCGGACAAACCCGATAGAGTCGGAATGGTCTCTAGACGCAAGATCGTTCTCCTTCATCTCTCACCAAGTCCCAGAACTTCAGATAGATCTCTTTGCAACGAGCGACAACAATCAACTTCCTCTGTACGTAGCCCCGTACGAGGACCCCAAAGCAGAAGCAGTGGACGCCATGTCACTGGACTGGAACAGATGGTCCAAGATCTACCTGTTCCCTCCCACCAACCTTCTGTTGAAAGTCCTCTCCAAACTGAGAACCTTCAAAGGGACAGCGGCCCTAGTGGCTCCCAAGTGGCCCCGGAGCAACTGGTACCCCCTGGTCCTGGAGCTGCAGCCCAAGCTGATCCCTCTCCCGGGCCCAGTTCTCTCTCAACAAGTACAGAAGTCGACTGTCTTCGCTTCATCATCGAAAATCAAGGACCTTCATCTCATGATTTTCTCTCCCTTGCCGCAAAGAAGAGGTTTGGGATCTCGAAGAAAAGTCTAGACTTCCTAGAGGAATACAAGACCGAATCCACGAGACGGCAATATGAATCATCCTGGAGGAAATGGGTCTCCTTTGTCAAGGCAAAAAATCCTAAAGAAATCACAATTGATTTCTGTATGTCCTTCTTTATTCACCTTCATGGACAAGGATTAGCAGC
This sequence comes from Palaemon carinicauda, assembly GCF_036898095.1. Classification (NCBI taxonomy): domain Eukaryota; kingdom Metazoa; phylum Arthropoda; class Malacostraca; order Decapoda; family Palaemonidae; genus Palaemon; species Palaemon carinicauda. The sequence goes on from NC_090729.1 coordinate 124,143,457, forward strand.
CAATACGATTTCAACCTGCAAATCGGCCTTGGCTAGACCAATTCTATATGCTTTCCAAATTGATCTGTCCAACGACATCTTCAACAAATTACCAAAAGCATGTGCTCGCCTACGTCCAGCACCCCCACCGAAACCAATCTCCTGGTCACTAGACAAGGTACTCCATTTCGCCTCCAACTTGGACAATGATTCATGCCCCCTCAAGGATCTGACTCAGAAAGTTATATTTTTGTTTGCTCTCGCTTCGGGAGCTCGAGTCAGCGAAATAGTGGCATTATCAAGAGAAGAAGGACACATCCTGTTTACCGATTCAGGAGAAGTGACCCTCTCCCCTGATCCGACGTTTCTCGCTAAAAATGAATTACCCACCAAAAGATGGGGCCCTTGGAGAATATGCCCCCTGAAGGAGGATGTCTCTCTATGTCCAGTAGAGAGCCTCAAGGTCTATCTTCGCAGAACTTCGAACTTTGGTGGAGGCCAACTCTTCAAAGGAGAAACATCGGGCAGCGACCTGTCACTGAAACAATTAAGAGCGAAAATCACCTACTTCATTCGCAGAGCGGATCCGAACAGTACACCCGCTGGTCATGATCCTAGAAAAGTGGCATCTTCTCTGAATTTCTTTCAGAGCATGGACTTTGAAAGCCTTAAAAACTTCACGGGCTGGAAGTCCTCGCGAGTTTTCTTTAAACATTATGCGAAACAAGTGCACGAAGTCAAACATTTTGTGGTAGCCGCAGGTAGTGTTATGAAACCTGCACCTAACTCTGCGTAGAACAGTGAGTTACTTGGGACTCTAACTCTTCGGGTGCCTATGTTGACCCTCGAGCGATTCATAGTGATGTCAAAAAACACTTAGTGCTTTTATAACTGTTCTTATCCCAGATGAAATGTCATAGTGTCACACAAGTGCCGCATGCCTTGAGCATGATGTGTTTTATTTAAAGAGTTGCGTTCCTCGAGAACGAGTACCTACTAATATCCTGAAATTCCTTTTCAGATTCAAGAGCAAGCCTTTATTTCTATGTACATTATTATTACTGTAAATGAACTTTACTTTTGCTGTAAATTATTTAATTTCTGCATTGTGAAATAAAATTTCTATTTTATTACTTGTGCGTCTCTATCAGCTCCTACTTACTATGAAATACATACCTGTCATAGTCTTATTTATTCCTCCTTTCTTATGGTTATGAAGAATTTAAGATGTTTAATCCTAAATTATATTCACCCTGACTAAGTAAGGTTCCTACCCGAATACTTACTTCTGATAACCAAGAGATGAACTCTATACACAGTGCCCAACCACCACTGGTCTAATTTCAGAATGTTCCTATACAAATACCAAACATTCCGCTTCATCTCTAAGTTCTTCAAGTTCTTCTCTCAGGATGAATAGCCCTTCAATACCACTTTGACGTCGGCATAGCCCATGGGAACTTCACTGCCAAGGGGGGCAGGATACTTCGTCCCTATGGTTCTTTATCTAAGATTACTTTGCTGTTTTGTCAATGCCTAGGCACTTAATACTGGGGGAAAATCTACCACGATACATTGATTCTCTGGTACTCTTCCATCAGGACGCCATGGCTTGAGCCCAAAAAACGGATTTTGAGCGAAGCGAAAAATCTATTTTTGGGTGAGATAGCCATGGCGTCCTGATGGACCCTCCCTACTACTTCGTCCAGTTTTGTTCCCACCCTGTGCTACTGTATCATGGTGATGGGCAGCAACTGGCTTCAGGATGAAGACGGGCGTGACGTCATTAGAGCAATGGCGTCCGTTTGTTTACGTCTCGAGTATCAGTAGTAGCCACGAGTGAGATTAGCTGTGGAACGGCTCCCAGCTATTCTCAGTCCTTACACACCGAAGCATTAACTCTGTTCGGGGTGAAGATAGCTATGTGGGGCGTTCAGACATGCGCGTCCCCTGTTGTATTACGATGTCTTAAGGGGAAACCTTTGAGATACTCGCTCCAGAAGTTAGAATTCTGTGATAACCTGTGGTTAAATTCTCTGGGAATATCTTAGTAGTCTTATACCCAAGGAAGCTACCAAAAAGGAACCTTCCATCAGGACGCCATGGCTATCTCACCCAAAAATAGATTTTTCGCTTCGCTCAAAATCCGTTTTATAATTAAAATATCATGTTAATAAGAAAAAAGTTATGACAGAAAAGAGGTAGCCATTAAGAGATAAACTAATAAAGAAATTATGTAACAGCCTACAAAAACACAGCTAGAGTACAAGGAACAACCAATAGTAGGGCAAATTATAGATTGCCATTTTCGTTAAAGTGACTGATGCATGAGAGTATTGTGTGTCAAAAATACATTGCTTTAGGTCTCTAACACCCAATAATATCTTATCAGACATAAACCTTTCACAGTAATTATCACTCTACAGCTTTCTCACTAATTTTCTCATTTTAATGGAAATTAAAAAATCGAGGGGAAAGGAAAGCCACCCCTAATGGGACGTATTACCTGTCAGCAAACTGCTACTGGTATTGTACTCTAAATCTTGTTGCGTAGATTGCTGAAATTGGGTCTGCATAACATGACAAGTTTGTATCTATGTACAATAATATAAAAGTTTTCTTGAAACTAAATTTTCTGATATTACCAATGCTTAACGAAACTGTATTCTTTTACCATACATAAATACATTACTTGAATTCTGAATAAAGATATGGGGTAATTAATTTTTAAAAATAATTTGTTTTCCAGGTTCTAGAGTACTGTACTATTGGACAGAATATTCAGGAGTTGTCATTATAGTGGCTTAAAAATGCAGAATGATTTGGCTGAAGGAGAAATCATGGCTTCTCACACGCCAAAGAAATTACAAGACCAGTGTCTTGAGTCACTAGCTTTAGCCATCTTGAAGAAAGCCTTCCCGTGCTGTATCAATCGCCTTACTTCAGTTTATGATGCACCTGTTACACTATATGATGTATCTTATAAGGACCATGGTAAGTCATATATTTACCCAAGTACTGTACTGTAGAGTAAAATTTTTCCAAGTAATGTATTGTAAAGTATAATTAGTTTGATATAAATACTGTACCTGGAATTAGCATTTACTCAATTAACAAGTCATGCCAAAGTTATGTTTCATAACATAGTGTATTTTTCAAGTGATCTTGTTTCCCCGAAACAAACCATAGTCTAAATGGTGGTTTTTAATAGTATGCCCAATTTTCTAGGACAATGCAATGGGATTCCCATTGCTTATACAGCTTTGCCTTTGAATGTTTTAGAAACCATACCTGTACTTCTGACCTACTACTACCTGCACTATTGACCATACTATTAACAGTGTAACTAACCTGATCAATTCTAAAGAATAAAAATCTTCCTATTCATGAAGGCTGCAGTCCTGTTAACATCTTAAGAGGGCCTCTTTTAATAAGTCAAATGATATGTGAAGCAAAGCTAGATATTACATTGAGCACTGATTTTAAGATACTAGTTTGTTCTGTAACCGAAATACAAACCATGCTATTTACATTGGGTTTACCTTTTAGTGCAGCTGAAATGGCGAGCCATTAGAATTTAACGAGGGTGTATGACCCCCGCGCTAGTTAGCGGGGGGGGGGGGGGGGGAGGTAGTGGTAGTTAGCTCCCCCCCCCCCCCCCACACACACACACAGATGAATGCTCACTTTCACTTTTGGCTCGGACTGGGACAGACGTCTCTGTCTTGGTCCTCTCTTGGCAGCCAATGTTTGTTTTTTTGTCTTTACTTAATCGCTGACTTTTCTTTTACTCAATATATATGTAGACATGTTTTCATGTTTGTATATATATTTGAGTATAGAAATCAGTAAGTTTCCTTTTCAGAGTTGTGTGTGTAGTGTACGATATCTACGTGGAGTCCTCGGCAGTTAGGCCACCACGGTGTAATTCTATGGGTTGCGATCGAGTTTGACTTCGGTCTTTCTCTCTCTCTCTCTCCCTTGAGGTCGTTCACCCTTTTACTACGTGTTACTACGCCCTTGTAGCTTCCTTTCCGTGTGGGGGGGTTGCTACGCCGTACGTTTGTCTCAATTAGTTTATGAATCTAATTATAGTTGTTAATTTTTCAGCTTGTAGAACGATTCCTTTCGAGGTTTTCGTTCTTTCTTTAGTGTTCATTCATTTTTAAATTATATAATTACATAGTTTCATAATTATAATTGTTATAATTCTGTTTTGGTTACAGCTCTCCTTCCGTGAGTGTAAGTGGTTGTGAGGGCACGTGCCTGTTGTGTAATTCTTGTTTCCTTTCCCTCGGGATTCCTCTTCAGAGCCTTCCCGGGGGAATGAATGTGTACTAATGATTTTTGTTTTATTCTTTTACAGTTACCGATCTAGTTTGTTTCTGTAATATGGCAACGGTGTGAGCTGTCTTGTTGAGGCATGGGGATTCGGCTGTTGCTGCCTCCCTCCTTGTATTTTCGTCAGGGGTGTGTCTCCTTCTACTGGAAGTACTCCCGTGACGATTGACAGCTCTCCAGTTCATTTTAGAACTCTCAGGAGGCTTGCCTCCTTGGGCGGGTAACTTTCCTTTCGAGGGAAGTTTTTCCTGTCCAGGCTTGAGTTTTTCCCCATTTGGAGGGTTCTTCTCTTGCCTTTTTTTCGTGTGACTATGCTCTTGATGCTGAGCGGTCACACCTGCAGTTTCGCTCAAGGGCCTGGGCAACTGCAGGAGCCCCTCTTCGGAGGATTGCTCCTTTTAGGTCACTGGCTGACCAGTCTCTTCTACGAAGTGTTTCTCTTTCGTTCGCGAGAGAGTACACTCATAGAGACTCCTCTTCGGAGGATTCTTCTGCTGCTGTTGCTGTTGGCCTCCTTCGCCGTAAGGCCCACCGTCCGCCTCGTCGTAAGGGCCTCTCATCTCCCTATAAGGGTGCTAAGAGGTGCCTTTTTGAATCTCTGTTTGCAGCCTACAACTCTTTCTTCTTGATCTTCCGCCTTGGTGCAGATGGACAGCAGTCTGATCTCGCCTTCCGAAGGGCAACGGTCTTCCCGACGGACAACGGACATCAGTCTCCCGACGGACAGGCAACGGTCTTCCGATGGACATCTGTCTCCCGACGGACAACGTTCCCTTCAGGGCAAAGGGTTGCCTCCCACAGGGGTTCTTCCCTTGCATGTCAGGGTTCCCCTGCGCGCCCTTCTGCTGTGTTCTCTCCTGCTCCTGCTCAGTGTTAGCGCACAGGCGCTCTCCTGCTCATCAGCGCTGCCTGATCGCTAGCGCTCTCCTGTTCGTCAGCGCTCTCATGATGATCATCCCTGCTGTTCCTGTTGGTTCCTGTTACGCGCCCAAGTTCGCCCTCGCGATCTAGAACTTCAGTTCAGGTCTGGGTCAAGGACTCTTCTTCTATGTGCAGGCTTCCACGCGTTGCCTTCTGCTCGTCAGCGATCATCAGCTCGCCAGTGATCTTAGACGTGTCAACGTTCACCTGCTCGCCAGCGATCTCCTACGCGTCAACGATCGCCATCGATCTGCCTGCGCGCCCTTCTTTGCCACACACCAATGGGCGCCAACGGTTTTCTAACCGTCTAGGATTGCCTGATTAACAGCTGGCTTCAGCGCTCACCTTCCTGATGCACCTGTGCGCCTTATGTTAGCGTGATGCGCGCTAACCATCGCTAGTCTCTCTCGCGTTGGCAATCGCCTACGCACCCGCGCGATTCTTCATCTGCTCGCTAGCGTTTTGTTAACGCACCATCGCTCGCCAACGCGCCGTCGCCCACCTGCGCGTCAGCGCTCACCAGCTCACCACCGATCGCCTGTTGATCCACATCGCCAGCGGTCTTCCTCGCCCATGCGGCAGCGCGTTTCCTTGCCATCGCAACGCTTGCGTTCGCCGCCTCGGACTCGCGCTCATTCACCTGCCCACCCTCGCGACCGCTCACCTGCGCGCCCGCTCGACTGCGTGACCGCTTGCCGGCGCGCCCGCGCGGTCATTCGCCTGCGCGTCCGCACGGCCACGTGCCTGCACGTCTACGCTCATGCGCGTCCGCGCACATGCTCTTCAATGTTCGCCCGCGCGCGAACCAACGGTATTCCATCGCGCGGACGGACGGTGTTCCGTCGTGCGGACCGGCGGTGTTCCGTCGCGCGAACCGGCGGTGTTCCGTCGAGCGAACCGGCGATGTTCCGTCGCGCGAACCGGCGGTGTTCCGTCGCACGAACCGGCGGTGTTCCGTCGCTCGAACCTACGGTGTTTCTTCACACGAACGTCGGCTTAATTCTTGCAGTATCCATTGCTCGTCTATGGGTTATCGCTCGCCGACCACCAGCTCTCACCCTTCCTACCACGCCCTCCTTCTGCGCCCCTTTGCTCAACTTCGTTTGCGTTCCTGCGTGACTGCGCATGGGCGCTTCCACGTTTGCCCACGCGCAAATCTTTGAATTACCATCGCGCGAGCTCCAGGGCGATTACGACCACGATTCCCATTGGGGTTTTCGCAGCATGGCCAGCCTGGCGAGTTCTTCTGGAGCGTATTTCCAGAAAACGGCCTCACCCCGTAAACGCAGAGCATGGCACTTGCAAGAATAGGAAGAAACTTCAGGGAGGTCTGAGCAACACTCCTCTTTCCAGAACCTGGGTTAGCCCTTCCCCGTCATTCCCTAGAAGGATTTTTGGCGGGGGGCTTCCCGTTCGAGATTTCTCCATCGGCCAAGGGGTGACTGCTTACCCCTTCCTGTGGGGGCTTACCAGGTCCTTTCCCTCCTTGGTTACGGCCCGAGGTTTGGTTCAAGGAAGCTACAAGAAGATCATGGGTACTTTCCTCCTCTCGGGCTTAGGCACCTTGGCGTTTCGTCGTTAAGTATCTAACTTGCGGACAAGCTCGATGTTGTACCATCTGGACGCGCTGACTGAGGGCTTCCTTCGGGTGTCTCATCTGTGGATGTCGACAACCTCAGACACCCTTCCATCCTTGAGAAGAGTTTGTTTGTGCCCAAGGACAGAGACTTAGACAGCAGCTGTGCGGAGGAAATCGACTTCCGTTTTCACTCCTCCAAGGCGCTTTCTTCCAGACTCTGCAGGGCTCCAGCGCCTTTTTCTCTTTCAACCACGTCGGCCTAAGTTATCGGCTACGACAACTGAGACAAGGTGTCCAATTGCAGTTTCCTCCTGTCAGGAACAGATGGCACGGGAGGCTCCCCCGGGGGGGGGCATAGTCCTAAAGGGAGCGGCAGAGTTCACGAACTCTAGGATTGCAGGTTTCACGCTGGGAGGATGCTTAAGGCTACTCATCCGGATGACAGCTTCCCGATGCCCATTCCCGCACGATCTCTGATCAGCCAAGGATATCGCACCTGCCGTCTCTGTCAGCGAATTCAGTGTCTCTGAACCTCTATGCCATAGCGTCGGCAAGAGTTGCCCGGTTGGGCAGAATGATCCATACCTTAGGCGAAGGTCCTCCATAGGATCATCGACAGCTTCACCCCCGGCCTCTTCAGTCGATCCTTTCTTGTAAGGAAGGATCTGAGAGGGGAGTTCCATAGTCAACCTCTCAGCCCTGATCAAGTTTGTCGAACAAACTTCGGCCAGCGTAGAACAGCAGAATCGATCAGACTGGTAACGAGGCGACAGGACTCCTTAAACCCTGGATCGGAAGGACAGGTACTTTCAGTTTCCATTCCATCCATCTTCTGGGGAGCTCGTGGAATTCAGCCTAGACTGCAAGTATTCCTGCTTATGATGCAGTGTGGCGATCCCGCCGTGGCATAGCAAGTTTTTTCCCCCAGAGAACTCTCCCTGTTTTCCTCATGGCCGCTCAGGTGCAGGCTTCCGCCTCCTTTGCTTTTTGGAGGGCTGGTCAACTCCGGTAGGCTCGGGTTCGACCTTCTTCAGCGCCGGGACAAGCTTCCGGATGCTTACCATGAGTGTGGGTTCATGGTATTTTGCATGGAGCCTTCTCTTCTTCTGTCTCAACATCTGGAGTATCTGGCCATAATATTGATTCAACGGCCTTACCACGTTGGAAACCCCGCTTCTCGTCCGTCCAGCGAGGTTAAGCAACGTCGGTTCTGGTCAGTACTTGGATGGGTGACCACCTGGGGACGCCAGATTCTGTTGCCACATCCTCCGAGCCTTCCTTTCAGTTGACTGTGGCAAGACTGAGGAGAGTCGCAGTACCTGTTCTCAGTCAAGCAGAGCTTTCAGCCCTACCTTGGAACATTTCCTAGTTCTCCTTTCCTCATTGACCCGTCTATAGTCTGAACGGTCGCCTCATAAGTTCCATGTGGGGCGGTCCAAATTCCGGTGGTTGCAGGCAACGATTAACCGGACTTCCTGGCCCCTATGGGACCAGCGGAACTATTAGACCTGCAATGGGTGTTGACCTATGGAACCTCTTGATGGTAGTGGATATTCTCGTCCTTTCCCCACATTCTTGATGCTGTTCTCGGACTCGTCAAAGAAAGGGCGGGGGGGCATGTTCCGGTCCAGGCCTATGGTCAAGACCTGAAGGATACCTCTCCATCATTCAGGCAGGCTTAGGGGCCATAGTCTGGCCCCTCTACAGATCCTACAGCTCCTGCCGAGTCGCTCCGTGCGCGTCGACTTCATGATTCTGGCGTGTTCTAACCAGCAGGGGACGCATTTTCACACCTTCACATCTTGCAGTAGAGATACCGGGATGATTGAGATACTCTCAATACCACCATCGGCTCTCTCATTCCAGGCAGAGGAATGTTCTCTCCGACTATCCGAGCGGAGCCTCGTAGAGAGAGTGTACCTGGGGGTCTTTGGCCTTGAGTAACCAGCAAGTCCTGGTCTGGGGGACCTGATCGCGACAGCTTGGAACCTCAAGCTTCCGCTGTTCTTCCCCCCAGTCTCAGACCCCGGGACTCTGGCAAGATGCATTTCGGTGATGGTGGGACAACTTCGACGCCTGCGTCTTCCCTCCTTTTTGTCTGTGGACAATGGGTCTCAACAAGACCAGGTTGTCTGTCAACCTTTCAATGGGAGAGCTCCACTGGGACTATGCACAGAACGGTTTCTGGACCCTCTGCTTCCCCTGACGGAACTCCCGGGAGAGCTTCTCCCACGGCGCAGACTACTCAAACAACCACACTGCAACATCTCTCCCGAACCGGGGCGTCGCTTCGGCTTCATGCCTGGAGACACTACGCCTCCTCCTCAAGAAGAGACAATCCGCTACAGTCAAAGTGAAGAGTCTTCGGTGGTTGGTGCCGTGGGAGATATACCTCTTCCCTTGAGGCCTCTTCTCCAGCAATAACGGTCTTATTGTCTTTCGGCGGGAGGAAACTCCTTTCCGCTCTCGGCAATGAAGCCTGTCGTTCAGCCTTTCCCTGACCTTCAGGCTTAAAGGAATAACTTTTTCCTGCCCGCTGGATCCTTCCTCGCTCATACGAAGCTACGATCGTCCCTGCCCTAGTCGGAGGAAGACCTCCAACTTGGAGCATGGCTCGGACTTTTTAGTCCCTTAAGAGATCTTCTCAAGACCCTTTACGACAGGCCTCGGATTGTATTCCGCCTTGGGTCTCCTGCTCACTCTGGCCACGGCCAGTGTGTAAGCAATCTTCTTGGTCTCGTACGACTCCGCCCTTTCTAAGGAAGAGGGGAAGGCAACATTCAGGTTCGCTCCTGAGTTGTTGGCTAGACTCAGAATCTGGGGGTCCCGGCCCTTCGGTCCAATTCCTTCAAGATTTCGAGTCTCCATTCTGTATCTGATGTCCCAAGACCTTCTCTTTCTTGCCAGTAAAGGAATCAAGAGGTTAGGTTTGGGAACAGCTGCAGTTTGTCCTCAGTTGCAGCCGATTTGGGAGCACAAGGAGGACACGGGGGAGAGTCACCAGTATACCTCTTCAGCCCGGACTCAAGGACATTCATCTCGACCTGTCTCCAGACCCTCCCCCGTCACGTCGCCCTACAGCACGATGTTGGATACATCGCAACGTCCCTCGCCTTCGAGTAATACTACTCTGTGACGCAGGTGCTACAAGCTGGAGTCTGGAAGCGTCTAATGACCTTCGCAGCCCGCTTCCTGCAGGGCGTGACCCACAGGAGTCTCGATACGTTTTCTATCGCTCTGTGGTGGCTACACAACAGCTGGTCTAACCTCAGGCTCCTTTTTGGACAGGTAGCAGAAGGTTGAGGGCATTGTTATCAGGTTTTAGTCTGCATGAACGAAAGAAGTATGTCTGGCCCTTATTTCTTTCTTCATCATCCCCTCTACGGGGAAGCAGCATCCTGGTCTCTGCATAGCTGACCTCGAACCTCTGCAGGTAAACCATGCTTCCTTGTGTTCCGAGTATTGAGTCAATACTGTCGCGTCCCCCATACCCTGACGAGGTGGTATTGGGAACGTCCTAACCCAGAGTTCCTTCTGGAACTCCAGGTCAACTGCCTAGGACGGGTCACACTTCTTCCTTCACACACAAGCTTATGTAGGCCACACGGTTCCTTGCGGAGCAAGGAACTTGTGAGGTTCAGGGACTCCTTTTCTCGAGTGCGACTCACTCGGATTCTGAGTCCCTGGGTAAAGCCAAAGCCAGTATGGCTGGGGACTTTCCACCCTACCTAAGGGGTAAGTCACCCAATGTAAATAGCGGGGTTTGTATTTCGGTTACGGAACAAATGACAAATTCGAAGATAATTATCTTCGAATTTGTCATTTTTTTAATAAGAAGATAACTGCAGAATCCCATTTCTTTTCCCAGAAGTTAGTAGTAAACCTGACTTTTATGACCTCTTGGGAAAGAGCAAACCATTGTTGATAATCATCCTTAATAAAGGATGATTTATTGAGGTTGATGTGATTTCCTAAGTCAATGCACTGGAAAATTAATGGGTGACAAATACAGGTAGTCCTGTCTGTGGGCAAAAACAGCAAATGGTATTCAGGTCAAATTTCTTAGGAGTAAGACCCAGATGTAATGGGGACTATGACTCATGTGATGATTTGTGGGGCTAGGGTAAATAGAACGAAAGCTCTATAAGATTTTGATCCCCCCCAAGCAACTAAAAAGAATTTTTGGGAAGGTAGATTAATATTTAAGTAAAAGTAAGCATTTTGAAGAGTAGTAAAATCTGCAAATTTATCTTTTCTGAAGAACTGAAGGACTATGAAGACTTTTTTTTCAATATTTAACTTAGCCGGTGATTATATAGCTGCAACTCTGTTGCTCGACAGACAACTCTACGGAAAAACTCGCCAGCGATCGCTACACAGGTTGCGGGTGTGCCCAACAGCGCCATCTGTCGACCAGATACCCAGCTCTCAATGTAAACAAAGACTCAATTTTCTCTCTGTCGAGGTGTCGACAAGACGTACTTTACTCGCTGTTGCTAAACTGGAGTTTTTCACATCTATTTGGTGAAGTACTATATTCTAGTTTTGAGCTTTCGCTATGCAGGTGTTTTATCTTCATCTTAAATCTTGAACTCGTTTTGGATAGATTTAATTATGGTGACAAAGAGAGTATGGACTTTCTTTCACTTTTAAATGGCCGACCCTTCCCTTAGACGGAAGTGTGTTTAGGCTTTTAGTAATTATCTTATCACGTTATAGATTTTCCTCTATATATTTTATATCTCTCCGCCCTTATTAGGCCTCTTCGATTAACTTTCCATTTATTATAAACATATAAAAATAAATTTTAATGTTTTGTTTATATGCGACCTTTCCTGAGAGTAGGCGGTCCTAACTTGGAAACCGATGTTAATCAACGTTGAGCCCTTTATATCGTAATTAGCTTTTAAAGAGCTAAGGATTTAAAACTTTTTAAATGTAATATTTTATGAAAGAATTTCTTTGATAGTCTTCGTACTGTTTTCAAAGATGAACTAACGTTTAGTTTATTTATGCTACGCAGTTGTTGACGTTCAGGACGTTCAACATGCGCTCTATCGTTACGATAGAGAGAGAGTGTATCACGGTTTCACTTTGCAGTAAGAGTAAATCGATTCTGACGTTTTGTTCATTCTTTCTTAGCTTAAATGTTTTAAATTCTATTTTAAAGGAACTTTTTATTTGAAAAACCTTTCAGTTTTTTCCTTTAGTCAAATAACATGTTTTTTTGACGAAATGTAATTGGGCTCTTCTCTTAGGTGCGAAATCAAGAGAGAGAGAGAGATAGAGATGGAGGGAGAGAGAGGAGAGAAAACGTTCCGTTCAAGCGGGTAACGTTGTTCTCGAGTTACTCTCGTCCCTAGTCGCTGTACGGGGAGAAAGGATAAAACGTTTTTAGTTTTTTATTCTCGTCCCCAGGCTATGTGCGGTGAGAGATTGAAAACGTAGTTTATATGAACTAGTGTTTAGTCTCTTTCCCAGCCACTGATTTTTTTTTTTTTTTATCTTAAAATATGTTTTCTGTTTTTTGCTGGTATTAATGAGCTTGCATTATACGACTGATTTCGCAATTACTACCTTTTAATGAAGGGTAGAATTGCGTGTTTCAGGTAGAAATCAGTAAAAGTTTCGATTTCAGTGAAATAAGTGCAAAACAGAAAATCGAAGTGATAAAGTGATATGCGCAAAGTGTTACAGTGTTGCGTCCGAGGGTTCGTCTGTTCGTGCCTGTCGTTCACCTAGTCCGGGACCTCTTGCATGCTCCCAAGCCCAGGGGAGAAGTAATGTCAAACGACTTATGGGTTCGAGAGGCCTTGATCAACGAACAGACGTTTTCCCTCTATGGTATCGGGTGTATCTTACCAAGATCTCCCCTACCATAAGACGAGAGAGACGTTGTTTCTCCTCGTCATCCGAAGGCTTTTCGCATAAGAAACCTGTCACAAGGTTTCGAAGCCCTTAAGCGAAAGTCAGTCCTTTCAGGACAGGTCCAGCGTCCTGGTTACAACCATTAGGACAGCTCTGACCCTATGCAGTCATCGGATAACTGCTCGCCGCCTAACAAAAGCGTAACACAGACTCCGAGAGTCTTTTTTTGTTGGCAAAGTGTTGCGGTCACAGACGTTACCCTCGTCTCTTACCACAACCATTTCCGTTGATCCTTAATGGGTTGTATGGCAAGACATGCAGTATATGCTTGCCTCCCTTATGGAAGACTATTCTGCCGATTATTCCGTTGAGTCTAGCCGTTTATCTCATCGATATCCTGGCTTTCAGCCAACCTAACGTTCCTTTGTGCTTACTGTTGACGTTGGCGTAGCTTAGTCACGTCAGTCAGGTTGTTTAGAACCACACTCGATGCGGTCTCGAGTGGTTTTTCAGCCGCATTTGGACGTTAGGCCACTTGCTGATGCTCCTGTTGACGTTCAAGACGTTCACTAACAATCGGAGTTGACTTGTTTTGACGCTGTGCGTCAACCTCCGCATTCTAGAGTTGTTTTGACTGCTCAGTCTAGGCAGTCAAAGCAGTCTCGAGTGGACGCTGTGCGTCCTCACGCACCTGTTGTGGTTGACAGTTCACAGACTGTCAAGCAGTTACATGACGTTGCGTTCTGGTCCGCTACTAATGCACCAGTGAGTGTGGACTCTGCTTGTAAAGCATTGCCACCACGGTAGGTCTCTCCCTTGCTTGAGACTCAGCTTTTATCGGACAAGGTTCCTGTAGATGAGGAAGTTGCTGTTCCCCCTCCTACTGATATTCCCTTGAGGACTCTGTCAGATGGAGAGGAGCCTAAAGCTGCTTAGCCCCCTATGGACTTTAATTAAATCATGATGATTTTTTTAAGGTTCTTTGTCCGGATCTTTTTGTAACTGCTGCTCCTCGTTCGCCTAAACGTCAGAGCTTACACTAGGCCTAGCTACTTCGAAGCCGTTGTTTTTAAGCTAGTGCTCTCTCGCTCTCCTAGAGAGCTTTACGTTGGCTAGGCGACTGGTTTTTCACCAGGAGGAGTTTGGGGGATACAGCCTTTGCTTTCCCTTCCTTTAAACTGGTTTATAGAGCGAGAGTCTGATATGACACGAGAGAAGTTCTCGGCTTGGGAGTTCATGCCTCTGCCCAGATAGACTTCTCAATTCTCGTAGACTCTCCCTGGCGCCTGGCCAGGAGACGCTCCAAGTTTTTTACAGGTCAACTTCACAGCTGTTTTCGCGCCTTTGAAGTTTTGCTGTACAATTATGTCATGCATAACAAGGCTTTCAGGGATGGTAAGCGGTACCGCCTCAGTCGCTAACCCCGTCTGTTGCCGCACCTGCTCCCGTAGACCCTAAATGGGCTTTGCTGCAAGACATGCAGTCCAAGCTTGCGTCCTTGATAGAGGACTTTAATGCGGAGAAGGTTGCTACCGAACCTTCTGGCCAACAACCTTCCAACCGGTCGGTTGTGCGCCTTGTTGACACTGAGGTAACCTACTCGCGTCTGCCAGTTGAGGTGGTTCCTCCACCGATGCGACCCAGTGTGGGTTGCCAGCCGCACGTTGACGTTAAGCGACGCACGGAGGTGGTTGTTGACGTTCAGGAAGTTCAACAACCAGCAGAGGTGACTTGTTTTGACGCAGTGCGTCAACCTCAGCAACCCGGTAGGGTGTTGACTGCACAACCCAGACGGTCTAGACAGTCTCGGGTTGACGCTGTGCTTCCTCGCGCACCCATGGTTGTTGACAGTTCACAGACTGTGCAGCAGTTCCATGATGTTGCGTCCGGCTCCGTCACGCATGCACCAGTGCGACCGGACTCAGCGAGCCAGACGTTGCCCACTCCGTTGCCGTTTCCTCATCAGTTTTCGGATGAGGAACCCTCTGATGAGGACGTTGCTGAACAACAAGACGATCAGCCCCCAGAATAGATCAAGCCCTGCTATCCATCCAGAAGATGCTGAAGAAGGAACGCTGCTCAGTCAGGCTGTGGATGAGTCTGGTAGGGACGCTGTCATCCGTGGAACAATTTGTGTTACTAGGAAGACTACACCTCCGTCCTCTTCAATACCATCTAGCTTTTCACTGGAAAAAGGACAAGACGCTAGAAGCGGTCTCGATCCCCGTTTCCGAAAAGATAAAGTCTTGTCTGACTTGGTGGAAGGACAATATCAACCTAAGAGAGGGTCTTCCCCTGGCTGTTCAGACTCCCAACCACGTTCTCTTCTCGGACGCATCGGACGTGGGCTGGGACGCGACACTAGACGGTCGGGAATGCTCAGGACTGTGGAACTCGAGTCAGAGGAGCATGCATATCAACTGCAAGGAGCTGTTGGCAGTACATCTGGCCTTGAAAAGCTTCAAGTCTCTCCTTCGAGGCAAAGTGGTGGAAGTTAACTCGGACATCACCACGGCCTTGGCGTACATCTCCAAACAAGGAGGTACCCACTCACTGACGTTGTACGAGATCGCAAGGGACCTGCTTATCTGGTCAAAAGGTCAAGACATCTCCCTAGTAACGAGGTTCATCCAAGGCGACTTGAACGTCATAGCAGATTGTCTCAGTCGGAAAGGGCAAGTAATTCCAACCGAATGGACCCTCCACAAGGATGTGTGCAAGAGACTTTGGGCCACTTGGGGTAAAACCATCCATAGATCTCTTTGCAACCTCGCTGACCAAGAGGCTTCCAATCTATTGCTCTCCAGTCCCGGACCCAGCAGCAATACATATAGATGCTTTCCTCCTAGATTGGTCACATCTGGATCTCTACGCATTCCCACCGTTCAAGATTGTCAACAAGGTACTGCAGAAGTTCGCCTCTCACGAAGGGACAAGGTTGACGTTAGTTGCTTCCCTCTGGCCCGCGAGAGAATGGTTCACCGAGATACTTCGATGGTTAGTAGACGTTCCCAGTAGTCTTCCTCTAAGGGTAGACCTTCTACGTCAGCCACACGTAAAGAAGGTACTCCAAAGCCTCCACGCTCTTCGTCTGACTGCCTTCAGACTATCGAAAGACTCTCGAGAGCTAGAGGCTTTTCGAAGGAAGCAGCCAGTGCGATTGCTAGAGCAAGGAGAGCGTCTTCCATTAGAGTCTACCAATCGAAGTGGGAAGTCTTCTGAGACTGGTGCAAGTCAGTTTCTGTATCCTCGACCAGTACCTCTGTAGCTCAAATAGCTGTTTTTCTCTTATACCTGAGAAAAGGACGATCCCTTTCAGCTCCCACTATCAAGGGCTACAGAAGCATGTTGGCATCGGTCTTCCGGCATAGAGGCTTAGATCTTTCCAAACATAAAGATCTGCAAGACCTCCTTAAGTCTTTTGAGACCACCAAGGAGCGTCGTTTGGCTACCCCTGGATGGAATTTAGACGTGGTACTAAGATTCTTCATGTCAGACAGGTTGGAGCCGTTACAATCAGCCTCCCTGAAAGATCTCACTCTTAAGACTCTTTTCCTGGTATGCTTAGCCTCGGCTAAAAGAGTCAGTGAGATTCATGCCTTCAGCAAGAACATCGGATTTTCGTCAGAAAAAGCCACTTGTTCGCTACAACTTGGTTTTCTAGCCAAAAATGAGCTGCCTTCTCGGCCTTGGCCTAAATCTTTCGATATCCCCAGCTTATCGGAGATCGTAGGCAATGAACTAGAAAGAGTCTTATGCCCTGTTAGAGCTCTTAAGTTCTATTTAAAGCGTACTAAACCTTTACAAGGCCAATCTGAAGCTTTATGGTGTTCAGTTAAGAAACCATCCTTGCCTATGTCAAAGAATGCTTGGTCAGACTTTATCAGATTGTTAATACGAGAAGCTCATTCACATCTGAGTGAGGAAGACCGAACTTTGCTTAAGGTGAAGACGCACGAAGTTAGAGCTGTAACAACTTCCGTGGCCTTTAAGCAAAATATATCTCTGCAAAGTATAATGGACGCAACCTATTGGAGAAGCAAGTCAGTGTTCGGGTCATTTTACTTGAAAGATGTCCAGTCTCTTTACAAGAACTGCTACACACTGGGACCATTCGTAGCAGCGAGTGCAGTAGTGGGTGAGGGCTCAACCACTACAATTCCCTAATTCCTTATCCTTTTAATCTGTCTCTTGAAATGTTGTTTTTTTTTATGGGTTGTCCGGAAGGCTAAGAAGCCTTTCGCATCCTGGTTGATTTGGCGGGTGGTCAAAGTCATTTCTTGAGAGCGCCTAGATTAGGGGTTTGATGAGGTCCTGTTGTATGGGTTGCAACCCTTGATACTTCAGATCCTAGGGGTCGATCAGCATCCTAAGAGGATCGCGAGGCTCCGTAAGGAAGACGTACTTAAAAGGCAGAGTAATTGTTCAAGTCGACTTCCTTACCAGGTACCTATTTATTTTGTTTTTGTTATTTTGATAACTTCTAAAATGAAATAAAAAACTCTTAGCTCATAAAAGTGTAAACATATATTACTGGTCTCTACCCACCATCCTGGGTGTGAATCAGCTATATAATCACCGGCTAAGTTAAATATTGAAAAATGTTATTTTGATTATAAAATAAATTTTTGAATATACTTACCCGGTGATTATAAATTAAATGACCCTCCCTTCCTCCCCAATAGAGACGCAGTGGGACGAGGAGAAAATTGAGTCTTTGTTTACATTGAGAGCTGGGTATCTGGTCGACAGATGGCGCTGTAGGGCACACCCCCAACCTGTGTAGCGATCGCTGGCGAGTTTTTCCGTAGAGTTGTCTGTCGAGCAACAGAGTTGCAGCTATATAATCACCGGGTAAGTATATTCAAAAATTTATTTTATAATCAAAATAACATTTTTTTTTTTACCTTGAAAAGGTTAAGGGGTAAAGTGATTGAGAGAGCTCAGGTTGGTAACTGGTCTCACCTGTCTCTGTTTACTACAAAGATTTATTTGTAGAAGCCTGGGTAGTATCCACTAATAATTTCTACTGCTTTTTTTTACATCATGACATTTGACTTTTTATCTTGCATGCAAATTTCCTCTGACCTTTGGAAATCTAAATGATAAAATCATGGACATGTAGACAGTAAAGGTCAGATGTGGTATCTAAAATCTGACTACTAAATTTGAACTGTCCAAGAATCCACTCCCTTTGAGGCCAGATAACCCAAAGTGGCCGTTGGCAACAAGGATATTGATATCATTATCCCATCATATGTCTTGGGAGATTAGAAGTGAAACCTAATTTGAGTATTTCTCAAGTTGAGGATCAAGAGCTCTACAATGAGTGAAATGGGCCTGTAAATATATCAGAAAGGAGGATTGCTGGGAAAATGAGAACCTGCACAGGATTCTTAGCCTTGTTTTGTTGTATACTAGAATGAATGCAGTAAAAGATAGACATGGTAAAAGTATCTTATAATCCTGTTGTATAGAGGTAAAGGGAGTGCACTGCAGTTTGGAAATCACAGAGGAAGAAGCCCGCTTAAACAAAATATGAAAACGTTTTGTAACGTTCAAGAGGAAAAAATTGAAAAATTAATAAGCATCAGTTTGCCTTCATATTAGAGAAATTACAGCATTATTATTATTATTACTAGTTAAGCTGCAATCCTAGTTGGAAAAACAGGATGCTATAAGCACAAGGGTTGCTAAGTATGAGATGAAAATGTAGAAAGAGAGTAACTTCAGCATATGTGAAAAGGGAGAATTTGCAAGATTAAAGGTGATTAAAAATACCCCATTATTACAGAACAAACAGGCCTGCACTGTACTACTGTACACTATGTAACTGAAATATGGACACTGACAAATATAGGGATTAACTACTGTTCTGTAATTGTTCAGTGGTTACTCTTTACTTGGTAAGGGTAGAAGAGACTTAGCTATGGTAAGTAGCTCTTGTAGAAAAAGGTCACTCCAAAATTAAACCATTGTTCTCTAGTCTTGGGTAGTGCCAAAACCTCTGTACCACGGTCTTCCACCGTTTCGGGTTAGAGTTCTCTTGCGTGCTGGTATACTTAGGCATAATATTCTGTTTCCTTACAGTATTTCTTTTGCTCACTGGGCTATTTTCCCTGTTGGAGCCCTTGGATTCATATGACCCTGCTTCTCCAACTAGGGCTGTAGCTTAGCTAGTACTGTACAGTAATAATAACTAGAAAAGCACTCTGCCAGTGGAGACCTCTGTCACGGTAGCTTATTTCTCGAAACCAACTTGCCTTTCCCCGAATCAATTTAGACCGTAGGCATTTTTCAAGTCTGTGTGACAACCATGTGCGAACTTGGGGTTAAGGTTAGGGTTAATTTGATTGACCTTTTTCTTGACCTTGACCTAGGAATTTCAAAATTGAATAATTTCCACATCTCAACATAACAATTAATCCCTGGAAGTTTTACTACTTTATGAGTAAAATTGTGGCCAGGAAGTTGTTCACAAACAAACAGACGAACAGGGGCAAAAACATAACCTCCTCCCAACGTCGTTGGCAGAGGTAGTAAGTGATTGTGATAACCTATGACGTTAACATGTGAAGAGACATTATCTGGAGTATAATTGGAGGTCATATTATGAATGATGAATGGATGGAGAAATGTGGTGTAAAGCAGTTGAAAAAAAAGTCCGGAGAATTTGATGAAAGATAGGGTTTTAGGATGGAAGGAGCAGGGATAAAGAACAGTTAGTTTAAAAAAAGAAAAAAAAAAAAACACACACACAGTAAATGTGGAAGTAGCAGAATAAAGACTTGCAGGAAATCCAAGAACGTGTGGAAAAAGGTATAGAAGACCAATGAAAAGAACTCATTTCATGTCTTAAAATGTCAACAACGGAAGAGCTGATGGATAAGTTTATGGTGATGAAGAAGATGGGTGATTCTTTTGTGAAAAACTTACTGGACTTGGTTAAGGAATTTTTTGATTTTAGAAATCTTATAATACTTTTTCTAGGAAATAATATTTTGAGGAAAATATTTATGGTACTGTATATTAACTAATGACGGGTAATATTTTTACTAGAAGTAGAAGTGTTGTCGCTCATGTTCCTTATGGGAGCAAACTGTGTATCATCTTGGCAATATAGCATTTTAATTAAGCTCATAGTATTATGAGCTGTAATACAGTAGTATTGCAAGAGCCTGTGTCTGGCCACAGGTGAGGCAATCTACAGCAAGAAGCTCTTAGTAACATTAGTTTCAACAACTGCATCTAAATTAATTCCTTAATTATAAATGCTCATTATTTTTAATGATTGATGAATGTGTTTGCATTGCATAGGTAATGTATTTTAAATTTCCAAACAGATTACGATGTGAACAAGGCCAAAGATCCACGTACTTTGGACGTAATACTAATGTCTACAAAAGAGAGAGAGACAAAGATTTACCCCTTTAAAGAGACAATGATGGTAGGTATTTTTTATTTTCTTCTTTAGACATTTGCCTTTCTTTGGTATTGACATCATTATAAAAACTTGAATTATTGACATTTAATATTTGGAATTCAAGTGTAGCATCCTCGAATTTTCTTTCAACGTTTATGGTGATTGAATCGACGGTACCTCGTGTGTTGTAAAGAACAATTTTCAATATCACTTCACTATGCCACATAATGCTAATCATAATTTTAAAGAAAATTTTGAACTAACTCATAAAATTTATACACCATGATGCAGTGTGTATTAGTAATTGTGATTTACCAAACATAGTATCTAGGTACTGTAAGTATCTCCTCTCTTTACTATGACATTAATTTTAGGCAATAAAGAATTGTTGTAAAAAATGGCTTCAGGGTTATGAAATACTGTAAGAAAATTGTCATGATGATATGGAGATTCTCTTACACTAACCTTTACCAATGAATCATACTCAGGAGAGAGGTTAACATTACAGGTTCTTAAGTGCTGAGTAAATTGGAACCTTAGTATAATAATTTATCTTTATCCAAAGGCAGACCAATTTATTGTGTTAAGTGTTCTTTTTTTTCCAAGAGCCTCCTTACTGTATTTATACTTTGGGTAATCATGCCAGCAATCTGTGTTGTTCATCTGAATTATGCATATCTACCATGTACTTTTAACAACTAAGAGAGATTCTATGCCTTGAAACCTATTTATTTTTTTGTCCTTCAATTTTCTTTTATTCTTTCTGTTAAAGACTGAGAGAGGAGTATTGATTTCTTAATTTCCAAGCATCTTCCTGGTTCTTCTATTAAATCTTCAGGAACATTGACAAATTATGGCCTATATATTCCCTTCTTTGGGTTTTAGATCATTATCCTGTTAGTTATATTTTGTTTTCTCACTATCATCATCAGTGCAACCTTGTTTTGACTGCTCCTATACAATAATGTTCGGATGGGGCTACTTAATACTTATAGAACACCGAACTTGTGTAATGTTCTTTATTCCCACAAAAAACACATCTGCTAACCCCTTGTACACCAGGGAATATACTGAAGTAAAATAGGTTTGTATCTATTGAACATGGTCAGTGTTTCAAATTTTGCTCATTGTTAGAACAATCTTTCGTGGATACTATTAACCCTACATTCTGCTATTGTATTTCTTTTTCAACTTGTAGACAAGACTTATACGTATCCGGTCATGGTTTAACCGGACAGAATGGTTGGGTGGTCCAAATAGTGAATTAAGACGTCGGATTCGTAAAGTCATAGGCGACAAACTAGAATTGCTTGACCCTTACAGCTTTATACCACTCTTCAAGTTCCTTATTGAAGCAATTTTTAGCAACAAAGTAGGAGGATGCTCAGATGCTGCTCAGTTTCCCTTCATGCCAAGGGTATGTAAATGATACATTATATGTTGGATGGAAAAGTTTATATGTTTACATTACAGTGTATTGAGTATATAAAAGCTATCAGGCTACTGTACTTAATTTGAATATTTATTATTGGTGTGTTCATAAAATCTTGTTATGAAAGAACTGTGTATTATCTATGTAGAACAGATTATTGCCCATTTATATATAGTACTGTATGTTCACAAAACTGTTGTACAGTGTACTGTATTTAATTTACAGGTAAATTAACATGATGACCGCACATTTGATTTACAGGTGAATTGTGAACTTTGGAGGAAAGACTGCCCTTTGTTTGCTGATATATTAAGGTCTTTTGCTCCATTTGAAATTGAAGAACTATCAACACACCATCTAGCATTTGGGGAGCCAGAGCCCTTGGTTGCTGTCATTGAAAACTCTCCTTATTTAAAAAGAGTGTATCTTCGCAATAACATGTGTGAGAGACTTTTACTCAGTATTCAGAAAAACTGTCCATTTATTGAAATATTTAATGTGGAAAAGTGTATGGGAGAGCTTTTAGTGCCCGTTAATTGCTTATATAAAACCTTTTTTCGTGGAATGACCTATGATGAAGTGAGAACATTTGCAAGTGAAAATTCGCAGTTGGAAAAACAAAGGCAGTTGTCATTCCCTCTCTTGAAACAACTCAGCGTTGGTGAAATGGATGATGTCAGTAAGTCTCGGAGAAGGGAATCTTTGTCTCTGTTTATTTACACACTCCTTTCCTTTTATTCTCAAACACTAAATGTTACTTCTAGTACATTGATACCTTTTACTCCTGCTGCACCTGTAGAGTTACCCAAGTATTTGAATCCTATTTCTTACAGAGTTTTAAATTGCAGTTTAAATGGATTAAAAACATATTTTGATAAATGTTCAAAGAATGATAAAGATGTTGAGTTTCCCTTAGAAAAGGCCTATCAATTGACATTCACTCACACCCTTCGTGAAGACGATCATATAAAAGAATTAATTGAGTTTTCAAAAAAATGGATATTGGAGTTACAATGTAAGACTCTCTTCGTATATACTTGGCATGATATTGATTATGAAGTTGACATATCTGTATATGGCCCATTTTTTTCTGAGATTGGTAGTATTTTAACTTCATTTCATTTTAATATCATAGGAGATGTTGACCTAGCCTTACTCTGTAATGTTATTTCCATGTGTCCCAATTTAGAAATTTTGAGAATTAAAATAACTCAAGTTCATATTGATTCAGAAGAAAAGATCATCATTAAGAAAATGTCAAAACTGAATAACCTGACTGTTCATTCTGGTGAAGATTGTGTTCCAACTATTCACAAATTGATTGAGAAGATTATAGAGTCATCTCCAGAATTATACTCCTTGTCACTAGTGCTGCATGATAAACCGTGTGAATGGCTAATGTCTTTGGCTTCAAGTAAAAAACTGAATAAAATTACCATCCTTAGGCTTAGCTTCCACTGCTTCAACTTCAGTTGCAGGGAAATGACCAATTTCCTAAGGGAGGAGCCCGTTGAGGTCCCATTTTACGTCTTTCTAATAGAGCTGCTGTCTAACTTGAAAGTGTTACGTCTTGGAAGCCTACCACATCTTACGTTCCGAAAGTTAATAGAGATTTATCAGAGATCTGATCTTCAAATTGGCATTTGGCATGTTCCACCTGACAGTAAAGAATGGTATGGTGGATATTTGTTTTAGCCTCTTGTGTGATTTGTTTAGTATTTTACATGATATGTACAGGTGTGACAAAGGACAATCATAATGAATTATTTCACCAATTATGGCAAAGAAATTGGTAAACAGCAATTATTGTAAAGAATTTGTATGTAGAAATTATTGCATGAGAAATTTATATACAACATGTTTAAAGCTAATATAGGGGCATTTATATTGCATTTGTAAATACAGTAGGTTATAAGTGAGCAAGCAGTCATAACATTTTAGGTTGCAAATCATAACAGAGTACTATATAGATGGTCAGTAAATAGCATTTTAAGTATAAAATTATTAGCTTTAAATTTATTGATGTCAGCTAAATAATTATGTATTATGAAGGCCAATTGAATCATTATGTCTGAAATTTATGACAAAAACTTCCATTCAACTCCATTGAAGATTTTGTCTACAGTAATATATATATATATATATATATATATATATATATATATATATATATATATATATTATTTATTTATTCACTAGTGTATGCGACCCATAAAAAATGACAGCTGAAAATTCAGATAAATATGCATAAGCTACATATGCACACAGATTCAACCCTTCCCACCCCTACCTCTTTCATAATTACAACCCCTCTCTCTAAGGTATGACTGCTCCCTCCCATCAACCCATGGGATTGGGAGGGACCTAGTATTTATACAAGTGGTAATGCCACTGAGTGTGACTGAAAATAAATAAATATATATATATAATATATATATATATATATATATATATATATATATATATATATATATATATATATACAGTGATACCTCTGGATACGAAAGTTTCTACTTACGAAAAATTCAGGTTACAAAAAGCGATTCGAAGATTTTTATGCCCCAGTATACGAATAAAATTTCAGGATACGAAAAGCTTACGAGATCCCAACTCATCGCCGAGAGTAATTTTAAAAAGCGCGCCGCCAGACTTTGAACTTGGGTAAACTCACTTACAGCCTCCCGCTCACCCATTGGTTATCTCCCTACTCAGATGCTAGCTGACGCCATAAGATCCTGCTTTCCTATTGGTCGGCAACTATCCGAACCTTGCTTACGCAGGCGTTCATCTCTCTCTCTCTCTCTTTTCGTTCCGACTGCGGTATCGTTAACAGACATTGTGTGCTTTCGCTTGTTTGACGTAGTGTTAAATACATTCGTACGCCACGTGTTATCGTTATTAAACATTCGTTACTGTGCACTGTACTGTATTAGTGTTTACTATACATAGTACTGTATATAACGTACGTAGTGTATTACGTATTGAGCTTAATACTGTAGCCATGGGTCCCAAGAATGTTGCCGAAGGAAAGTAGAAGAAGACGATGCTCTCGATGGAGACGAAACTCGAAATCGTGAAAAAGTACGAGTCTGGCATGCGTTTAAGTGCGATCGCCAAGGAGTATGGCCTGAATCCGTTTACGATAGGCAAAATCCTGAAGCAGAAGGCGGCCATCAAAGCAGCGACACCTTCTAAGGGCGTCACTATTTTCAAAACAAGAGAACCCACGTGCATGACAAGATGGAGAGGCTGCTTCTTGTGTGGATCAAAGACAAAGAGATCTCAGGAGACACCATCACTGAGACTACAATTTGCCAGAAGGCCTCCGCCATTTACGGTGATCTCGTGCGTTCTCAGGCCGAAGAAGGGGCAGGAGAAGGAACATCCCAGCAGGAACCCCCAGAGTTAAGGCTTCTCGGGGGTGGTTCGAGAAATTCAAGAAAAGGACTGGTATTCATTCAGTGGTACGGCATGGGGAGGCAGCCAGCTCGGACACAAAGGCCGCCGAAGCCTTTGTTAAAACGTTTGAAGAGTTGACTCTGCAGGAAGGCTACAGTTCGCAGCAAGTTTTCAATTGCGACGAAACTGGGCTTTTCTGGAAGAAAATGCCTCGTCGGACGTTCATCACGGCGGAGGAGAAGAGGCTACACGGACATAAGCCTATGAAGAACAGGCTTACCCTTGCTTTTTGCGCAAACGCCAGTGGGGACTGCAAGATAAAGCCCCTGCTGGTGTACCATTCTGAAAATCCCCGAGCCTTCAAAGCCCACAAAGTCATCAAGGAGAACCTTCCCGTGATGTGGAGGGTGAATGCTAAAGCCTGGGTAACGATGCAACTTTACATTGATTGGGTGAATGTCTGCTTCGGTCCGACTGTCCGAAAATATTTGGAAGAAAAGCGCCTCCCTATGAAATGTCTGCTGGTGTTGGACAATGCTCCAGCTCACCCTCCTGGCCTCGAGGAATATCTTCTGGCCGAGCATTCCTTCATAAAGGTCATGTATCTACCGCCTAACACCACCCCTCTCCTCCAGCCCATGGACCAGCAAGTTATTTCTAATTTCAAAAAATTGTACACGAAGCATCTCTTCCAGAGATGTTTCCAAATCACAGAAAGTACAAACCTCACTCTGCGTGAATTCTGGAAAGATCACTTTAATATCGTGATATGCCTCAAACTCATCGATCTCGCTTGGCAGGAAGTTTCGAGGCGTACCCTGAACTCATCTTGGAGGAAGCTGTGGCCTGATGTTGTCTCTGCACGAGACTTCCAGGGGTTCGGGAAGCCTGGAGGCGAAGCCGAGATTGTTGACGATCCTGAACCCATTCAGCAATCTTAGGTGGCTGACATCGTACATCTTGGTACGTCCATGGGGCTGGAAGTTAGCGCCGAGGATATAGATGAACTTATTGAGGAGCACCACGAGGAGTTGACGACGGACGACCTGAAGGAGTTGGAGACAATGCAAATGAGTGTTGTTCAAGAACAGTTCTCTAGCGGTGATGAGGAGGATGTTACACCTTTGAAAACGTCAGACATTAAGGAAATTCTCGCATGTTTCCATAAAATGGCAGACTACGTCGAAAAGGAACATGCAGAAAAAGTTTATACCAACCGTGCGCTTCAACACTGCAATGACGTTTGCCTAACGCATTTTAGAAATGTGTTGAAAAGTAGGCAGAAACAAGCTTCAATGGATAGTTTCTTATTAAAGAGGCCAGCAGTATTAGTAGGCCAAGATGAAGGTGAAAGTTTAGAAAAGAAACAGAAAAAGAATTAGAAGGTGAAAGTAAAGAAAAGAAACAGAAAAAAGAAAGTGATGAAGAAGTAGAAGAAATTTAGAAAATATGAAAAACGTAAAGTTATAAAAAAGCAAAAAAAAAAAATTCAATTTTAAGTTTTATGTTACCGTTAAGTGTTAAAGTAATTTTTTCTTTCATTTTATAGTTTTCCATACGTAATGTTAAGTGTTAATTATTTCTGCCATTTTTTTATTTCGCAAAGTTTAAGTGTTAAGTGTGTAAATTACTGTACGTAGTCTGTCACTTGTTACGTTTTCTGCCTTATGCCGTCCTCCTCTGCCGCGACTTCGCTATCGGACATCGTCTCAATCAAAAGGTAAGTTTCAACTTTTTTGTTAATTAACTGTTAACCTTTTCTTCAGGGTATCAATCCTTAATTTAGGTGTACATACAGGTAACAATACACCTTCACTGATCCAAATGCTTTACATACAGTAAAGAAAACGAACCGTTTTCTTAGGGCTTGGAGGGGATAACTAGGCTATACTGTAACTACATTATTGAATAATCTCATGGTGGTTTCTGGAATGGATTAGGCTGTTTTTAACGGTTGGGTTAATTATTGAGTGATAGAAATGGCTGCATTGCATGTTTATTACTACAGTTTAGTGTGTTTATGAAAGAAAAGGTGTCTTTTCGTAAGGCTTGGAACGGATTAGGCTATTTACATGTAAAACGCGACTCAGGATACGAAAAAATCAGGATACGAAACCCTATCCTGAACGGATTACTTTCGTATCCTGAGGCATCACTGTACTTGCTCTTTATTATATGGGGGAGATAGAGTCATCTCATTTTAACCCTGGATAGGTACGGTCCTCGGACACCCCTTTAAGGGTATACTCGGACGCGAACGACCCCGACGCCAAAAAAAATTCTTGAAAAATCAGTTTTTGCAGTAACCTCCTTTTTTCTTTTGCCAAAAAAAACTTCAATGAATGCTTAAAACAACTGTAAAGATAAATACTACTCATCTGCAGAAAAACTATTTATTATAAATTTTTTAAAAAATTAAGTAGAAAAAAAAAAGACCTGACATAAAAATTCATAAAAAAAAAGTTTATACATATATACACAAATCCTTTTAGGAATTGATTCTTGAATGTTTAGGACACATCTTGATGTATTTTGGATGAAGTCAGACCCATGGAGGTGAAGATCTGAAATGAGAAAAAAAGGGTAACTTTTTTTGGCCAAAAAAAATTGTCCAAATTTCATGAATTTTTTTGGGTACCCAAATGAAATAGGAAGTGGCTAATTTTTTTAGGGAATAAACATATGTTATCCTAAAATAGAAATATGTAAAAAAATCTTCATTATTTTGTAAATTACATTTATATCAGGGGCCATATCTAAAGGTAATTTTTTGAGTACTTGGAAATTTCGTAAAAAAATACATATATTTAATATATAATATGATATTTATGCAGGTAAAAATATACGAAAATATCACAAATTCTATAGGGAACAAGAATATATATAGATAGGGCAGCTTACGCTTCGGATATGTCCACAAAATGGCCGCCAACCACACTGACTCAGACTCCCTAATCTGCCACTTGAAATGTAGGAAGGGTATGTCAATTTCAAGGTGTTATTTACTAATCTAATTATTATTGGATATACATAAAAATTGTATGGTGGGTTGCTGGATAATTGTCGATTATTTTACGACTATAAAATTAAAATTCTGACCCAAAAAATTTTTTTTGAAGGGAAATAAAATCGAAAAAAAAAATGTAAAACAATATTTTAGCTAAAAAAATTTGATGATATTCAATCAAAAAAAAAGTAAACAAAATTTTCCGACAAATAAACATCTATAGGAATCATTACTCTGTGATAGTTCCTTAGTACGTAGTAATTTTGAAAGAATTGGGAAAAAACGAAAAAATGGCAATCACCGGAAAATCGAACACATACCTATATATACGCCATATCTGGCTAAAAAAAAGATAGGCATGGGTAGCCAGATCATCTAGAAACACTTTCCAACACTATAAAAATATAAGTTTTGCGACACTACTTGCCAATTCCTTACGGTAACATGACTAAGCAAAAAAATGCAAAACAAATAAAAAGGGGCACTCGTGGAAAAATGGTCATTCTAATATACGGCATTTCAGAAAAAAAAAATTTCAGCCACGTGCTAGGCAAACCATCAAGGCATATTTTCCGACAAATAAACATATAAATGAAATATTACTCTGTGATAGTTCCTTAGTACGTAGTAATTTTGAAAGAAATGGGAAAAAACGAAAAAATGGCAATCACAGGAAAATCGAACACATACTTATATATACGCCATATCTGGCTAAAAAAAAATAGGCATGGGTAGCCAGATCATCTAGAAACACTTTCCAACACTATAAAAATATAAGTTTTGCGACACTACTTGCCAATTCCTTACGGTAACATGACTAAGCAAAAAAATGCAAAACAAATAAAAAGGGGCACTCGCGGAAAAATGCCCAACATTCTAATATACGGCATCTCAGATAAAAAAAAAAGACATGCACGTGTTAGCCCAACCATCAAGGCACACTTTCTAACACATAAACATGAAAAAAAAATCAATAATATACGGCAATTCCTTACTACGTAGTAAATTTTTACAAATATTGAAAAAAAAACAGAAATTGGCAACCGCAGTTAAATACCCAATATACCAATAACTACGTCGTATCTGACAAAAACAAAATCACGCATGGGTAGCCAGATCATCTAGACACACTTTCCAACATTAAAAAAGCAAAAGTTTTACGACACTATTTCGCAATATCTTACGGAAAAATGACTTGGCAAAAAAATTTAAAAAAATTAAAAAGGGACACTCGCGGTAAAATGCCCGACATTCTAATATACGACATCTCAGATAAAAAAAAAGACATGCACGTGTTAGCCCAACCATCAAGGCACACTTTCTAACACATAAACATGAAAAAAAAATGAATAATATACGGCAATTCCTTACTACGTAGTAATTTTTACAAATATTGAAAAAAAAACAGAAATTGGTAACCGCAGTTAAATACCCAATATACCAATAACTACGTCGTATCTGACAAAAACAAAGTCATGCATGGGTAGCCAGATCATCTAGACACACTTTCCAACACTAAACAAGCAAAAGTTTTACGACACTATTTGGCAATATCTTACGGAAAAATGACTTGGCAAAAAAATGAAAAAAAATGAAAAAGGGGCACTCGCGGTAAAATGGTCCTCGTGGTGATGAACGACATTTTAACTAAAAAAAAAAACATGCACATGGTAGCCAAACAATCCACCAAGACTTTCCACAACTGATAACCTATACAAGTTGCACCATTCTACGACAATTTCATAATACGTAATAACTTTGATAATTATGCAAACTACCTCAGAAGGGTAAACTCGGACGCGAACGACCCCGACGCGTCTCAGAAATCGGGGAAGGAGTACAGCTACAGCAATGCACATCTGGACACTACTAGAGCGTGTAGGGGAGACACCTCCTGCAGGTCGATCACCCACAAATTCAGTCACAGGGGTGAGTCACGTGAGAAAAACCTGTTTTTTTTTGACGCTCGGGGTTGCAAACGACCCACCGTACCTATCCAGGGTTAATTCTCTGAGATTCTATTATTGTCATTAGCTGTCAAGCAGATTGTCAAACCTGAAGATTCTCATGACCTTGTACCATATTTCTGGGTCGATCTGTGACGGCCGGTGAATAGTCAGTTACCCACTCGTCATCACAGTCTTCCTCTGATTCGACCCCTATGCATCCGGATCCCCCCCCCCCCTCATCAGGTGGGCTACCTCACTGATTCCCCAGGTACACAGCCCAACCCCGATTCGATGCCCTCGCCTGCTTACAGCCCTAGCTCCGAACCCTCAGGTTCCTTTCGTGGACACCAGAGAGGAAGATACAGGAGTAGAAGACAGTTCCGCCATCGAGGCGGACCTAGAAAAAAGGGGGCTCGGGGAAGGAAAGGACCTAGGTTCACTCCCTCACAACGAGGTGGTCCCGGTAGGGGAGAGACTTTACCACTTTCAAGACCATTGGACCTTTGGTCCGTGGGCTCATAGTATAATCTCTAAAGGTTTGAGGTGGAAATGGCCACAAGGTCCTCCTCCTCCACCAGTGACCTTCTCCCAGAAATCCACTCCCATCCTGAAAGAGTACACCACAGAGTTATTAAAGGAGAAAACAATCAAACGGGACCGATCACCGAAGTTCCAAGGCCTCCTGTTCATAATTCCGAAGAAAGGCTTGTCGGCATTGAGAGTGGACTGGGACTTGTCAAAGCTAAACTCTTACATTCTCTGCGACAAGTTCCGGATGATGACTATCTCTCAGGTACGGACCTTACTTCCCCTTGGGGCCGTCACCACCTCTGTCGATCTTTCCGAAGACTATTATCATGTGCCTATAGCTCGAAACTTCTCTTCTTATCTGGGTTTCCGCCTAGGCAGGAAAGCCTTTGCGTTCAAGACATGCCCTTCAGCCTCAACATTGATCCCAGGATATTCACGAAACTGGGAGAGACAGTGTTAGTACAACTCAGGAACCAAGAGATACAGATCATGGCTCATCTGGACGGTTGGCTCATTTGGGCCCGGTCGGCCATAGAAGGCAACAGAGCTACGAAGGAAGAACTTCGATTTCTCGACAACAGGTGATTTCGGGTCAATCTCCAAAAGTCTCGCCTGCAACCATCAGGCCACTGAAAATGGTTAGACATTCAGTGGGACCTTTCGAAGCACACGTTCTCTCTCCCTTCCAAAAAGGTAAGAGATTTTTCCTTCGTCAAAATCCCTTTATTCATAGAATATTTCTGGTTAGTCAACACATAATTTGGCCTCTTATTTTATGATTTTCCAAGTCTGAATATACTTCAGTGTACAAGTAAAGAGCCAGACAAGTGAGACAATAATGTGAATTTTACCAAGAAAATAAGTTAACACCAACAATATTAAACAAACATTGCTCAACTAAATATCAAAGGATTAAGCACTAGCATTCTTTTATTATTTTTTGCACAAGTTTGTATTGATGATATGGAGAGATTCTAATAAACTGATGTGAGATGACGTGAAATATGTTAAATGATGAAATTATATCTTACTTTAAAATATTACAAAATTATAAAGACAATTTTTTAATTACCTTATTTTCTAGCTTTTCCCCCAATATTCTGGGTATCCTTAGTGTTTTAAAGCATTCATAGCTGCTATTTGTATCATTAATTATTACTATACTGTTGTTATTATTCACGAAAAGGTTTGTCAGCTTTTCCCTTTACGTGGCAAAACATGAAATGAGTTCTTGATCCTCTCTTCTGTCCTATGCTTAGTCTTCCTAAAGTTCTATCAGGTCCAGTTCTTTATCTAGGCCTTTCTCCAGAATTTCCCAGGCTTCCCTATACTGTATTAGGTACCCTGATTGTGCTGTATTATTATCTGTTGCTTCTCTGAGCAAATGTTCCTCATCCCATCTCGACACATTTCCAAATCATCTGTTTTTGAGCTCGACCATTCTTACAGCTAATGGATACAACATCCTCTATCAATTCTAAACACTTTACTCCAACAATGAACCTTAACATTCCAAAGCCATCACTTATTAAAATCTCCTCAATTGTCCTTATCAGTCAATCTTTCAAAAGTCTCTACTAATGGTAATTTTTATTTATTTACCTGTAGTCTGTCAATCTTTCTAAGTTTCATCCTTGGTGAAGTTACTTTCTTGTGATGCTCCCACAAGTCCTGCTTAACAATTTAGTGTCTCTACTAGGTAAATGATATACATACTAATCCTAAGACCTGCCCATCTATCAAAAAAAGATCTCATCTTTCCTCTCTTATTCCATGTACATTTTTGTTATTTTGAGTATCTCTTGTGATGCTATCTATTACATTCAGTCCCCAGTACAGAGTTCACCCCAACCCCTTTCCCATAATAACCCCATAGCCACTTTCCTGATTACTACTTTATTTGCTTCACCTTCAGCTACCATGAGCTCTATATTTAGTACAACCCATTGATTTTAGTTCCTTTTGAGTCAAGTCTACTCTTTCACTCTAGAAAACTCTCCCTTCATTCCGTTGTTAATATGTACCAAATGTTGAAATTTTTTAATGATTAATTTAACAAGATTATGTACTTAGTAACATTTCTAAATTCCCATAGGCCTCGCCTGAAGGATTTGTTATTGAATAAGATCCTTTTTAAAAGGAGAGTTAACGTTGTTATTGGCATTATTGATGAGCCTTTACCTTTAATTTCTTTTTGTACTTTCAATATGTCTGCATTGCACAATTTACCTCATTTTGATCCTAGAATGGTAAATTTGCCCATGCTTTCATAAGAGCATAATAAAGCCAAAAACATTTATTTTCACAAATCTTATTCAATAGACTTAAAAATAAACCCCCTAAAATACCAAACTCATTTTAAAAGATTGATTTAGGAAGGGTCTAATATACTTCTTAATGAAGCTCACATTAGTGAGGAATATCTTACATACAGTACCTAGAGATATTCAATCTGTTTATTTTATTAAAATAAAATCAATTCATCCATCCCAGTAGTTATTTTTGAATGCCTTTTGTTAATTTTGCTATTTATGAACAAATGGGCTCACAAAAATAAATTATATGGGGTTCACGGAAATAACAATACCACTACCAGGATATAGTGTAATGAAGTAAATTACTATTTTTGGTTTCAGTTTGTACATTCTCAAAAATTTGTGGCTGTTACATAAAAATAAGCTAATTTTTTGCACCTTTACCCACTTTGTTTTATATATTTTTATACATTAATCATACTGCATATTTGTAAAAATCACCACTTATATTTCTGAATAAAGTGTATTTATTTTATTTTTATGCTTTATTGCCCTCACCCCGTTACTGTAACAGGAAAATAGCATGAAATTTCTTAACACGGAGAAAGTACCAAAGCTGGTTTTTAAATATTTAACTTAGCCGGTGAATATATAGCTGCAACTCTGTTGCTCGACAGACAAAAAAACTGTACAAAAAAACTCACCAGCGATCGCTATACAGGTTGCGGGTGTGCCCATCAGCGCCAACTGTCGGCCAGATACCAAACTCCATGTAAACAAAGACTCAATTTTCTCTCTGTCGACGTGTCGACAAGACGTACTTTACTCGCTGTTGAAACCTGGAGTTTTTCCCATCATCTTTGGTGAAGTACTATATTCTGGTTTGAGCTTTCGCAGTGCAGGTGTTTTATCTTCATCTTAAATCTTGAACTCGTTTTGGATAGATTTAATTTTTGGTGACAAAGAGAGTATGGACTTTCTTTGACTTTTAAATGGCCGACCCTTCCCTTAGACGGAAGTGTGTTTAGGCTTTTAGTAATTATCTTATCACGTTATATATTAATTATAGATTTTCCTCTATATATTTTATATCTCTTTATTAGGCCTCTTCGATTAACTTTCCATTTATAATAAACATAAAAAATAAATTTTAATGTTTTGTTTATATGCGACCTTTCCTGAGAGTAGGCGGTCCTAACTTGGAAACCGAAGTTAAACAACGTTGAGCCCTTTGCAATCGTAAATAGCTTTTAAAGAGCTAATGATTTAAAACCTTTTAAATGAATATTTTTAATAAATATTTTTTGGGCTCAAGCCATGTCGTCCTGATGGAAGTTCCTTAAAGGCAGCTTCCTAGGGTATATTACAACTACAGCGATATTCCCAGAGAATTTACCTTCAGGTACCCAGAATTCTAACTCCTGGAGCGAGTATCCCTAAGAAAGACCTTAGGGATATCGTAAATATCAGTGGACGTATTCTTGACACGCCTCATAGCAATCTATACCCCGAATAGAGTTAACACTTCGTAGGGGTAAAATGGCAAGAAAACGAAAACGATAAGAAAGGGGGGAGCCGTTCATAAGGCATCCCTCCTCCCCGTTTCGAAAGCGTGCCCTGCGCCGCTCACGGCGCCATCTGTATTCCTTTTTGCGTAGCTCTACGACTCGGTGTATTTTCCCTGTTTACTACCCAATCTTGGAATTTTCTCGTTAATAATGCTTTCTCCAACTTCTTCTGCCTCGGATAAGTTGAGTATTATTTCTTTTATGTATAAATGTAGGCTCTTGGTTAAAATTAAAGTTATTAAAAGAGTTATCTTTGATACAAGAGCTGTTGCCTGCTGGAGGCATCATGGATGCTGTCGCTCGCTAGAATAGGATTTATTTGTTAGCAAGAGCGACGTTCCCAGCCCCCTTTGCGCTTAAATATTAGCTACTTAGCTTATTTAGGAATTCTGTTATGATGCGATAGTAATGTGCCTGGCGAAATTACCAAGGCTACCAACACTAGTCTTCGTAGGCTAGTTGTTGGCCTATGTACTTCCTGCATGATAATTAGTCTTCCAAATGTGAAATTATTGCTTTAAGCGTTAGGCAACGTTATACATATTAGTCCTTTTCGAGTACCTTCCAAGATAGTATTGATGTGAGTTTCGGTGAATTAGGTAATCGATTCTCTTAGTGCCTAGGCTAGGTTGTCTTAGGTCATTATAATATTATCTGTTCCCCGTTTGCTCCCTTCTCTTAGGGGAAGGGGCAAACCCTTTCCCTCTGTTTAAGCCTTAGGCTTAACTCTAGTGGTTTATTTGAATTAATCTTCAAATATATCTATGCTGGGGTAGTACTGTACCTTCCCGTTCCAACAGTATTGGTTCAGAGGGTGACAGTACAACAGTGTTTAGTCTGAGCCCAGTTTGTCTGGCATGGGGCAGAGTCTCCCTTGCCGATTGACTCGGGCACTAAGGGTTCCCCCCTTAGTCCACCTTGTTGGGTTCCAGTAGTGATCCCTTTACTCGGTGACTCATCAGACTGTCCTTGCCGTTCCGGTCTCGGGATATGTTCCCTTTTCTGGAAAGGCAATTCCTTCCTTGCCGTGGTTCGTGGGAGGCAGCCAGTAGTGCCGGCCTCCCTCTCGGGTCTTTCTCTAACTGAGATGAACTGTCTTAGTTGGGAATGACCCTTAACCAAGGTAAGGTTGGATAGGACCCTCTGTCCTTCCCTTCTCTTTTTCCGTTCATTGTGTCAGTCGTCTGCATCCTTGCCTAGCCTAGGTTGGGATGAGGAACTGACGTGGTCTCCTGTCGGCCGGCAAAGTGTGCCGACCGGCAGAGACCATTACTGTGAGTGCTGCCCGGTCCTTTCTTGGTCCCTCTATCGCTGCCGTCTGAAAATTCAGTAGGCAGCGGTTAGGAAGCTTGACTTAGTGTCTTCCCCTTCCTTTCGGCACTCTTTCGGGTGCCGGGCCCAGAGACTTATAGTCTCTTAACCCGGCACTCACTCTTTTGTCTTAGTATGTGTTGTCCTTGCCGTCTGCCGGCCTACAGGCCGGCCGTCGGTGGGGAGGGGTGTTCTCCAGTTCTCTTGCTGTCGGTCGGCGTTGGGTGTATACCTTTGCCGGCCGGTCTATTGCTCATCTGCCGGCCACTACAAGTGGGGCCGGCAGCCGAGCGCTGCCTAGTGTGTGGGGGCCAGCCGGCAGGGTTTGTTTACTGCTGCCGGCCGGCCCGCGACACTGCCCAGTCAGCCGGCCACTAAATATGATGGCCGGCAACTCAGTGCAAACCGGGTGGCTACGGTCTGGCAACCACTGCCGGCCGGTTCAGGCATGGGTTCTGGAGTTCTCCCCAATAAAGGTGATCTGATGTTGTGTACTTGAGATCTACCTTTCGAAAACAAGGGGGGGGGGTGCTGAGCGGCAATAGCCGGCTGGCACACCACCCTCAGGTACTGTATCAGTCCTCTCTTGGTGGTATATTCAACCAAGGGAGTTCATGATGTAGTAGGTTACAACACTGTCTTTTCTATCTTACTTGTGTTACTGGTATAATCACCTGGTGTCGCCTTACAAGGATAAAAGATACTTCTTTTATTCCTGGCCAGAATGGTATTATTTTACCTTAGGTGTGAGCTACACCTAATTTCCTTTGGAAATACGTTCTCTGGTTATTCTAGTAAAGACTAACTATGTGACTTGGCCGGTGGGCTTCCACAGGTGTTTGTGTGGGTTTCACAAGTAGGTGTCTTTCCCTTATTCTTTTGTTGAATACTCATTTGTTACATGTGAATTAAAATTCACTTGATATTCATGGAAATTTTTCTTCTTTTACAGGAGGAGCATCCGAAGTGTGATAGTGTCTTCTGCAATGTCCGCAGTAAGAACTTTTGCGGACATACCTCGTGTAGGAGGCACGCAGCTTGTGCAGCCTCCAATGATGAACATCGTTACTGGGATCCGCAGGTATGTGCTGTATGTACTAACCTGCTATCAGAGGCTTTTGAATCCCCTAGGTCGGCGGAGTCAAGAGATGCAGCGAGGGAGAGGCTTCGTGTATGGGTAAGGGGTTTTCAGAAAAACACCACTGGACCTTATCTTCCTAACGAGAAGATGAGGGCATACCTTTTTCCCAAGGCTTCCCCTGATGCTGTTGTTCCCCAGCCTCGGCCGGAGATCCCTCTGATCCAGATCCCAGTGGAGGAGGATGTCGCTGACGCCTTGCAGGACATCCAGTTGGACGACAAGATGTCCGACTTGTCTGATCGTGCGGAGCAGGATCTCCTCGCAGAGGGCGAGGAGCAGGATCGAGATCCTATTGCCGTGGAGGAAGAGGTTCCCGTATCATCAGACGTGCCGGTTCAGGTCCCTGAACCTATCCCCTCTACCTCGTCCGCTCTTCCAGCAGAGCTTGGACAGGCTCTCTCTTCCATCGTTGGTATGATCCAACAGATGCAGAGGGAGATTAATCAGAAGGCCGCTACTTTGGAGCTCCAGATGCAGAAGATCACAGCATCACGTGGACCTCCAAAGAAGCTCAACGTTAAGGATCTTCCTCTGTGCTCGGATGCCAACCCGTGGAGATATGCCGAGCACATGCCGATGACGATTGGGAAGATCGTCATGTCGGAGAAACTGGGTTCAGTTCCCCTTGAGGAGGTGGAATTCTGGCCCAGTAGAGGGGCCTACCCGGACTGCTATGTCCGTTTGAAGAAGGAGCCGGCTTCGAAGGAGGAGACGGAACCAAAGGAAGTGATTATCCTAGATCACTCCAAGGCTCAAGCCACCTTGACAGCGGCTTTAAAGGAGAGGGGGTTCTCAAACTCGAAGGTTGCCGCCTTGAGCAAGAAACACCCCTCCTTTGTATCCTCCCCGGCTAGGGCCTTCCCCTTTATGCAAAAGGGGTTTGCGGCCGTCATCAAGGCAGTTGAAGCTGGCAAGCCGTGCCCGTCTTTGGAGGAATGTAAACCTCTATCGCTGGCATTGCCAATGGATAACAAGGACTGGAAGGAGGTGCACCTTACTTTCTCGGTTGGGAAGTTGGACGCCGACATTGCAGGACAGCAGTTCGGCGAAAACCTTCCCAAGTTGTCGGAATTCCTTCTACGGAGGGAATTGGACACAAAGGAGCGCCTGGCAGCCTCGATGTCTCTCCAGACCAACATGGAGACGATGGCTAGCGACCCCAAGATGCCAGAGATGTTCATGGTTATGGCCAAAATCCATCTGGCCACAGTAACCAAGGACCTCTATTGCTTTGTTAAAGCAAGGAGAGCCTGTAGGGAGTTTGTGTTTGCCTCGGCCACAGTGAG
This sequence comes from Palaemon carinicauda, assembly GCF_036898095.1. NCBI lineage: Eukaryota > Metazoa > Arthropoda > Malacostraca > Decapoda > Palaemonidae > Palaemon > Palaemon carinicauda. The sequence goes on from NC_090729.1 coordinate 124,181,447, forward strand.
GCACGAACCCAAGAGGCTAATTTCATCCAACATCTGGGGTAAAGATCTCTTTCCCAAGGACGTGGTCAAAGAGATCGTGGACAAGGCTGCCACTGAGAACCGCAATCTTCTCCTGAAGTGGGGCCTGTCCCTTAAGAGGAAGTCTTCTCCGGATGAGGGCCCTCAGCCGAAAGGAAAGGCGAAGAAGTCAAGGTTTTCCTCCCGTCCAGCCAAGTCCTTCAAACAGCAAAGACCACAGCAGCAACAGCCAGCTTTGCCTCCGGTTCCACAACTGGTAGCCCAGACCCCGACCACCTTCCAATGGGTTCCCCAAGCAATGTCATCAGCTTCCCCTGCATTCAATCCCGTGTTCGAGGGACAGTCGACCACGTTTCGTGCAAGACCCAGAGGAGCAGCTAGAGGGTCATCAAGACGCCCCTCTAGGGGACGAGGATTCAGAGGTGGTCGCGGCCAGGGAGGCAAGACTGCAGGACAGTCAAAGTGAAGTGTCGCCGGTAGGTGGGAGACTTCAGTATTTCCGGGATCGCTGGACCTTCGATCCCTGGGCCCACAGCCTTCTCAAAAATGGACTGGGTTGGAGTTGGTACAGTACTCCGCCCCAGTGCCCTCAATTTTTCCAACACTCCACCCCCGTTTTGGAGGAGTACATCCAAGATCTGTTGGAGAAAAAGGTGATCAGGAGGGTAAAGTCCATCAAGTTCCAAGGGAGGCTGTTTTGTGTTCCCAAGAAAGACTCGGGGAAACTCAGAGTCATTCTGGACTTGTCACCACTCAACAAGTTCATAGTGAACCACAAGTTCAAAATGTTAACGTTACAACACATAAGGGCCTTACTGCCCAAGAGGGCATATACCGTCTCCATCGACTTGTCAGACGCATATTGGCACGTTCCAATAAGTCGTCGTCTCTCCCCCTACCTAGGATTCAAGCTACAACAAAAACTTTACGCTTTCAGGGCGATGCCCTTCGGACTAAACATAGCCCCAAGGATCTTTACGAAGCTTGCGAGCGCAGCTCTCAAACAGTTACGCCTAAAAGGGTTCCAGGTAGTAGCCTACCTGGACGATTGGTTGGTGTGGGCAGCATCCAGAGCAGAATGCTTGCAAGCTTCCCTACAAGTGATTCAGTTCCTGGAATATCTAGGCTTCATGATCAACAGAAAGAAGTCTCGTCTTTCTCCAGCTCAGAGGTTCCAGTGGTTGGGAATTCACTGGGATTTAGTGTCACACCGTCTTTCCATCCCGATGTCAAAGAGGAAGGAAATAGCAGGGTCTGTCAGGAGACTTCTAGGTTCCGAGAGGATATCAAGACGCGAACAAGAGAGGGTTTTGGGCTCTCTTCAGTTTGCATCAGTAACAGACCCTGTGCTAAGAGCACAGCTAAAAGATGCAGCGGGAGTATGGAGAACCTTTGCATCGAAAGAGCGAAGGGACGTGAAGAGACCGGTCCCACTTCGGCTACGTTCTCTTCTCAGACCGTGGTCTCAAGCCAGTCGTCTAAAGAGGTCTCTACCTCTTCAGCCACCCCCCCCGTCAGTGACAATCCACACAGACGCCTCAAAGGTAGGGTGGGGGGGTCACTCCCATCGGAAAAAAGTGCAAGGAATCTGGTCCAAGCTATTTGGGACCTTTCACATAAACTTTCTAGAAGCTATGGCAGTACTTCTGACCCTGAAGAAAGTATCCCCACGTCACTCGATCCACGTAAGGTTGGTACTGGACAGCGAGGTGGTTGTGAAATGTCTGAATCGGCGGGGATCGAGATCCCCACCTCTCAACCAGGTGATGTTAGCCATATTCCGACTGGCGGAGAAGAAGAAGTGGCACCTGTCAGCAGTTCACCTTCAAGGAGTCCGGAATGTGACCGCGGACGCTCTATCCAGGGTAACACCGATAGAGACAGAATGGTCCCTAGACGCAGGATCATTCTCTTTCATCTTGAGTCAAGTCCCAGAACTGCAGATAGACCTCTTCGCGACGAAGGACAACAAGAAGCTGCCGAAATATGTGTCCCCATATGTGGACCCCGCGGCAGAAGCAATAGATGCGATGTCCCTCGATTGGAACAGATGGTCCAGGATCTACCTGTTTCCCCCTCACAATCTGATGTTGAGGGTCCTCAACAAACTGAGATCCTTCAAGGGAGTAGCAGCAATAGTGGCCCACAAGTGGCCGAACAGTGTATGGTTCCCTCTGGCTCTGGAACTACGACTGAAGTTCCTACCACTCCCGGACCCAGTTCTGTCCCAGCAAGTCCAGAAGTCGACTGTCTTCGCTTCATTACAGAAGACCCGAACCCTGCAGCTCATGATTTTCTCTCCCTAGCGGTGAAGAAACGGTTCGGAATCTCGAAAGATAATATCGACTTCCTGGAAGAATACAAGTGTAAGTCTACTAGGAGGCAGTACGAATCTGCATGGAAGAAATGGGTAGCCTTTGTCAAAGATAAGAACCCGCACGAGATCTCTACGGAGTTCTGCCTATCCTTCTTCATTCACCTCCACGGACAGGGGCTGGCGGCGAACACAATTTCTACATGTAAGTCAGCTCTAACAAGACCCATTCTATATGCCTTCCAGGTAGACCTCGCTAACGAAATGTTTAATAAGATCCCAAAGGCCTGTGCTAGGCTTAGACCATCAGCTCCTCCAAAGCCTATTTCATGGTCATTAGACAAAGTCCTTCATTTTGCCTCATTACTAGATAATGAGGAATGTGCGTTGAAGGACCTGACTCAAAAAGTGATCTTCCTTTTTGCCCTTGCTTCTGGGGCCAGAGTTAGTGAGATTGTGGCCCTCTCGAGAGAGGAGGGCCGAGTTCAGTTCCTGGATGGGGGAGAACTGAACCTGTTTCCGGACCCTACGTTTCTCGCTAAGAACGAGTTGCCCACCAACAGGTGGGGTCCCTGGAGAATCTGCCCTCTGAAAGAAGATGCATCTCTATGTCCCGTAGAATGCCTTAAGGTCTATCTTCGTAGAACTTCAGACTTCCATGGGGGCCAACTATTCAGAGGAGAAACATCGGGCTCGAATTTATCTTTAAATCAACTTAGGGCGAAAATTACATATTTTATTCGCAGAGCGGATCCTGACAGTTCACCCGCAGGTCATGATCCGAGGAAAGTTGCTTCATCTTTAAACTTCTTTAATTTTATGGATTTTGAACACCTTCGTTCATACACTGGCTGGAAGTCTTCCAGGGTATTCTTTCGCCACTATGCTAAGCAAGTGGAGCAGCTAAAGAGGTCTGTGGTAGCAGTTGGTTGCGTCGTTAACCCTGCTGTTTAACTCTGCGAGGAACAGCGGAATCATTTGGGACTTGGATTCTTGGGTGAATAGTTAGTTATATTTGTTGATATAACTGGTAGTGTAGGCTCTCAGAGCCCACAGTGACTGTTCCAACGTGATGGTGATGGTAACATAAGTACAGACAGGGTGCCAAGCGTTTGCCAACGCTATTGTCAGCAAAGTAGTAACATGGACGTTAAGTTTGATACCGGGGTATGTGTAAGTGACACATATGTTTTCTTTCAGATAATCATTCATCCATGCACTACAGTACTTGTGAAAATTGTTGGTCATCCACCTAGCATATGTACATATTTATGGTGACCATATCTATTTATTGTTTCTCAATAAACTTGTTCTCGGGAACCTTGCGTCTCCTTCACCTATATTTTTTGATTTCATATTGTTTTTTGAGCATTTAGCCTATGTATATTAATCGGGGATATCTATAATAGCCTATTCCTTAATGCAAAGCCTGGATTATACTGGTTTATACTTTCCTTAGCAATAAGGACTCCACCCCTTTCTGAGGACGGTGGTAGCAGCAAGTTTAATCCTACGCAGATATAACCTTTTGTCTATTTTTACTTCGACCAGGGTGCTGGTCGGGACTTTTTCTTTTGGATACGGTAGTCCCGTAAGACTTCGCTTCATATAGAGTGAGACCACTATATGGTACTGGCTAGCGAGTGATTCATACATAGGTATATGTACTCTTCGTTCGTTTCTAGAGTCTAGTAGGACTCCTCCCTGTAGGGGGCAGGAAGCACTCTCATGGCTTATGATTAGTGAAAAGATGTATAACGGTAACATCTTAGGTCTGTCAGTCGAGTTGACTAAGAAACATTCTTGAGGAGTACGGCACGTATTGAGAATCCACAGATACAGTAATGCTCTGGTATACTTCCATCAGGACGACATGGCTTGAGCCCAAAAAACGGATTTTGAGCGAAGCGAAAAATCTATTTTTGGGTAAGATAGCCATGTCGTCCTGATGGACCCGCCCTGCTCCTTTTCAAAATAAATATGAGTGAAAAGGATAGTAGGACCCCTCCCTACATACAGTATCTGTAGCACCTCGTGTATCGCTACAAGGAATACAGATGGCGCCGTGAGCGGCGCAGGGCACGCTTTCGAAACGGGGAGGAGGGATGCCTTATGAACGGCTCCCCCCTTTCTTATCGTTTTCGTTTTCTTGCCATTTTACCCCTACGAAGTGTTAACTCTATTCGGGGTATAGATTGCTATGAGGCGTGTCAAGAATACGTCCACTGATATTTACGATATCCCTAAGGTCTTTCTTAGGGATACTCGCTCCAGGAGTTAGAATTCTGGGTACCTGAAGGTAAATTCTCTGGGAATATCGCTGTAGTTGTAATATACCCTAGGAAGCTGCCTTTAAGGAACTTCCATCAGGACGACATGGCTATCTTACCCAAAAATAGATTTTTCGCTTCGCTCAAAATCCGTTTTATGAAAGAATTTCTTTGAATAGTCTTCATACTGTTTTCAAAGATGAACTAACGTTTAGTTTATTTATACTACGCAGTTTGCGCTCTATCGTTACGATAGAGAGAGAGAGTATCACGGTTTCACTTTGCAGAAAGAGTAAATCGATTCTGACGTTTTGTTCATTCTTCTTTCAAAGCTTAAATGTTTTAAATTTTATTTTAAAGGAACTTTTTAATTGAAAAACCTTTCAGTTTTTTCCTTTGGTCAAATAACATGTTTTTTTGACGAAATGTAATTGGGCTCTTCTCTTAGGTGACGAAATCAAGAGAGAAAGAGAGAGAGAGATAGAGACGGAGGGAGAGAGAGGAGAGAAAACGTTCCGTTCAAGCGGGTAACGTTGTTCTCGAGTTACTCTCGTCCCTAGTCTCTGTACGGGGAGAAAGGATAAAACGTTTTTAGTTTTTTATTCTCGTCCCCAGGCAATGTGCGGTGAGAGATTGAAAACGTAGTTTTGAATGAACTAGTGTTTAGTCTCTTCCCCAGCCACTGAATTTTTTATCTTAAAATATGTTTACTGTTTTTTGCTGGTATTAATGAACTTGCATTATACGACTGATTTCGCAATTACTACCTTTTGATGAGGGTAGAATTGCGTGCTTCAGGTAGAAATCAGTAAAAGTTTCGATTTCAGTGAAATAAGTGCAAAACAGAAAATTGAAGTGATAAAGTGATATTGCGCAAAGTGTTACAGTGTTGCGTCCGAGGGTTCGTCTGTTCGTGCCTGTCGTTCACCTAGTCCGGGACCTCTTGCAAGCTCCCAAGCCCAGGGGAGAAGTAATGTCGAACGACTTATGGGTTCGAGAGGCCTTGATCAGCGAACAGGCGTTTCCCTCTATGGTATCGGGTGTATCTTACCAAGATCTCCCCTACCATAAGGCGAGAGAGACGTTTTTCTCCTCGTCATCCGAAGGCTTTTCGCATAAGAAACCTGTAACAAGGTTTCGAGGCCCTTAAGCGAAAGTCAGTCCTTTCAGGACAGGTCCAGCGTCCTGGTTGCAGCCATTAGGACAGCTCTGACCCTATGCAGTCATCGGAAAACTGCTCGCCGCCTAACAAAAGCGTAACACAGACTCAGAGAGTCTTTTTTGTTGGCAAAGTGTTGCGGTCACAGACGTTACCCTCGTCTCTTACCACAACCATTTCCGTTGATCCTTAATGGGTTGTACGGCAAGACATGCAGAATATGCTTGCCTCCCTTATGGAAGACTATTCTGCCGATTAGTCCGTTGAGTCTAGCCGTTTATCTCATCGATATCCTGGCTTTCAGCCAACCTAACGTTCCTTTGTGCATCCTGTTGACGTTGGCGTAGCTAAGTCACGTCAGTCAGGTTGTTTAGAACCACACTCGATGCGGTCTCGTGTGGATTTTCAGCCACATTTGGACGTTAGGCCACTTGCTGATGCTCCTGTTGACGTTCAGGACGTTCGCTAACAATCGGAGTTGACTTGTTTTGACGCTGTGCGTCAACCTCCGCATTCTAGAGTTGTTTTGACTGCTCAGTCTAGGCAGTCAAAGCAGTCTCGAGTGGACGCTGTGCGTCCTCACGCACCTGTTGTTGTTGACAGTTCACAGACTGTCAAGCAGTTACATGACGTTGCGTCCTGGTCCGCTACTAATGCACCAGTGCGTGTGGACTCTGCTTGTAAAGCATTGCCACCACGGTAGGTCTCTCCCTTGCTTGAGACTCAGCTTTTATCGGACAAGGTTCCTGTAGATGAGGAAGTTGCTGTTCCCCCTCCTACTGATATTCCCTTGAGGACTCTGTCAGACGGAGAGAAGCCTAAAGCTGTTTAACCCTATATGGACTTTAATTAAATCATGCTGATTTTTAAGGATCTTTGTCCGGATCTTTTTGTAACTGCTGCTCCTCGTTCGCCTAAACGTCAGAGCTTACACTAGGCCTAGCTACTTCGAAGCCGTTGTTTATAAGCTAGTGCTCTCTCGCTCTCCTAGAGAGCTTTACGTTTGCTAGGCGACTGGTTTATCACCAGGAGGAGTTTGGGGGATACAGCCTTTGCTTTCCCTTCTTTTAAACTGGCTTATAGAGCGAGAGTCTGATATGACACGAGAGAAGTTCTCGGCTTGGGAGTTCCTGCCTCTGCCCAGATAGACTTCTCAAATCTCGTAGACTCTCCCTGGCGCCTGGCCAGGAAACGCTCCAAGTTTTTTACAGGTCAACTTCACAGCTGTTTTCGAGCCTTTGAAGTTTTGCTGTACAATTATGTCATGCATAAACAAGGCTTTCAGGGATGGAAAGCGGTACCGCCTCAGTCGCTAACCCCGTCTGTTGCCGCACCTGCTCCCGTAGACCCTAAATGGGCTTTGCTGCAAGACATGCAGTCCAAGCTTGCGTCCTTGATAGAGGACTTTAATGCGGAGAAGGTTGCTGCCGAACCTTCTGGCCAACAACCTTCCAACCGGTCGGTTGTGCGTCCTGTTGACGCTGAGGTAACCTTCTCGCGTCTACCAGTTGAGGTGGTTCCTCCACCGATGCGACCCAGTGTGGGTTGCCAGCCGCACGTTGACGTTGAGCGACGCTCGGAGGTGGTTGTTGACGTTCAGGACGTTCAACAACCAGCAGAGGTGACTTGTTTTGATGCGGTGCGTCAACCTCAGCAACCCGGTATGGTGTTGACTGCACAACCCAGACGGTCTAGACAGTCTCGGGTGGACGCTGTGCTTCCTCGCGCACCCATGGTTGTTGACAGTTCACAGACTGTGCAGCAGTTCCATGACGTTGCGTCCGGCTCCGTCACGCATGCACCAGTGCGACCGGACTCAGCGAGCCAGACGTTGCCCACTCCGTTGCCGTTTCCTCACCAGTTTTCGGATGAGGAACTATCTGATGAGGACGTTGCTGAACAACAAGACGATCAGCCCCCAGAATAGATCAAGCCCTGCTATCCATCCAGAAGATGCTGAAGAAGGAACGCTGCTCAGTCAGGCTGTGGATGAGTCTGGTGGGGACGCTGTCATCCCTGGAACAGTTTGTATCACTAGGAAGACTACACCTCCGTCCTCTTCAATACCATCTGGCTTTTCACTGGAAAAAGGACAAGACGCTAGAAGCGGTCTCGATCCCGATTTCCGGAAAGATAAAGTCTTGTCTGACTTGGTGGAAGGACAATATCAACCTAAGAGAGGGTCTTCCCCTGGCTGTTCAGACTCCCCACCACGTTCTCTTCTCGGACGCATCGGACTTGGGCTGGGGCGCGACACTGGACGGTCGGGAATGCTCAGGTCTGTGGAACTCGAGTCAGAGGAGCATGCATATCAACTGCAAGGAGCTGTTGGCAGTTCATCTGGCCTTGAAAAGCTTTGAGTCTCTCCTTCGAGGCAAAGTGGTGGAAGTAAACTCGGACAACACCACGGCCTTGGCGTACATCTCCAAACAAGGAGGTACCCACTCACTGACGTTGTACGAGATCGCAAGGGACCTGCTCATCTGGTCAAAAGGTCAAGACATCTCCCTAGTAACGAGGTTCATCCAAGGCGACTTGAACGTCATAGCAGATTGTCTCAGTCGGAAAGGGCAAGTAATTCCAACCGAATGGACCCTCCACAAGGATGTGTACAAGAGACTTTGGGCCACTTGGGGTAAACCATCCATAGTTCTCTTTACAACCTCGCTGACCAAGAGGCTTCCAATCTATTGCTCTCCAGTCCCGGACCCAGCAGCAATACATATAGATGCTTTCCTCCTAGATTGGTCACATCTGGATCTCTACGCATTCCCACCGTTCAAGATTGTCAACAAGGTACTGCAGAAGTTCGCCTCTCACGAAGGGACAAGGTTGACGTTAGTTGCTCCCCTCTGGCCCGCGAGAGAATGGTTCACCGAGATACTTCGATGGTTAGTAGACGTTCCCAGAAGTCTTCCTCTAAGGGTAGACCTTCTACGTCAGCCACACGTTACGAAGGTACTCCAAAGCCTCCACGCTCTTCGTCTGACTGCCTTCAGACTATCGAAAGACTCTCGAGAGCTAGAGGCTTTTCGAAGGAGGCAGCCAGTGCGATTGCTAGAGCAAGGAGAGCGTCTACCATTAGAGTCTACCAATCGAAGTGGGAAGTCTTCCGAGACTGGTGCAAGTCAGTTTCTGTATCCTCGACCAGTACCTCTGTAGCTCAAATAGCTGATTTTCTCTTATACCTGAGAAAAGGACGATCCCTTTCAGCTCCCACTATCAAGGGCTACAGAAGCATGTTGGCATCGGTCTTCCGGCATAGAGGCTTAGATCTTTCCAACATAAAGATCTGCAAGACCTCCTTAAGTCTTTTGAGACCACCAAGGAGCGTCGTTTGGCTACCCCTGGATGGAATTTAGACGTGGTACTAAGATTCCTCATGTCAGACAGGTTGGAGCCGTTACAATCAGCCTCCCTGAAAGATCTCACTCTTAAGACTCTTTTCCTGGTATGCTTAGCCTCGGCTAAAAGAGTCAGTGAGATTCATGCCTTCAGCAAGAACATCGGATTTTCGTCGGAAAAAGCCACTTGTTCGCTGCAACTTGGTTTTCTAGCCAAAAATGAGCTGCCTTCTCGGCCTTGGCCTAAATCTTTCGATATTCCCAGCTTATCGGAGATCGTAGGCAATGAACTAGAAAGAGTCTTATGCCCTGTTAGAGCTCTTAAGTTCTATTTAAAGCGTACTAAACCTTTACGAGGCCAATCTGAAGCTTATGGTGTTCAGTTAAGAAACCATCCTTGCCTATGTCAAAGAATGCTTGGTCAGACTTTATCAGATTGTTAATACGAGAAGCTCATTCACATCTGAGTGAGGAAGACCGAACTTTGCTTAAGGTGAAGACGCACGAAGTTAGAGCTGTAGCAACTTCTGTGGCCTTTAAGCAAAATATATCTCTGCAAAGTATAATGGACGCAACCTATTGGAGAAGCAAGTCAGTGTTCGGGTCATTTTACTTGAAAGATGTCCAGTCTCTTTACGAAAACTGCTACACACTGGGACCATTCGTAGCAGCGAGTGCAGTAGTGGGTGAGGGCTCAACCACTACAATTCCCTAATTCCATATCCTTTTAATCTGTCTCTTGAAATGTTGTTTTTTATGGGTTGTCCGGAAGGCTAAGAAGCCTTTCGCATCCTGGTTGATTTGGCGGGTGGTCAAAGTCATTTCTTGAGAGCGCCCAGATTAGGGGTTTGATGAGGTCCTGGTTTATGGGTTGCAGCCCTTGATACTTCAGCTCCTAGGGGTCTGTCAGCATCCTAAGAGGATCGCGAGGCTCCGTAAGGAAGACGTACTTATAAGGCAGAGTAATCGTCTAAGTCGACTTCTTTACCAGGTACCTATTTATTTTGTTTTTGTTATTTTGATAACTTCTAAAATGAAATAAAAACTCTTAGCTCATAAGATGTAAACATATTTAACTGGTCTCTACCCACCACCCTGGGTGTGAATCAGCTATATATTCACCGGCTAAGTTAAATATTTAAAAATGATATTTTAATTATAAAATAAATTTTTGAATATACTTACCCGGTGAATATAAATTAAACGACCCTCCCTTCCTCCCCAATAGAGACGCAGTGGGATGAGGAGAAAATTGAGTCTTTGTTTACATGGAGTTTGGTATCTGGCCGACAGTTGGCGCTGATGGGCACACCCGCAACCTGTATAGCGATCGCTGGCGAGTTTTTTTGTACAGTTTTTTTGTCTGTCGAGCAACAGAGTTGCAGCTATATATATATTCACCGGGTAAGTATATTCAAAAATTTATTTTATAATTAAAATATCATTTTTCAAGGACTTGGTTGTACTTGATATGACTTCGGTAACAAATTGAAAGCAGCAATTTAGAAAATTTTGAAGAATATTTAAGAGATACTGGTTATGGTGCCAAGAGCTAGGCTCACATGGAATGATGTCACAAACTAATTTGTTTGTAAAGGTAGGAAATTGACAGGGAAGATGACAAGAGCATAAAAAGATAAAATCTTCCATTATATATCTGGTATTGTGTGAAAACATTATGGAATGGCAAAAGTAGATGGAAATGAGACAAAGCAGGTATATATGTAAGGGTTTTGGAAGCAAGTCTTGACAAAGACAGAGTTCTGTGGCCAATCTGTTATAGCTTTGAGTGAAGATATTATTGATATAAGTCACTGATGACAGACTATTTTGCAGTACTTCATATAAAAAAAAGTACTATCAAGAAAAAGAGTTTTATGTATTAAGTAAGATTGTTATAAGTGATGGCAAATAAGTAAAACATGTCATTGTTCTGAAAAGATTTAAATAAGAACTAATGAATACTAAATGAAATTAAGAACAGGCATTTTCAAGCCATTCTTTATAGTTTGAAAAAATTGACATGAAATAGATTATTATTATTACTATTATTATTATTATTATTACTAGCTAAGTTACAACCCTAGTTGGAAAAGCAAGATGCTATAAGTCCAAGGGCTCCAACAGGAAAAAATAGTCCAGTGAAGAAAGGAAATAGGGAAATAAACTATAAGAAGAAATGAGAAATTAAAGTAAAATATTTTAAACATTAACAATATTAAAACAAATAGTTCACATATAAACTATAAAAGGACTTGTCAGCCTGTTCAACATAATAACATTTGCTACTACAAGTTTGAACTTTTGAAGTTCTACTGATTCAACTACCCAATTAGGAAGATCATTCCACAGCTGGAATAAAATTTTTAGAGTACTGTGTAGCATTGAGCCTCATGACGAAGGCCTGACTATTAGAATTAACTGCATGCCTAGAATTACGAACAAGATGGAACTGTCTGGGAAGATCTGAATGTAAAGGATGGTTAGAATTATAAAAATTCTTATGTAATATGCATAATGAACTAATTGAACGATGGTGCCAGAGATTAATATCTAGATCAGGAATAAGAAATTTAATAGACCGTAAGTTTCTGTCCAACAAATTAAGATGAGAATCAGCAGGTGATGACCAAACAGGAGAACAATACTCAAAACAAGGTAGAATGAAAGAATTAAAACACTTCTTCAGAATAGATTGACCACCAAAAATCTTTAAAGACTTTTTCAATAAGCCAATCTTTTGTGCAATTAAAGAAGACACAGACCTAATGTGTTTCCCCAAAGTAAATTTGCTGTCGAGAATCACACCTAAGATTTTAAAAGTCATACAAATTTAAAGAAACAATATCAATGCTGAGATCCAGATGTTGAGGAGCCACTGTACTTGACCTACTTACAATCATACTTTGAGTTTTGTTAGGATTCAACTTCATACCCCATAACTTGCACCATGCACTTATTTTAGCTAGATCTCTGTTAAGGGTTTTAGCAACCCCAGATCTACATTCAGGAGAGGGAATTGATGCGAAAAGAGTAGCATCACCTGCATATGCAACATGTGTATATAGTATGAATAATAATGGGCCAAGAACACTACCCTGAGGAATGCCAGATATCACATGCCTATACAGTACTCACTATGGTGGCCATAAACAACAACTCTTTGCAACATATTACCTAAAAATTCAATAATGATGCTAAGAAACAATCCACCCACTCCCAACTGTTTGAGCTAGAAAACAAGGGCCACATGTAGCACTAAAATCAAGGCCAATTATACGAACTTCCTGACCACAGTCAAGGGATTTCTGTACAGCATTGGAGATTGTAAGAAGGACATCACATGCTCCAAGGCCTTTACGAAAATCAAATTGCAAACTAGGGAACAAACCCATTAAGACGTTTTGCCAGAAGACATTCAAAAACTTTAGATAACATGGGATTTATGGAAATTGGGCAGTAATCAGTTGGACTTGAGCTACTACAAACACATTTACATAGTGGAGTAACATTACCAATTCTCCAACAGTGCTAAAAGCTCCTCTTCTTGCTAACTTACACAAAATAACAATTTTTGCAGCTAAGAAATCTGCCCTCTTTATAAAAACAAAGGAAAAATACCATTTGGGTCTACACCTCCATAAGCATCAAGGTCCATCAAGAGATCTTTAATTTCACGAGATCGAAAAGCTAAACTAGTTAATTTATTCTCAGGAAAACAGGAATGCGGAAGTTCGAGTTTCTCATTACTCTGCTTACTGTCAAACACATCTAACAAAAGGGTTGCCCTTTCCTTTGGACAGTGAGTGACAGAGCCATCTGGTTTAAGTAAAGGAGGAACTGTTGCATCTACACCAAAGAGTGCAGATTTAAGGGTAGTCCAATACTTGTGCTCCTGGGTTGTACCAGATAGGGTTTCTTTTATGGTTAAATTGTATTCCTTCTCAGTTGAAGCATAAACTCTCTGAGCAAAAGCTCTTAGCTGAGTGTAGTTATTCCAGGTCAAATCTGATCAGTTACCCTTCCAAAGATGATACTGTAGGCCTCCTGCTTCTTCAAATAAGCATGTCTACAATCATCATTGAACCATGGTTTGTCCTTCACTCGGTACCTTATCGCACAAGAAGGGATACGCCTCTCAATTATGTTAACTAGATTCTCATTCAAAGGGATAACAGGAACTACACTACTATACAATTGTGACCAATTAAACCCCAAAAGATCATGCAAAATCCCATCCCAGTCTGCTTTAGATTTCATATAAATCTTACATAAGTATAATACATCAAAGACAGGCTGCTCAGTCTTCACTACTAATGAAATCAAGTCATGATCAGCTGTCCCAACTGGAGAACCAAGCTTACTTGTTATAAAGCCAGGGGAATCAGTGTATACAAGGTCCAAGCAGTTACCAGACCTGTGAGTAGCTTCACTTATGATTTGTTCAAAGCCTGATTCAGAGACAAATTCTAAAGCTCTTAAGCCATGTCAATCGGCAGGAGAAACAGAATTTAACCACTCCCTATGGTGAGCATTGAAACCACCAACAAGGACAAAAGAGGCCTTCCTATCATCTTCTTGTATCTTTGCCATAATAGTAAGAAGACAACAATCGAAGACAGAATCATCCATGTCTGGATTCTGGTAGATCGAACACAAATAGAAGTTGTTATGCCTGCCACAAAATTTTACTACCTGAATCTCATAACATCCACATTCATAGCAGGACTTATGAGGAGCAGGGTATTCTGTCCTAATATACACCGCCATTCCCCTGGCTCTAGGGATGGCATCACGTTTCAACATTATTGGCTTCTTAAAACCAGTTATAAGAACCTCAGATGAGTGCCTCATATTAGAAACCAAAGTTTCAGAGCACAAAAGAATATAATACTGTCTGGACGCAACTGTAAGATCTTAAATATTTGCATGAAACCACAAATACTACAATAAAGTAGACAAAATTGACGAAATCTACGACGTACTGGTCCCGGATTTTGCTCAATATCTCCAGAGAGTATAAGAATTAAACGGTAATACAAAAAAGATACATCATACTTAAAAAACAAATCAACAAGAATGATAACAAAAACAATATGTACAGAAATATAAATACAGTGATTAATCAAACCCATAGACTAAAGAAAAAAAGCCAGAAAAACTGGTCAACATGGAGGAGCCGATACATGCAAGGCTAAATACCTTCCAGGATAGCCACTTCATCTGATGGGAGGACAGTAAGGATGGTTTTGAAAAGAAAAAGAATCAGATATGGAAAAGACAACCTCTTGATAAACCACCAGGCATCCATGGTCTTTCTATCAAGCCTGGCCAACACACCATTTCAATAAAACAAGAGAAAGAAAAAAACAATAAGACAGAATAGTGTGCCCGAGTGTACCCTCAAGCAAGAAGCAGCATAGTAAAGAGAAATACAGAACTGAACTGTCACGTCATAGAAAATCTAGGATCAGTACCAAGGCAAGTCAACATTATTGAACCTAAGGTAACCATTATTAGTTATCATAGCTACAAAAGGTTATTTGTTAATGGAAAAATAAGTTATAAGAAATATTAAAGAATAATATGGCCGAAATAAGAAATGACAAAGGAGACATGCTTGTATAATTTGCTCAAAGAAACAATCTAAAAATCATGAATATCTTTTCATTCATAAAAAGGAACGTACAAAATGGACATGGAAAACAAAAATTATCCTCAGTGAAAAAGCTTACAGCTAAACGAACATAGAATGGCGAAAAGCAAAATTTGTCTAAATATAATGAAAAAGAGAAACACTAATTTTAAGAAAATAAATATTCCTGTAATAAGAGAAAAATCTGACGAGTTCAGTTTAGCAATATAATGAAATGGAAGCAAGGAAAGATGAAATGAATATTAGTTTAAAAAAATATTAGAAGCAGCACAAGAGATAAGTGGAAAATTTCCTAAACAAGAACAAGGAAAATATCAGAAAACACCTGAAACCTAATAAAGAAAAGATTAAAAATGAAAGTAAATCCAAGAGAAATTAAATAGAATTAACAGAACAATACGAAACAATAAACAAACTAAAACCCCAAGACATTCGTAAACACAATCAGAAAAAAATTGAGAAAACACTGAAGAAAGGAAGAAGCATCAAGTTAATGAAAAAAAGACTTGGAACAGGGCATTATCAAATATTTGCTTTAAAGGATGAAAATTACATTATCGACAATAGAGATGGAGTGATAAAAATGGCAGAGTATTTTTATACAACGATATACAATAGCAATATAAGAAATAAATTTGCTAATAGAAATAATGAAATACCTGAGCCCTATCAAAAGTAAAAGTAAAGAAAGAATTAAAGGGCATGAAAAGAGGCAAAACAGCAGGAGAAGATGGCCCAACAATTGATCTAATAATAGATGGAGGAGATTTCATAGTAGAAAACTTGCTGAGCTTCACACAAAACGTCTGCAAAAATGCTCTATACAGTACATACAGCTTGGAAAAACTTCATCTTTATAATAATTCACAAAAAAGGGGACACAATAGACCTAAAAAATTACTCCCAAATAATTTTACTCTCGGTAATATATGGAATATTTACAAAAGTCATATCAGGGTGAATAGAAAGACAGCTAAATTAGTTTAATCAACCAAAAGAGCGGGCAGGCTTTAGAAGTGGGTATTCAACAGCTGACCATATTATTATTATTATTATTATTATTATTATTATTATTATTATTACTTGCTAAGCTACAACCTTAGTTGAAAAGCAGGATAATATAAGCCCAATGGCTCCAACAGGGAAAATAACCCAGTGAGGAAAGGAATTAAGGAAATATACTACAAGAGATGTTTAAGAGTAACAACATTAAAATATATCTTTCATATATAAACTAAAAAAAACTTCAAAACCAAAATAACAAGAGGAAGAGAAAGAAGATAGAATTGTGTGCTCGAGTATACCCTCAAGCAAGAACTCTACCCCCAGGACAGTGGAAGACCATGGTACAGAGGCCATGGCACTCCCCAAGACTAAAAAACAATGGTTTGATTTTGGAGTGTCCTTCTCCTAGAAGAGTTAATTACCATGGCTAAAGAATCTCTTCTACCCTTACCAAGAGGAAAGTAGCTACTAAACTATTACAGTGCAGCAGTTAACCCTTTAAGAGAAAAAAAAAATGTTTGGTAATCTGTGTTGTTAGGTGTATGACGACAGAGGAGGATGTGTAAAGAATAGGACAGACTATTCGATGTATGTGTAAGCAAATGAAAAAATGAGCCGTAACCAGAGAAGGGATCCAATTTAGTACTGTCTGGCCAGTAAAAGGACCCAATAACTCTCTAACGGCAGTATCTCAACGGGTGGATGGTGCCATGGCCAACCTACTACCTACCATGTAATTAACAAACTCATGGAAAAATCAACAGAGTATAACAAGCTACTATGCATGACTCTTATAAACTAAGAGAAAGCTTTTGATTCGGTTAAAACTTCCGCAGTAATGAAAGCCCTTTAAAGACAAGAAATAGATGAATCTTATGTTAGAACTATTGAAGATATCTAAACGAGAAGTACAGCAAACCTAAAATTACATAAAGATGGTGAGAAAATTCCAATTGAGAAAGAAGTTAGACAGAGACTCAATTCCTCCTAAATCATTCACGGCACACTGAGAAGTTTTTAAGAATTTAGATTGAGAAAATGTAGGAATTAATACTTACAGGAATCTATCAGGATTCGCAGATGACATATTTCTATTTAGTGAATCATGGGAAAAATGTCAAAGGATGAGAGAAGATTTGAACAGAAAAAGCAAAAATGTAGGACTGAAAATGAATGTGAGTAAAACTAAGATAATGCTAAAAATGTATCGGTCTTTGGTGGTGATACATCTTGGATCTGCATCAATTTTGCTTTGCGCATGGCTATTTTATTATAATGTAAATGACCTTGTCCTAAGAATTCAACTTTCAATCTAATGTAACTCTCAGAGAGTTGGCTAGACAATCCTGCAGTATCACATTAAATCTGATGCAACAGTTGCAGGGTTGGCTAGACAATATTGCTTCCTTCATAAGCTATACTAGGTCCTTGAGGCCCTTGGTGTGCTTCTATGATACTGTAAGATTTAACACATCAATGCACAAAACGGTTAGCGTTCTTGGCTCCAGCTAACATCATCAGCAAAATTGCTACAAAGTTCATTAGTCCGAATAGCATCTTTACCTTTTTCCTTTGTTGCTTCTACCGTTAGTCCTGAAGACGTTGTCATTTCAAAACTTCACTATCATAGCCTCTTGATCTTCCGGCTCATTGTCAAACTTGTCATTCGATTTTAACCAAAACAAACTCTATTTGATTATTTTTCTCTAATCTCATTACTGGTGCACCATGTGATGATTCTAATCTTCACCATCTCCTCGACTTATTTCTGAATCAGGTCCCTTGTAACCATAATTAGGGGGTATATTTCTTATCTAACTGGCCGAGCATAGATTACAAGTTACCATGTTTTTGTATTCTTACAGTAATTGCAATACAGTACTGTACCAACCGTGTGTCACACAATTGTACATAATTCCTTTTGTATATATTATGCTTGTATCTTCGCTCTTCCCTCGCACTAAAAAGAACCAGAATAAACATGTCTGCGTGTCGCCTATGTAACATTGTCATTTTCTCGAACATGTAATTTCCTGTTGCCTTGAGGTTTTGTATATAAAGGAGTGTGTTCCATAATAAATTAACTCAGTTGATTGCATCCTGCCTTTAAGTTCACAACCTTCTCTCGGCACCGTCACAGTACCTTCTTCTTTTGCTGCTTGCTAATTACGTATCTTCTTCCTGCTGTGGTAAAAATTTAGCAAGCACTCATTTTGGACTTCCTGGTTTTCATCCGCTTCTTCAATGACCTACACTCATGCATTTATCTTCTGCGAAAAAAAGTTGTTGCTGCTGTTTTGCTCTCTCCCCTCCAATTATGTGCTATCAGAATATTTGTACACAGTCTTCAATTCTTCACACCAATGCACTTGGTAGCCCATATGATTTATCACTTTCTTGATTTCACATGATCCCCTAAATATCAACAACAGCTTTTCTTCCTCAGTTAGTGACACCACCAACATATTCTGTCCCATCTTGAACTGACAATCCCTGACTGTCTTGTTATAGTCATGCTTCTATTGTTCTTGTGGTTTTAAAAACTCCCTAACTAATCGAAAATTCTCTCCAAGGTGATTCCTCACCTCCAACAGAAATTAAGCTGATTCCTCAGCTCCAACATATATCAAGGCGACTCCTCAGCTTTGACACATACTGGTAGGTATTGTGTACTTCCTCTTCATAGTCTCTTCTCCTCTTTTCACCGAAAATCTTGAAAGACTTTCTCAATAAGCCAATTTTTTGTGCAATTGAAGAAGACACAGACCTAATGTGTTTCTCAAAAGTAAATTTGCTGTCGAGAATCACACCTAAAATTTTAAATGAGTCATACAAATTTGAAGAAACATTATCAATACTGAGATCCGGATGTCGAGGAGCCACTGTCCTTGACCTACTTACAATCATACTTTGAGTTTTGTTAGGATTCGACTTCATACCCCATAATTTGCACCATGCACTAATTTTAGCTAAATCTCTATTAAGGGATTCACCAACCCCAGATCTACATTCAGGGGATGGAATTGATGCAAAGAGAGTAGCATCACCTGCATATGCAACAAGCTTGTTTTCTAGGCCAAACCACATGTCATGTGTATATAGTATGAAAAGTAATGGGCCAAGAACACTACCCTGTGGAACACCGGATATCACATTCCTATACTCACTATGGTGCCCATCAACAACAACCCTTTGATATCTATTACTTAAAAAATCAATAATAATACTAAGAAACGACTCACCCACTCCAAACTGTTTGAGTTTGAAAATAAGGGCCTCATGATTAACACGGTCAAAGGCAGCACTAAAATCAAGGCCAATCATACGAACTTCCTGACCACAATCAAGGGATTTCTGTACAGCATTGGAGATTGTAAGAAGGGCATCACATGCTCCAAGGCCTTTACGAAAACCAAATTACAAACTAGGGAATAGATGATTACCTTCAGCAAACCTATTAGGTCGTTTTGCCAGAAGACGCCCAAAAACTTTAGATAATATGGGAGTTATGGAAATTGGGTGGTAATCAGTGGGACTTGAGCTACCACAAACACATTTACATAGGGGAGTAACATTACCAATCCTCCAACAAGTGCTAAAAGTTCCTCTTCTTGCTAACTTGCGTAAAATAACAGATAACAATGGGAAAATACCATTTGGGTCTACACCTCCATAAGCATCAAGGTCCATCAACAGAGCTTTAATTTCACGAGATCTAAAAGCTAAACTAGTTAGTTTAGCCTCAGGAAAACACGAATGAGGAAGTTCAAGTTTTTCATTACTCTGTTTACTGTCAAAAACATCAGCCAAAAGGGTTGCCTTTTCCTTTGGACAGTGAGTGGTGAAAAAATAGTAAGGAAAATATTGCTGCTACATATTGGTCCAAGCTGTTGGGTGTCCTTTGGCATATCTTCTTCAGTATGGATTTCGGCACACCATTGATCATTCAGCATAGTTCATTGCAACTTGGATTATTAGGCATTGAGAACAGTTATTTTTTGCTACCTAAACAGCTCAACTTCTTCACTTGAAGTGAACTGGATACTGTACATTAGTTGAAAAACATTTCCTTGGGGGAGTTCTAGTAGGCCCTACTGAAAACCTCTTTTAATGCTTCTGCTACTTTGAGTTCCATCTTCATTAGTGTTATTACCTATGAATACCTCAAGCTAAAATCTACCACTGTCAGAATATACCTGTTGCACCTTTATCTCTGGTATGGCTTCTCCATGTTCCCAAAGGGTACTTTGGTGTAGTCTTCTGGCAAATGTGGCAGAATCAGGTGACATCTGCAACCACTCCAGGTTGACTGGAAACTGTTGGTTATTTGACACTCAATCTTTGCTCAAAGATACCTATATAAATGCACTTATGAGCAATTTCATCACTTTTCATTTGACCTTCGGTGCCAAGATCTGTATTATTTGATCAGTTAACTCTCTCTTGAAAATGCAAAATAATATATTCTTAATAAATTATAATTCAAAGCGCGCCTTCAACCATGGTGCTGTACTCAATGCCGGACTAGGCTTTCTCCAAGTGCTTGATGAGGCAGATTTTTCTTCAGGGTTTTCTTTACCCGTTCTGCTCCTGCATGTGGAATGCTTGAAGCTACTGGTAGTGACTTGATGCTGTATTTCTACAACTGTACTTGGGCTCTAACTGTGACGGCCTCTGTCTTAGTGCAAAGACAATCTGGGACAAGATGCTGATACTATCCTCCTCTGGCTCATCCAATAAGCTGTTCGTTCCGAATATTTTTAAGAATAAGATCATAAACGAGGTTATTTAGACACAGCATACAGTTTTCCCATGTAGTAAGTTGTACTTGCACTAAATTTCTTTACCAGCTTTTCTTTAATTAGACAAATTTATTTCATAAACCTTCTTTTAATTGATAAACATATGTCTGCAATATAAAATAAGAAAGACAATTTTCCCATCTAATATGAAACAGATAACAGCCAAGCAAACCCGTTTCAGCTACTGCATTCGGAAGCCACCTTCTGATGTAACAGACATAAATGAAACTCATATCTTAATATCACCGTCAAGATTACTGAGATGTCCCAAGTCAGCAGGCTCAGCATGTTCTAAATATAATTATATTCTTCAACTATAAAAAGTAGATCTAAAATATCTTTTCCCAGATATCATAACGGTCCTCTCAGGAAACATCAGGAACACTCTTGTAGTCTTACTTCCCCTTGACACGAGAGAGAAAAAAAAGTTTTTTTAAGTATATGCATTTGGCCGTAGATTTGATGCGTCTCATGTGATGGTTTACGAAGTCCTATATTTTCACTCCAGAAACCCGTGAAGGACTTATCTACTATTTTTTTTTTCAAATGTGTTTACTCTATTCCTTGGAAACTCGGGGGAAAAAACAAGGTGGTGGTACAAACTCAATAAACTCAGCATGATACCATAACTTAAAAATCTCTTAGTAATCATATAGTTATATAAAGAATTTCAAACGTAACTTAGAAAAGGTACTTATATACATTAAGATTCGAATAAATAATAAGTTAACTTTAGTCAATCTAGGACTAGTTCAATTATGATCTACTCGCTTTCTACTCAGGTTAGCGTAAATGTACAAACGTGCAAATTATTTGTTTAAAAAGGTAATACACCAATAATCATAATTATAAACAGAATACAAATCACTTGTATTGTGCTTGCTTGCATGTGGTGTTAGTGCCAGTGAACAAAGAACCTTTCTCTCATTTGTGGCGTTATCCATATCTTTTATGCTGTGTCATTCTAATCACATTTTGTGGTCTACGCCTGCGTTGCGTTTCTTCCCTGCATTAATCCTTCCTCACAAATAATTGACAATGTCGTGCCTGAAGTGGATTTATAGAGATTAAGAACAGATACTTTAAAAGTACAAGCTTCAAATACAGAAATGCTTGTATCATAAGAGTTACGGTCTGCTTACATGCAAAAGTCCGTCTGGCAATAAGGACAGGTAATCTATAACAATTTTAACAAACAAGGACTAATATATAAAATTATTTCAAATTCGTCTGGGAAAATTAATTTAGTAAAATTATAACAACTATCTTCTGATGGTTGGTAATAACGGAGAAAGAGTTATAGGGAATGGAACATCTTGCAATTTTGGTTCTTATAGAAGTAAAGTACATCCAAAATCAAAGGGCGGCTGACTATAGAACTTAAGTTAACCCTTTCACCCCCAAGCTATGTTGAAAATTCAAGCACATTTTGCTATATATATATTTTTTTTAAATTGCTCTAACAGCCTTAATTTTTGTTCTAGAGAGGTCAGGTTGGTCTCATTCTTTTGGAAAATGCCTGAAGTTTCTCATAAAGTTATCAAAAATATGCCAAAAAATGTAAATATCAGTTTCTTGCAATGACGTACCGGTACGTCCATTGATAGATGGGATTGAATTGGATTTATGATTTGCCTTACATACCTGGTGCTGGAGCTTGCGACGCCATTCAGAACCCAAGTGCAAGCAAGTGAAGAGACCATCAGTTGCAATATGAAGTAAAAGTTGGAAGAGGTTGGACAGAAAGAAGGATGAAAGGAAGCCAGAAGGTAGTAGGTTGACCAAGGAACCAGCCACCCGTTGAGATACTACCGCTAGAGTTATTGGACTGGCCAGACAGTACTACATTGGATCACTCTCTCTGGTTACGGTTCATATCATATTTGCCGAAACATACACAGAATAGTCTGGCCTATTCTTTACAAATTCTCCTCTTTCCTCATTCACTTGACAACTCTAATTACTAAATAATTATTCTTCTCTCAAGAGGTTAATTACTGCACTGTAATTGTTCAGTGGCTACTTTCCTCCTGGCAAAGTTAGAAGAGACTCTTTAGCTATGGTCAGCAGCTCTGCAGCTCTTCTCTGAGAAGGACACTCCAAAATCGAACCATTGTTCTCAAGTCTTGGGTAGTGCCATATCCTCTGTACCATGGTCTTTCACTGTCCTGGGGTAGAGTTCTCTTGCTTGAGGGTACACTCGGGAACACTATTCTATCTTATTTCTCTTCCTCTTGTTATTTTGAAGTTTTTATCCTCTTTTTAGTTACACACACAACCCAATTGGAAATATATGCGTGTGGAATGCACGCAAACTTATAGATTACATTTACGGTATATCACAATAACTTTCATCAACAGCTTAAGAAGGTTATTAAAAATAATGACAGAAACTTGGAAAAAAGGAGAAAAACAGCGTTCATTTTCGTACACACTAAAGCAGTGTCCATAAAGACTGGCAGGCGTAAACAAAATTGATATTATGACTGACAGGGCCAAGATGCATTCTACTGTACTGAGGAGGATCTTCACTGCCAGGTAACCCTTCGCACAAACATTTACGCCTAAAGATAAACAAGTAATGTCTTGAAAGATTCTTAAGCGGAGAGAGAGAGAGAGAGAGAGAGAGAGAGAGAGAGAGAGAGAGAGAGAGAGAGAGAGAGAGAGCATATGAAAACATAAGAAGTATGAAATACGTTGATGAGAGAGAGAGAGAGAGAGAGAGAGAGAGAGAGAGAGAGAGAGAGAGAGATCGTTAAAAGTTAGTGACAAAACACGAATAAGCATATAAATACATGTTGGTTATACCCAAGTCCAAAGTTATTTTTTTAGATTTTTTGTTAAATAATTAGTCACTTTCTAGAATTAAATAAATCACAATCTTTTCTAATTGATTAACTGCACCTACCATACCTTTAGATAATTATTTTTAAACAGCTAATAACAACTCACATATAAGATAGCATATTAATGCAGTCTAACGTCTACCTATTGACTTGTGATGTCGGGGCCACAACATTGGGCACGAAGACTTTCAACCTCATTTGCAGCAAAAAAATTTGAACGTGTCGGACAACCAAGTAACTTGCCAAAATCCATGCAGTTGCACGGGTCTTTTATAAATTATGGGTGATGGCTTTGGTATCCACGAGTAATAGATTTAGACAGTGCAACAAATAAATGATAGCACTGACAGGATTCAATGTGGCGTCATGCACCGTGAAACCCCTTCGTTCGACGTTCATATAGCCTACTACTGTTGTGCAACTGCATTCAGACAGAAACTCCTTGACTACACATATACATATCCGACTTCAAAGAACTGATTATAATTTAAATTATTGTGTTTTCAGATCCTCTTCTTTATCTTTGGCATCGATGTAAGCAGGGACAGTACTTCATATAAGTAGGTGGATGTTCGTCTGTTTGAGAGAGATTTCCAATTTCACACCTTTCTGGACGATAGGTGTCTGGGAGGGCAAAAGTCAAATATTCAACTATATTGTAGGTAGTTGATTATTTAACCGGTTTTGCACTCCCAGACACCTGTCGTCCAGAAAGAGGTGAAATGGAAATCTCTCTCAAACACCCCGACATCCACCAACTTTTATGAGTGACTGTACAAGGTAGGTCACTTCGCGTGACTTTAGTTGCATTTTGAGTTGAATTTGAAACGTGTGAGTTATATCAGCGTTCTGTGTAAAAATTTCATTTCACCTTTAAATCTTTACTCGGACGGTGGTCCGTTACGCCATGTAAATTACTTAAGTAATTATTCATTGTATTAAATAACTAGGATTATTTTTTTTTTTTTTTTTTTTTTTTTTTTTGTTAAGTAGAACAGCTTCTGCATATAATCATGATAATAGAAGATTACTGCAGCAACATAAAGATTCAAATTTTGTTTTCTTAAGAAAGAAAAGAAGTCTAAAAAATAAGGGACTAAATACCGTGATTACCAGAGAAGTTTCTCGTTCAATATCTATAATTTGACCAGACAGTTTCAGGTATGCAGTCGATACTAATAGAGAAACTGAAACTGTTTATGATACTAGGAGCGAGACTGAAACTGTATATATTCGTGCTAACTCGAAACCGCAACATCGAAAATAAGCGGCTTTAATTTGGCAAAAACATGGAAAAACTATTGGTCACTTGGTGAGGAGCGATAAGCTGTAAGCATTTTCGAGTGACGATGTTAAGTTAAATTGTCCTGGATATAGAAACGAAGGAATCACAATCAAGATTAAGCAATGGAAGGACGAATTATTATTATTATTATTATTATTATTATTATTATTATTAATTGCTAAGCTACAACCCTAGTTGGAAAATCACAATGCTATAAGCTCATGGGCTCCAACAGGGAATATAGCTCAGTGAGGAAAGGAAACAAGGAAAAATTAAATATCTTAAGAACAGTAACATTAGGATAAATATCTCCTATATAAACTATGAAAACTTTCCTTAGCCGAAGGAGCCTTTGTTTTAAAAGCATTTGCTTCAAGAACTTGAATTGATTAAATAGATAAAAACAAATAAAAATATAAAGTATCGTTTAAATAGATAAAAGATAATAATATAAAGTATCTAAGTCCACCAACAACAGTAATTTCATAACATGCTGAGAGGCAAAATATCTCTGAAACTTAATGATTTTCCTAAGAAATTGCGCTGTATTCCAAATATACTGAACACCTGATACATTTATGCTGAACATGGAGTTCATTCGTGCTCTGAATATAAATCAGAATATATAACAAGATCATCACCAATCTTTGCGACACAATGAAAATATCTAAAGTTGACTAATCTTGACTTGTGCCATCT
The DNA here is from genome assembly GCF_036898095.1 of Palaemon carinicauda. Classification (NCBI taxonomy): domain Eukaryota; kingdom Metazoa; phylum Arthropoda; class Malacostraca; order Decapoda; family Palaemonidae; genus Palaemon; species Palaemon carinicauda. The sequence continues at coordinate 124,206,845 of NC_090729.1, forward strand.
TGAAAACTCTCTGGATTATTTTGAAAGCTACGATAATTTCTGTATAAAAAGGAACACGAGGGAAGTGGCATGATGATTTTTTTACAAGGAAATAAACACTTCATGATTTTGTTTGGATAACAAACATTCGTTGCCAAGATAAACTTAGGCAAAGTTTTTTCTTTCTGAAGGAAGCATCCCTTAGGAGTTTTTCTATTTATCTTGAACGTTCAATTTTATCATAGTTCGTGTGTTTTGAACGTTCAATTTTATCACAGTTCGTATGTTTTGAACATTAAATTTTATTACAGTTCGTGTGTTTTGAACCTTTATCATAGTTCGTGTGTTTTGAACGTTCAATTTTATCATAGTTCGTGTGTTTTGAACGTTCAATTCTATCCTAATTCGTGTATTTTGAACGTTCAATTCTATCATAGTTCATGTGTTTTGAACGTTCAATTCTATCATAGTTCGTGTGTTTTGAACGTTCAATTTTATCATAATTCGTGTTTTGAACGTTCAATTTTATCATAGTTCGTGTGTTTTGAACGTTCAATTCTATCCTAGTTCGTGTGTTTTGAACGTTCAATTCTATCCTAGTTCGTGTGTTTTGAACGTTCAATTTTATCATAGTTCGTGTGTTTTGAACGTTCAATTCTATCACAGTTCGTGTGTTTTGAACATTCAATTCTATCATAGTTCGTGTGTTTTGAACGTTCAATTTTATCATAGTTCGTGTGTTTTGAACGTTCAATTCTATCATAGTTCGTGTGTTTTGAACGTTCAATTTTATCATAGTTCGCGAGAGTTACAATAAAATGAATGTCGTTATCCAGTAAGAATAAAATTAAGTGGCAATTATAATCGTGATTTATATTTACCAAGCACCGAATTCCTACCATTAAAATATAACATTAAATACTTCAGAACTTGAAACTTGCACCAAATGTTTTTCTGTTGAACTGGTTCACACAAGTCTCTTCTTTAACGTTGTTACCAATCTTAAAATATTTTATATTTCTGAGTCATTACTTCTCATACAGTTTATTTATTTCCTGATCTCCTTTCCTCACTGGGTTAATTCCCTTGTGGGGGTCCCTATGGGTTATAGCATCCTGTTTTTCCAACGATGATTGTAGCTTAGCTGTTTAAGGTTTAAAAGGGTTAATGGTCACTCATGAATGGCAGAGGCAAGGGACAGTGACATTGCCCTAGCAATCAGGACAATGCCCTAGAGACTTACCATATATTATATGATCAGCGCACAAGCCTCCTCTCCACCCAAGCTAGGACCAGGGAGGGCCAGGCAGTGGCTGCTGATGACTCAACAGATAGACCTATGGGCTCCCCCAAACCGCCAACCTTGGATCACAAGGATGGTAAGGTTGCAGACACTAATTGCACAAACGAGTCTGAGCGGGACTCGAACCCCCTTCTGGCAAACACCAGACTGAGAGGTTACCAATAATAATAATAATAATAATATTGATAATAATAATAACTATAATTAATAATAATACCCGTTTGCACTTGAGATGGAATGATAGCAATATCCAGACACATCTTGGAATTGAAGACAAGTTCATCAATATGATGCATTGAGATACTAATAATCACTGTTTTGTTTGTAAGGACTTAATATCATAAAAAAAAAAAGCCGCAATAATGACCATCATCCTCGACCATTTAATCTAAACTCTAGATATACGACTCGAGTCAACGGCCGACAAGTGTAAAACAGTCACACCAACAACTCGAGTGACCAACTGGTAATTGTACAACTTCAGTCACAAGTCGACAAGTGTAAAAAATTCCCACAAAAACTCAAGTCATTGGTTGAAAAGTGTAAAAAAGGCACACTAACAAATCAAATCACCAATTGACAAATATAAACAAGTCACAAGTCGAAAAGTGTAAAAAATTCATACCAAAACTCGAGTCACAAGTCGACAAGCGTCAAAACGTCACACCAACATCTCTAGTCATCGGTCGACAAGGATAAAGAAAGTAATAAAAAAACAACTCCAGCCACAAGTCGACAAGAGTAAAAGAGTCATACCAACATCTCGAGTCACCCATCAAAAAATATATAAAAGTCCCAGCAACAACTCGAATCACTGGTCGACAAGTGTAAGAACGTCACAGCAACATCTCGAGTCATCGGTCAACAAATATAAAAAGTCACACAAATAACTCGAGGCACAAATCGACAAGCGTAAAAACGTCACTTCAACATCTCTGGTCACCGGTCAAGTGTAAAAAAGGCACTTATGTAAGTAAGAGACATGATTAATGGACTCATAATTGTAATATTACCAAATGAAACGCTTTTTATCACTAAAAGCAAAAATCCTCTTTGAATTACAAATCAAAGAGGATAAAATCTATATGGCAATGTTTGCAGTCTTATGTTTTTAAAAACTCATTGCTTTCCGTAAGGTTGGAAAATTCGAATTTTTCAACATTAACCAAAAGCAACAACGGTTTATGACAGAAGTGTGAAGGGCCGAGAGAAGGTTGTGACTCAAAGGCAGGATGAAAGCAACTGAGTCATCTTTATTACAGAACACCCATTTATATATACATAAACTCCAGGCAAAAAGGGCATACAAAACATAACCTAACCGGTTAACAGTTAACGGTGAGAAAAACAGACATGTTATTTCAGGTTCCTATCACTGCGAGTGGAGAGCGAAGATACAAGCATAATATATACAAAAAATGAAATGTCGTTACTATGCACGATCGTGTGACACACGGTTGGTACATGGCTTCCCCCCTAAAAATGACATACTGTACATGTTAAATAGAGCGCCCTGATCTAGAGAGGCGAACTGTAGGCGGGTCATCTGGCAGGAGATGAGCGGGTTTTAGACGATCAATGGAGACCCAGTCTTCTTTGCCACGAATGTTTAGTAGGAATGCTTTTGGACTGCGTCGGATCACAAGGAAAGGGCCCGTGTAAGGGGGCGTTAGCGGCGGCTTGCTAGTGTCATCGTGCGTTGCACAGTGCAAGTCTGTTGGTATGTGATGCTTCGCTGGGGGCTTGAATGTCTGGCGGCATGGAGTAAATTTTCACACGACGTGACGTATGCGCTGGAGATCGTCGGAAGAGGTTGCAGAAGGAAAAAATTCGGCAGGGACGACCAACGGGTCGCCATTCACCATTTCAGCTGCCGAGACGTCGAGGGCGTCATTAGGAGTGGTCCTTAGTCCCAGGAGGACCCAGAGAAGCTGAGTAAACCAGTTGGAATCCTTGCAGCGGGACATCAAAGCTGCTTTGAGGGTGCGATGAAAACGTTCAACCATTCCATTGGCAGCATGATTAGGCAGTTGTCTGATGTAGGGTGATACCCAGGAGATTCGCTAATGATGTCCACAATTGAGAGGTGAAAGTGGTACCCCTGTCAGAAGTAATATGCTCAGGGATACCAAATCTTGCAACCCATCCTGAGAGTAAGGCAGATGTACATGAGGCGGACGTTGCAGTTTCCATGGGAATGGCTTCAGGCCAACGAGTGCAGCGGTCGATGACGGTAAACAGGTAACGATGTCCTTGTGATGTGGGTAGGGGGTCTACAACGTCGACGTGAATGTGGGCGAAACGACGCTGAGGTTGAGGAAAGGTGCTCACTCCTGAATCCATGTGTCGATGTACTTCAGAAGTTTGGCAAGAAGTACAGGCACGGACCCAATCCTTAGCATCCTTAGAAATGCCATGCCAAATGAACTTAGACTTCAGCAGCTGTGCAGTAGAAAAGCACGAGGGATGTGAAAGGCCGGGAATGAAATCAAACACCTGTCAGCGCATGGGAGCAGGAATCCAAGGTCGCGGTCTACCAGTACTGACGTCACAGAGGAGGGTGGTGTTGGGTTTGTCGAGGGGGATGTCTTCCCAACGGAGGGATGTGCAGGATGTCCTACATGCTTGATACTCTGGATCCTGTCGTTGGGCTTCAGCCAAGGCATTGTAATCCAATCCCAGTTGAACGAAAGCCAACGTGTTTCTTGACAGGGCACCGGCAACGGGATTCATTTTACCAGGGACGTGTTGAAGGGTGCAATTGTATTCAGCCACGGCAGAGAGATGTAGGCGTTGACGGCGGACCAGGCGTCAGACTGTCGAGTGAAGGCGTGCACCAGAGGCATGTGGTCTGTGCGAATGACGAAGGGCGTACCTTCTAAGAAATGGCGAAAGTGACGGACAGCCAAGTACACCTCCAGCAATTCGCGATTGAAGGTACAATAACCCGCTTCTGCCTTGGACAGTTTTCTGCTGAAGAAGGGCAATGGGTGGGGTGAGCCGTTGACCACCTGTTCGAGTACTGCACCAATAGCAATGTCGCTGGCATCGGTGGAGAGGAGAGGGGCATGTGGGATAGGAAAAGTGAGAGCAGCAGTTGATAGGGCCTTCTTTGCGTTGCAGAAGGCAGCTTTTTGAAGGGCACCCCACTTCAGGTCCTTTGGCTTGCCCTTGAGGGAGGCGTAGAGGGGAGCAAGAGTGGCGGCAATGGCTGGCAGGAAACGCTGATAATAGTTGATCATGCCCCAGAATTCCTGCAGAGCTTTGATCGTCGAGGGCGTGGGGAAGTTCTGAATGTCTGCTACCTTCTCAGAGAGGGGATGGACTCCTTCAGGAGTGATGCAGTGCCCTAAGAATGACACTTCGTTGGTGCCAAAGGTACACTTGTCGTACTGGACTACAAGGCCGTTTTGTTGCAGGTGGTCGAGCACAATGCGCAGATGACGGAGGTGTTCCTCTTGTGAAGAGGAGAACACAAGTATGTCGTCCACATAACATACACAGAAGGGGAGGTCCCCTAAGATGCCATCCATGAGATGTTGAAAAGTGGCCCCAGCATTACGAAGGCCAAAATAGGAGTAATTGAAGGTGTACAGGGTATGTACCAAACGGAGTGGTGATGGCAGTCTTGGGGATGTTTTCTGGGTTCATAGGCACCTGATAATAACCCTTCAGGAGGTCGAGCGTGGAGAAAACCTTCCCTTTATGCAGGTAGGAGGTCAAGTCGGCGATGTTTGGGAGGGGGTAGTGATCCGGTTCTGTTTGTATGTTCAGGCGCCTGTAATCCCCGCACGCACGGAGGGAGCCGTCTTTCTTCAGAACGATGTGTAAGGGTGACGACCATGGGCTGGAGGCCTTTTGGCAAAGACCCCTTTCCTCCATTTCGGCGAACGTCTGTTTGGCGGCTGCCAATCGTTCCGATGCCAGACGTCTGAATTTTGCGAAGACTGGGGGTCCCGTTGTCTTGATATGGTGATAAATACCATGCATGGCAGGAGCCGTGGGCGTTTGGCGAAGTTCTGTACAGAAAACTTCCGGGTACGACGTGAGGAGGTGAGCATAGGCATCCGTGGGTGCACTGACATGGAGAGCAAGGTTGGAGGAGGCGGGTTGAAGAGGTGTCGACAAGTACAAGTCTGCGTTGACCAATCATCGGTGGGTGACATCGACCAGAAGGTGGAAATGAGAGAGGAAATCCGCAACGAGGATTGGCAATGTGACGTCAGCAGCGAGAAACTTCCAATTAAATTTACCGTTTCCAAACGATAATGTGAGGTTCTCGAAACCGTAGGTGGGTATCGCAGATCCGTTGGCAGCTACCAGGCGAACGTCGGCAGACGTAGACAGACTACGTTGTGTCCTGAAGAGTTCCCTTGGCAAAAGAGAACGACAAGTACCCGTGTCTACCAAAAATCGCACGCCCGTTCCTGCATCATGTAAAAAGAAAAGATTAGAAACACGGGAGGCCACCGCCATGAGCGATGGCCTACTTACACGTTTTTTGGTCACTGACAATCCTTGGCACATTGCCTCACGGCTGCCCCGAATCTGTAGTGGTAGTAGCAAAACTGCGGCCGATGGGAGGCAGTAAGTGGCTGTAGAAGTCGTTGGTTGGGGGCGAGCGAGTGGTTGGTGATGGGTGGCTTTGTCGCCACTTCGGCATGTCACGGGGTAGGCGTGTATGTCCTACGGCATTCACGTCAACTTCGGTTGACGTTGAATAGGCGTCCTCTTTGTTAGGAGTGGAGGCGTTGATGGATGTCTTGAAGGTCGTGAAGTGGCTGTCCACAAGGGCGTCGGCTTTGGTCATCAAGTCCTTTATGGGTAAACTATCGGCATCGGGTATGGTAGCGCGTACAGGTTCGGGTAAACGGCATATCCAAAGGGCACGACGTAGGTTCACCTCACAAGGAGAGCCGACTACGGCAGGTTCCAGGCAAGCGATACTGGTCATTTCCCTGATGGCGAGCGAAGCTCTTTGGCCCCCCAACGGTTGTTGAGAGCGCTGAAAAAGCTTTGCTGTATGGGCGGCTGGCGACGGCGAGTACTGCTGCAGAAGGTATGTTTTGAGGGCGTCATACGCTATTGGGGTGTCTCCTTGTTCACAAAGCCAGTCTGATATTTCTGGGAAGGTGTCCTCGGGTATCGCCGCGAGAACATATTCTCCTTTGGTGGTTGAGAGAGTCACGCCCTTGATGCGGAACTGGACTTCAGCGCGCTGAAACCAAGCAAACTCCTTTCCGCTGGCGAATGACGAAAGTTTCAATGGGACGGCGCCAACTTCCGTGGAGTCTGCCATAGTACCAATGACGGAGGGGCGAGGGGGGGGGGGGGGGGGGGGGTGGGGGTGGAAGGCAGGAGGAGCGAGTCGACTTCCGGGGTCACCAATGTGATGGGCCGAGAGAAGGTTGCGACTCAAAGGTAGGATGAAAGCAACTGAGTCAACTTTATTACAGAACATCCGTTTATATATACATAAACTTCAGGCAAAAAGGGCATACAAAACATAACAGGCAATTTCATGTTCAGCCGAGAAGCTCACCGGTTAACAGTTAACGGTGAGAAAACCAGACATGTTATTTCAGGTTCCTATCAGTGCAAGGGGAGAGCGAAGATACAAGCATGATATATACACAAAAAATTAAATATCGTTACTATGTAGGATCGTGTGACACACGGTTGGTACAGAAGGCATGAAACCTGTAATTAGTGAATGTATTACAACGTTGCCGCATGATTCTGTAGCAATTCTGTGGCCTTGGGGCAAGCTTGACTTATTTCTTCCCTCACAACATTAGAATTCTGTTTTTTTCAATCCCTTGAGGAGACAACACAGACTGCAATAATATTTATTGTTTCTGAATACTTACTGATTCTATTTCTGACACAAATTCCCTGACTCAAATAAAATATATTTATTGCTCTCATATCTTTTTAACGGCAAATCTTTTGAAAGATATATTGGTATAGTTTAAAATACTAAGTAATCAAAGGTTTAAAGGTCGCTAATGAATGGTAGAGACAAGCGACAAGACAATGTCATGGAAACTGAACATAAACACATATGTTCAACACCCTAGCCCATTTCCATCAAGCTAGGACCAGGGAGGGTCAGGCAATGGCTGCTGATCACTCAGCAGGTAGACATATAGGCTCCCCAAAACCATCCCTAGCTTATAATGATGGTAAGGTTCCAGACACTAATAGAAATATTCGAGCTTAAGTGGATCTCAAACCCCCGTCCACCAAAAGATATGATAAAATCCATAATTCTCGCTCACAGGTTGCGTGAAAAATTACAAAAAACTCAATCTACCCTAAAAGCAGACAACAGAAGTTTAACAAAGATGACACACATTCACTCAGTTTCATATAGCTGGTTTTTCGCCCCACCTGTAACAAATTTTCATTAATCAAAATTAATCTTCAATACTAAGCTGACATCGCCTTTAGGTCTGATCCTGGGTTTAATTACTATTATATGTAGAATTTAATTTATCATTATTGTCATCATTATCATCATATTTGTGAAGGGGTTCATATTAATATATCGTTATACTAAGCTTTAGTACTGTATTAAAATCATACTAAAACTATGCGGGTGGAAAATATGAGCTGAAAAAATAAAATTATTTAGATTATAAAAATAACCAGTTTTAACATAATTTTAATACATTTAAAAAAATAACAAAACGATATATTATGGACTCCTCCACGTTTCATATGCCATAGGAGGGAGATTATATCTACATTATTATCATCATCACTAGGAAATTTCTTTGCAAAGCTATGGCGTTGACCTAAGGCTTAATCTCCTCGCTCATTCGCCCTTTGGGATGATAAGTGGGGGGAAAACACCCGAGTGACAAACTCTTCCCTCTTGCCCTTTGAATTTGAAATGGAATTGCTTGTTCGAAGGTCGCTCATGTGACGGGCCAAGAGAAGGTTGTGAACTCAAAGGCAGTATGAAAGCAACTGAGTTAATTCATTATAGAACACTCTCCTTTATATACAAAACCTCAAGGCAACAGGAAATTTCATGTTCGAAAGACAGACAATTTTACATAGGGGAAACGCAGACATGTTTATTATGGTTCTCTTTAGTGCGAGGGAAGAGCGAAGATACAAGCATAATATATACAAAATTAATTATGTACGATCGTGTAACACACGGTTGGTACACTCACCCGTAGTTTGCAACAGACCCTTGAGGTAACGTTGTAAGGTATTCATTAATTGTAGTTAGTTGCTCTTTTTTCATTCTAGTCAAGTGCAGGGGTCGGGCAGGTCATTCAGCACCTAGGTTAAATTGGTGGAAAGCTCGGTAGTCGTATTATGAAGTGCAAATTATTAGAGACTGTCCAACATGAGGATTTGTTTGTTAAAACTTATATAAAAACAGAAAAGTGTGTATGATGGAGTGTACATACATACATATAAATATATATTGTGAATACAAATGAGATATATATATATATATATATATATATATATATATATATATATATATATATATATATATATATATATACATTAGATATTTATGCATTTGAAATATTATTCTATGAAATACATCTAGTCAAGTGTATGGCCTTATGACTTAATACATGTAAATCCATGCACTCTGTGAATAAGCATTTAAAATAATCTGTGAACAAGACAGCCCGTTGTTAAAAGTCACTGATAAAAAGATACCAGATATGCCTCTAAAACGAAATATTATCTGTACCCGCAAAGAAATCACCCTAAAGCTAAAGGTAGAGTGTCACTATGGAAGCGATATGCATGTGGAAATATTTAGTAAAAGCATCGCGGGGTTAACATTGCTTTCTCAATACTGGTGTGGTACAGATCAGTGGTTCAAACCTTCCCTTTTATCGGTCATAGCTATCCCTTCCCTGTTGGGTCTCAGATAGGGAACTCTAAAGGTGGCAGATATTGTTCTGGGTCTGACTATCGTCGCTCGAGTCCTTGATTTATCAAGACCTGGCCTGCATATTCGATGACTGAACAGATATTGTACTCTGAATATGAACATGTCGACAGACATTAATGAAAACACATGAAAAAAAAAAAGATGTTTTATTACCATATTTTTTCCAGGGCTGGAATAACAAAGTATGTGATATATTTCAAATAACAAATATCCCAAATGAACAGCTGGATACCCACGTGTACGCATGCACCCAAATCCAAGCAGACGGCGTGTCTTGAACTTCAGCTATCAACAAGTGGCAAAGCGGACGTCCAGACTTCCACGAAGATCAATAACAGGAGCCGCGACCCGCAAAACTTCTATCCACGAATCGTGGTGGCCTCTCTCTCGCTCCAGCCAGAGTTTGAATGCATCGCTCGAGATTTTTTTTCTGTGACGTCACAACAAAAACGAAGGACACCTCGGTGACGTCATGAACATAATCAATTTGATTGTGGAAACGGGAAGCAGGTTCGAATCAGGACTTCGCTATTACCTGACATAACTCAGGCGTTGAAACTCAATCCTAAGTAGGCGTGAAGGGAATAGGTAAAAGGTGTGCCTCCTTTCTCGGACGCGTCGCTAGGATTCCCCAGCGGCATATGGCTACGAAAACATATTATGATCTTGATGGAGTCTAAGTGACATTCGCCCATCAGTTTCAAGGTTAGGGTGGTATTAACCGTGCCACAATTGAAGCTATATCCACTCCTTACCCTTACTTGATTGAATTTGAAGCGTTATGTAAGTTTATGTATGTATGTATGTATATATATATATATATATATATATATATATATATATATATATATATATATATTCCTGGCTTGACACGATCGGCTACATGAATTCACTACAATTGATTTCAAAACAAACTGGGTTTAATAAATCATCATATATTACCATAGTACTTAATAGCAGCAGACATACGAATATCTTAAACGATTAAGCTACAATTTTACCTTCTCTAATCCCGCTAAAGTACATTAAACTTTTCATTATATAAAAAAAACCAATAAGATAGATACCGGTGTCAGGCTAGGCGTGTACTCACTGCATAAAATATTTTATTTTTTCTTGTTTCCTTTCCTCACTAGGCTATTTTCCCTATTGGACCCTTGGGCTTATAGTATCCTGATTTTCCTACTAGGGTTGTAGCTTAGAAAGCAATAATAATAATAATAATAATAATAATAATAATAATAAT
>NC_090729.1:124227308-124247308 GCF_036898095.1 Palaemon carinicauda
TTTGTGGTGCAGTTCCTAATTAGGAAATTTCGCCGTCAGTGATCCAAATGACATGCATTTTAAACTGTGCTAATCCGGGACTTTTAGCATTTGTGAATGAAAATTTAAGAGCTATAAGGCACAACTGTAGTCCAAGGTCGAACTAATGTATTCAGTGTAAGTTAACATTAATTTTTTTTCACATATGTTATAAGACTTAGCATTGATGCAGCCTTGGTTTGTAGGATTGTGAAGAGAACTGATCTATAAATATCAAATAATTGATCTGAATGAATAAATCTAATCACCAACGTGACTGAAAATATTATATCTTTTATACTAATATTAAAATTCCTATGACACTCAGTAGTTTCAAGAACTGATGCCATGTATGGGGCGAAATCTCTTCATATCCCATGTTAAGGTATAATGAAATCGGTTGATATTTACACGGATTTGTAACTCTTGATGCAAATTCCGGTTTATTTTATGTTTAGAACAGTTCATTATTTCTTAACTCAAAAATTCACAATTATCAGAGACAGACTCTTTGCTTTATGAAATTCAAGATAACGAAGGTAACAATCATTTAGAAATAATTTGATCATTGTACCACCTCAATCTATCTTCAGGCATATTCAGAACAGACACAAACTGAGTTAGGTAATGGCTATGATTTTCTTACTGTCACTGTTTTGGGAGACTGAAGAGAACTAAAATGGGGATACACCAGGAAGAGAAAAGTAAGACGAATTTCATATATCATGTTATTTGTTATTTCATAAGAACAGAAACTAATCAGGTTGGTAGTATCTGTCGCAGCAAGCACTCAACTTATTTATATATATATATATATATATATATATATATATATATATATATATATATATAATTTTATCTTTTGACGAATATCAACTACCCCAACCGATTTCTTGGGATGACACTAAAAGTAATGCGACCGTTACAAGGCACTATAAAACGGTCTTGTTAATTACACAAAATTTTATTTATTACATACTAAGTCTTATGAGTCATATTCTATTCAGTCTCTATAAGGCTTGGTCACGTTTCAACCAAATGGGAAGATCGTGTCACATCCATTTCTCCCTGTAATGATATTTGCATTTAAATGGAAATCACTCTCTTCAATTAACATCGACCCTCGTTAGTGTCGTAGTGACTGCGTCCTCTTCGTTTGGAGTCGGACGCGGCAAATGCCTCAGAAATCGCCACGACGACTCTATTTGGTGTCTAGATGCCTTGAAAAATCCCATAACGACCTTTATGGGTGCCTAAATGCCTTAGAAATCGCCATAACAACCCTTTGGGTGGCCTAACGTCCTAGAATTCTCTATTAAGACCTTTATGGGTCCTGAAATACCTTAGAAATTGCCATAACAACCTTTGGGTGCCTTAATGTCTTAGAAATCCCCATAAAGACCTTTATGGGTTCCTAAATGCCTTAGACATTGCCATAACAACCCTTCAGGTGCCTTAATGTCTTAAAAATCACCATAAAAACCTTTATTGGTGACTAAATGCCTTAGAAAATGCCATAACAACCCTTTGAGTGCCTTTATGTCTTAGAAATCGCCGTAAAGACCTTTACGGGTGCCTACATGCCTCGAAATTGCCATAACAACCCTTAGGGAGCCTTAATGTCTTAGAAATCGCCATAAAGGCCTTTATAGGTGCCTAAATGCCTTAGAAAATGCCATAACAACCTTTTGGGTTCCTCTATGTCTTAGAAATCACCATAAAGACCTTCATGGGTGTCTAAAAGCCTTAGAAATTGCCATAAAAATCCTTAGGGTGCCTTAATGTCTTAGAAATCACCATAAAGACCTTCATGGGTGCCTATATTTCTTAGAAATTGCCATAACAACCCTTTGGGTGCCTTAATGTCTTAGAAATCGCCATAAGGACCTTTAGGGGTCCCTAAATGGCTTTGAAATTGCCATAACAACCTTTTGGGTACCCTTATGTCTTAGAAATCACCATAAAGACCTTCATGGGTGCCTGAATGTGTGAGAAATTTCTATAATGACCCTTTAGGGTGCCTAAATATATAAAAATCACCATAACGACCTTTATGGATGCCTAAATGCCTTGGAAATGGCCTAATGACACTTTAAGGTGCCTCAATGTCTTGGAAATTGCCGTAATGACCCTTTAGGGTGGCTAAATGTCTTGAAATCACCATAACGATATTTACGGGTGCCTAAATGCCTTGAAAATGTTTCTAATGATCCTTTAGAGTGCCTAACTATCTTAGAAATTGCCATAATGACCCTATAGGGTGCCTAAATGCCTTAGAAATGGCCATAATGACCATTTAGGTTGCCTAAATGCCTTAGAAATGACCATAATGACCCTTTAGGTTGCCTAAATGCCTTTTTAGAAATGGCCCTTTAGGATACCTAAATGCCTATGAAATGGCCATAATGGCCCTTTAGGGTACCTAAATGCCTTAGAAATGGCCACAATAACCCTTTAGGGTGCCTAAATGCCTTACAAAGGGGCGTAATGATCCTTTAAGTTGCCTAAATGCCGTAGAAATGGCCATAATGGCCCTTTCGGATGCCGAAATGCCTCAGAAATGGCCATAACGACCCTACAGGGTTCCTAAATGCCTTAGAAATGGCCATAATGACCCTTGAGGGAGCCTAAGCGTCTTAGAAATTGCCATGTCGACCTTTTTGGTTACTTAAACGCCTTATAAATTTCCATAAACATAACACTGGGTGCCTAATTGCCTTAAATTAACCATATCACATTCAGGGTGCCTAAATACCTTAAAAAATTGCCATATCAGCTCTTTGGGCGCCTACATCCGAACACTTTAAAATCGATATACTTTTCCATCGGCTTGTGTAAAATCCCTGCATTGCCAAATTTCTATAAGACCTCTGTTACTTCGTATATCATTTCTTAGTTTAACTAGAAAAAGTTGCCTAGTTACCCTCCCCATTGTTTATCTTCTACCAAATATTCATTTCAATAATTTTTAAGTCTTGGTGTTTCTATATATATATATATATATATATATATATATATATACATATATATGTGTATATATATATATATATATAAATATATATATATATATATATATATATATATATATATAGTTTTTTTTCTAAATAAATAACCCACACGTGCTAACCATACACCATCATTAAAATTTTAAATAGTTTTCTTCAGATACCTAAATGAGGTAATTCAGGTATCTCAGGAGAAAACCTTAGTTATATATTTTTAGCATAATTAAATATTTACCTTAAATACCCAGATTACCTCAGAAAACAAATATTTCCAAATAACACTCTTATCTAAAAATCTTTAACCAGGAGCGAATATCAGGCCAATAAAAATAAGGCAATTTTCGTGGATGGAACTTAGGATTTTTTTTTAGGTCTATCAGCTTCTATAGGTTATGTAATTTTCACAATTTACATATAAATAACCCCTGAATATATTCGATGAAAGATAATTTAAGGCTACGAATATCTGAGCAACTAAGGGAAATTCGAAAGAAAAATACCTTACAAAAACAGCAATTCAGGAGACTTATAGTATTTCAACAAATACAAATACAAAATAAATTTTGACATACTACTTTTCAATATTCCCGTAAGAACTGATTTTAACATGACGGCGAATCTGTGAATCCACGTTGCTCGTATGCTAGTCTATGTGTGTGTGTGTGTGTGCGACTGGTGATGATACTTGCCTCACCACCTAAAGTCAGAACTTGATTTCGAGAAGGTCGAAGTGATTTAGGCATAGCTCTTTATGTAGTGAAACAAATACCTGATAGGTAGTCGACTGTGGTATGCAGCAGCAAGAATTGCAAAGGGTGCAAGGTTGGCTTGGTTAGTGTTCCAAGGCGTCTCAACAGTGGCACTGTTTCTGTCTTGATTACCACCATGACTAACTTCCCGACAGAGTAGCTAACTAATCCATCATACAATTGGAGACCTTGACATTTCTTACACTAACAAAAATTAGCTTGACCTCTAATAATGTGCTGACAAAAGTCTCTCTTCACAGTTTATATTTGGCAGATCTATTTTAACGTTGTTACTGATCATAAAATATTCTATTTTGATTATTAATTCATTTTCATGTAGTTTATTTATTACCTTATTTCTTTTCGTCTCTAGGCAATTTGTTCCCGTTGGAGCCATTGGGCTTATAGCATCGTGTTTCTCCAACTACTTTAAAGTTACCATGCCAAATCAAATAACGTTTTTTTTTTTCAGAAATTATCCTTCACGCACCCACCTATATATATATATATATATATATATATATATATATATATATATATATATATATTTATATATATATATATATATATTTATATATATAGAGGCATATATATACATACATACATATATATATATATATATATATATATATATATATATATATACATATATATATATATATATATATATATATATATATACACACACACATATGTGTCCCCCTAAATAATAAGGAGCAAGTGCCTGGCTACACAGACACACACATACACAAACACACACTTATATATATATATATATATATATATATATATATATATATACATATATATATATATATATACATATATATATATATATATATATATATATATATATATATTGATCCAGTAGTTTTAAATTTGAATTCCCAAAAGGGTGTGCTTACGCTTCAAAGGCAACTAGGAAAAAACCTAACAAAATCACTTTAAGTTTGAAGGTAGTACCAAGGCAGGGAAGATATGCAAATAAATGATGGGGTGGGAATAACGATTTCTGAACAAAAGGGTCAAAAGAGAGAGAGAGAGAGAGAGAGAGAGAGAGAGAGAGAGAGAGAGAGAGAGAGAGAGAGAGAGAGAATGCTTGGTTCAAGAGTTGCAAAATTTAATTTAAAACACATAAATCAACTACCATATTCATACCCACGCCCGCTTCACTATTCACTGTACGAGTCCGTAAAGTATATTAAAGTAATGTACACAAAGAATTCTGAAAGAAATGTGTGGAATAAAAATCATTAATAGGATAACTTTATATTTAACAAGTCATACTTTCGTATATCTGTAGAGTATGCACACAATTTGTTTCAACAATTCTGTTAAAATGTAAAAGAAATGGAATTCTTGCTTATAAAAAAAATGAAATAGACTCTCTCTCTCTCTCTCTCTCTCTCTCTCTCTCTCTCTCTCTCTCTCTCTCTCTCTCTCTCTCTCTCTCTCTCATATATATATATATATATATATATATATATATATATATATATATATATATATATATATATATATCGTGAGCAGACAGAATGCCTAATGACATAATGCCTAAGGACAGAATGTCTATGGACAAAATGCCTAATTCCTCAAGACGGACAAAATGCCTAACAGACATAATGCCTAATGGACAAAATACCTATCATACAAAATGCCTAATGGACAAAACATCTGAAAAGTAATAAAAAAAAGTGGAGTTTGTTTAGGATATATTTGATATTAAGGAGGACTTATAGATAACATGTTTATAAGATATGAAATATTCTAGGAACTCAAGGGAAGAGAAAAACAAAACTTGAAACTAAAGTGTTTTTTATTAAACAATTACTCTTTAAAAACATAATACAGACTAAATAATCTTAGTTTTCTTCAAAAACATAAAACAGATTGAATATAAATTTATCTAATCATGAATAGGTTATTTACCAGAATTGAAGAAAATTCAAAGATTATGTGCCACAGCCCTTTGAAACCTATATCCTTATTGTAAGTTGCATGAATTTTTTTGATCCGTTTATTTACTCGAATATATTTCTTATTAACTTTTTCAACATTTGCACCTAAGCGACAATAAACTCGATACTTGCTTGCTCAGTTTTGATTTTTTACAAGCTTAGAGAGAGTTGGGTGAGTAATTGAAACTCTCTCGTTAAAAGCATGGTGCCATCCTTCTAGAGAGTTCGTAGTTCTTGGTAAATTTGATTCTATTCTACGGTACACATTCCACATTTGAACATCGAAGGTTAGGCGTCTTCGTCAACCTCTCTGAACTATTCCGAGCAATTTAATTTCAAAATATTCAAAGAATTTACTCAGAATTTCGTCAGTTTCGTGGTCGATTGAATTCAAAAAGTTTGTAAAAAGATCAGCAATATCATCTGGAGGAACAAAAGCTAAGGCTTGCATTTGTTTGATTATGAAAGCATTGTCATTATTCGTGTAGCAGCGCTGGAGAACAATATTTTGTATTTTGCGCCAAACACATTGACTGAAATGAAAGAAACAGCCACTGATTCGAGTATTTGGAAAAAAAAAATCATTAAACTTTTTATTGCTGCTTGTTCATAATCAAGAGTCACAGACTCTGGGAAAAGGCTCTGCTCTTTGATGAACTCGAATATTGTATCATAAGTTTTGTTCATCTTTACGAGATGTAACACGTCATACTAATGGTAATGTTTTACTTAGAGAAACAACACAATACAACGTATACAGTTGTTTTCCGACTGGTACACAGTTAAAAGTGTCATCACTTAACCACTTGTTCTTACTTTTCAAGACTTCCAAATTCTTTCTAGTTTTGTAAATATGCACATTTTCTGATTCATATCCTTCAAATATTAGTTTTTTCCTCCTTTGTTACTAATGATAATTTCCATTTTGGACTGAAGGGTTTCTAACAAAAATTGAAATGATTGATAAAGAAATTTGTTTGAGGAAAAGAAGTGTAAGCTTTTTCTGCCTTTCAAAGTGCAAAAAGAAAAGTAAAATGAACAACGGCTTGTTGGGTAGTTATATGGGCTTTAACTGTAAGATCTTTACTAATCTCGAATAATTTATTTAAAAATGCTAAATAAGATCATTTTGCCGGGAAGACGTTTTGTCCATTAGGCATTTTGTATATTAGGCATTTTGTCCATTAGGCATTATGTCTGTTAGGCATTTTGTCCGTGTTGAGGAATTAGGCATTTTGTCCTTAGGCATTCTGTCCTTAGGCATTATGTCATTAGGCATTCTGTCCTACTACCATATATATATATATATATATATATATATATATATATATATATATATATATATATAGATAAATAGATACATGTATTGTATAGATGTAATATTTACCATTTTCATATTATAATCATCACCGCATAAGAAAGATCAGTACCAGAAAATTTACTTTCTAACATACCAAAGAACCCTACTGAGCAAGATCCTGCTCCTTCAATTATATACTATTTCTTCTATGGGAACTTTTTTCACCCTAACACTACGGGGCCTTCAACATAGCGACAACATTGCAAATAAGTTGCAAGTAACAGCGACAACATTGCAAATAGGTTGCAAGTAACAGCGATAACATTGCAAATTAGTTGCAAGTTACTAACAAAGATTTTATACGCGTCACGATGACATATACCTGACATATTCAAACGTGATTATTACTTTTTCTTATCACATTAACGTCAAAAACATATGGTAATAACTTGAGAAAATGAAAGCATCAGCTGAACTTAGTAAAACATCTAAGTCGTATTTTATCGGTTTATTTTAACATCAATTTACAAATAATATTAAAAAGAAAAACTTTCATGTCATGAATTAGGGAACTTCACTTTACAATTCTAGTTACTCAAATAATTCCTAGATGGAAGAAAATACTACATTACGAAACGTAATGATTTTTGAAGAATAATTGCAAATAATGAATAAATAAACAATGATAAAAAAGGTTACAACATATACACATATGAGCAGTTTACATATACATACACACACACACATATATATGTATATATATATATATATATATATATATATATATATATATATATATATATATATATATATATACATACGTGTGTGGGAGTGTGTAGGTACCCCGATCACTTATTAAATGTGATTTAAACATTGTTTAATCTCGGACCTGTGTTTACTTGGACCCTTTATATTCCAAGAGAATCTTTGTCAATTCATTTTCTCCTACCCGTTTCCTCTTTTCTTCGTGTCTCATTTTCATTTACGCCTTCAATCTTGTGTCTTTTCGTTGATCGTTTAATTGGCCGTATTCTTCGGTCTTTTCCTCCTCCTCCCGTAAGCGCACTTGCGTTTTGACGTCCCAATTGAGTATCAATCTTTTAGGGGTCTTGGTGAGGGAAACAAACTCTTTCCTCAGAGTATTCGTTTGACCAGTTCCTCTCCTCCTCCCAGAGCGCTTCTTGATCGACTTTCCTTTGACAACATCTTGAAGACGTTTCATGACGACGAAACCCAGTTGAACCAGAGATCCCTTTACAATTAAAATATAATTTTTATAACTACTGTAAGAAATCTCTTGTTTCTCAAATTGCCTCTCCTGACGATGATGATTCAGATTAACCCGCCTGTATACAAGACGGACCACGGGCCTTTGCGTTAGCAGGCCGTAAGGGGAACGGAACGTTGGTTGTATCTTTTAAAAGCTGTTATTCGTGTTGGATGACACGAACACTGAAGACGGACAGATGATGATGAGGATGACACAAAATGACGACCGAGGCTGGAGCCCGAAGCTCAAATCCCGAGCGCTGTAAAGCAGACATCTCAGATCCCAAACCCGTTCCTTCGTCGGTACTAGATAATCATTTTTCTTATAGTAGCGTGATAACAGGAAGACGTCCAATTGGGGAGTATCTCTCCTTAGAAGTCCTTCCTTTTAGAGAGAAAAAAATTTACTTCAGATTGAAGAATTTTAGATCTTTCTCTGATCCTTCAATATTCTCTACTGTGCAGTTTCCGTCTTATTCTGCAAAATATTTTTGGATCTTCAACATTATGGACTTTACTTTCTCATTTCAAATCCGCCCTATGGTAAACTGATCAACAAATTATATATAGTTCTCCATTTTGGATTCTTTCTTTCTTCTCTCCCATTCTCCTTTCTGTCTCCCTCTTTCTGTTTTTTTTTTTTTGTTCGAATCCTTTCAAATAAATCAGTTATTAGTCTTCAAGATTCTCGTTTTGCTTTTCATGACTGCCTTGCTGATTCCACATGTTGATTCCTTTTTGACGAGGTATTTTGGTTTCTTTCAAAGTCCCACACTCAACATTCTCTTAACTTTCACCAAAGCATTTTCTCCATCACCCAAATCTCGTTTCCTTTTTAATAGCCTCAGAGGCAAGTCAGTGATAAAAGCTTACAAATTTGGGTTGATCAATAAAATGATCAAAATGATCTTTTTACCTTTTCTAACATTTCTGCTCGAAGACGAATGACAATTTGAAGCCGATTTGGGAATGCATCTGTATTTCATATTTCTCCTCACAGAAAAACTAAGAATCTTTTGGAGCTCTGATAGGAAAGCAGTCAACTTTCCTATTAATGACGAAAGACAACTTGGAGTCGAACCAGGAGTTAGGATAGCTTGAAGACTATTTCGGATTCTGGAGCCTATCAAGGATTTCCAAAAGGCCTTCAGGTTTACTAAATTAAAAATAATCTAGATACAGGAACTCTATATTGCTGGCTCGGCGGGGCTCCCCGCTTGCCGCTAGCCTGGTGGGGATTTCCCCTTCCTGCTGGGGCGGCGGGGTTCCCCCCACTCCCATTGGACCTGGCGGGGGTTGCTCCTTCCCCCTGGGGCAGCGGGGTACCTCTAAACGCTCCCGCTGAAGCGGTGGGGCTTCCAAATTCCCGGTGGGATGGCGGGGCTCCCCTGTTCCCGCTGGCACGGCAGGGTTCCCCCGTTCCCGCTGGGAAGGCGGGACACACTCCCCGCTCCCGTTGGGCCTGGCAGGGGTCTCCCCTTTCCCCTGAGGCAGCGGGGTACCCCCTAAACACTCCCGCTGGAGCGAAGGGGACTCCCCCATTCCCGATGGAACGGCAGGGCTCCCGTTCCCACTGGAACGGCGGGGCTCCCACGTTCCCACTGGAACGGCGGGGCTCCCACGTTCCCACTGGAACACCGAGGCTTCGTCGTTCCCGCTGGAACGGTGGGGGTCCCCAGTTCCCGCTAGCACATCGGGGCTCCCCCATTCCCGTTGGGCCTGGCGGGGGTAGCCCCTTCCACCTGGGGCAGCAGGGTGCGCCCCAAACGCTCCAGTGGAGCGGTGGGGCTCCTCCGTTCCCGATGTAATGGCGAGGCTCCCCCATTCCCACTGTAACGGCGGGGGTCCCCCATTCCCGCTAGCACGGTGGGGCTCCACCGTTCCTGTTGGGCATGGCGGGGGTAGCCCCTTCCCCCTGGGGCAGTGGGGTATGCCCCAAACGCTCTGCTGGAGCGGCGGGGCCCCTTCGTTCACGTTGTTCCTGGCGGGGGTCACCTCTTCCCCCTGGTGCAGCAGGGTACCCCCAAACGCTCCCACTGGAGTCGCGGGGCTCCCCTATTCCCGCTGGAATGGGATGATACCCAATAGTTGTGGTACAGTTTGGAGTATTGCTAGCACTAGACACAGATCGCGATATAGCAGGGTTTAATTGACCCTCAAAGTGCATATGACATGCAATAATCTAGAACAAAAATCAGAATCTTGTAAATCTATAGGTTTGATGCTGTAATTTTCAGCACAGTTTGAGGACTCCATGAGGGTTGGTTCTTCTGACCGTTTCCTCTGGTAGTATGGTGCAAACTCTTAAGCTGGACTTTTGAATCTTCTCCGCCTTTTCTTCGGTTAGATATCAGGAATCGGTTCAGACAAACGAGGGACTAATTTCAGGGCATCACCTTTACAGAATCCAAATTTTTCCATGTAGATTCCAACTGTGCTTTGAACTGACCCAGTTCCATAAACATCAGGCACTAGCTGATCAAAGTTGTCCCAGTCGCCATGAAACACTGATCCTTCAGGCTGATCCTTAACCACATCACTATTATTGATTACTGAAACACTTTCAACCATTTATTTGCTACGCCAATTTCTAATTCAAGAGAATAACCATAGGACTCATAATGACCTAGTTTGTTTAGGAGAGTAGTTAATTGTTTATATTTGAAGAGATGGTAGAGTTTCATACATAGTAGGATATGCTTTTTCATCTTCCACTATCCACCTATTGCTGCTTTACATATATTTTGACTAAAGCCCTGTCCACACGATCGAGCATTCCCGACGGGCAAACAATGATACCAGACCACAATAGATAGTAAGAACGAGTGTTAATGACGTCAGAAGCGGGAAAACCACAGACATTGATCTGGCATCATACAGTGTTGCCAGATCCCTGCCTTTAGTTTTCCCGCTTCTGACGTCATCAACCCTCATTTTCACTAACTATTGTGGCCTGGTATCACTGTTTGCCCGTCGAGGATGCTCGATCGTGTGGACAGGGCTTAACTGATAGTACTAATATTCTTTCTCGATCTGATGGATTCCTCTTACTATAATTAGTGTAAACACAGATTATAGAACATAAGCAGGAATTTCCTCTAGTGGGTAAAGAACGTCACTAGATTTGGTAGGCCACAGAAGTGTTTTGGTTTCTTTGAAGACATTGAGTAATCTAGTGTGCAGCTCAAGACTAACTTCTTTGATCCAGTCATTATCTCCCAAATCATAATCAGAAAAAACGATTGTTTTCAGTGATTCTAAATTTTTACAAAATATCAGTGTGTCTTTATATGGGGGTGATCACAAGTCGATGCTGTCTTTCAGGTCAGAACTGTGTTCAATCTTCAACCTGAGATTGACTAGTTATTTCACAAGCTTGTTCATTATTGTTATTGTTGCATAGATTTTCATTATACACACTTCTAAATGACAAAATTTTAGAACCCGACCTTTGTGAATAGCTTCCTTTTTATAAAATTGTAGATGTGAAAATGCTTTCTCTATTCTTCTTTTCCTACCTGATGCTTCCTTAGTTTCTGGGATGGTGTAATGCTGCTGAGGTATTCGTCTCACTAAAACCAGCTTGGGTAAACACTCATGAAATTGGGCCTCCCTTGCGAAAAGATCTAGTCCTCTTATTTCACATAGTATATTTTCCCCATTTCGTTCAATTTCCTTTTCTTCAATGTTTTATACGCATCTGAGTGGAACTTCTACACGCCATTTCTATTACCTGAGACCTTTACCTCTTCACCTTTACAAAATATACATTATTTGCCAAATATCACTATATATAATCTTTTTGTTGGCGGCTTGTTCACTTACATTCAAGCACTTGTTTTTATGCTTAACAATGTACCTCGACCAATTCGAAAAAACGCACTACCGTCAACTTTCTAGATGAACATGTAAATAAACAAATGAATAAGAAAAATAATTAATATTAACTTTTAACTACATATGAACAAATACCTTCAAATTTTTCTATCAGAAATTAAAGGCGTTTTATCCTTTACAATAAAATTAGAATTTGTCAGGAGAAAAAATCATCACTTAATTATTTGGATTTATCAGTTTGAACCAGATAGAAAAGTTTTGGTATCTATTTCAATATAACGTAAACCTTGGCTATAAGAAATGTCAACATAGGCTAAAAGTAAAGCGTATGTTTATTTATAGTGCAATACGTAATTACAGATTAGTTATTTATTCCTGAGAGGACACCATTTGCAAAGAGAAATACGTTTGTTGAAATCAAGGTTTTTATTCGGTTTGTGTGTGTACATTTTGTAATTTTTTCAAAATACATGTATACCATTGTAATTTTTTGCTGTTTACATATGTTTCTTGATATATTGCAATAGTCCCTGCAAAATTTCCTGAAAGTCTGAATATTTTTGACCGCCCATATAAGACTTAATATAGATTTACGTGAGGCGGAGTTGATTGTAGTGTGAAATGGGGGGTTTTGGCCCCCTATGTGAGAACGGCCCCGAGTTGAGGGTGGTCGCTATGTTCTTGACATAGTCCAAGACATAGGTTATCAGGAAATGTGAGTTAAAAAGAGTTAGCAGAAAATATCCTGGGGTGGTCCTGGCACCCGGCCTAAAAGGATTACTAAATATTCTAAACACTATGCACACTGAGTCAATTGAACAATGGTGTCAGATATTTATATCAAGATTAGCAACAAGGAGTTTAATAAGCGTCAGGTTTTACTCTATCAGTTTAGGACAGAAGTCAGATTCTGAAATACAAACATGTGAACAATTTTCAAAGTACTACCAACCTGAAGTACTTAAAATAACTTCCATAGAAATAACAGGTCTCCAAAAATTTGGAAAAACCTTTTCAAAATTCAATTTTTTTAACGATATTAGACGGGTCGCTGACTGTTTCTCAATCTTTTTTTAAATATTGGTTTTATCCTACAGCCAACATGAAATAAATTCACGTTGCTTCTGGTCTCCCTCTGAACATATACTGTATATCAGCGAAATCAGTAGGTTGATATCACCCAATATAAAAACAAAGCAAGGTGAAAACCAGAGAAACCGATATTTCTAAAATCAATACTGATAGAAAGGCGATTAGAAATAACCAGGGCAATCTATCTATCTATCTAGGTGCCATGTCCTCGACGTGGGCTGTCAATTGCCTCCACCTGGTTCTGTTTCTAGCCCACAGTATAAATTGTCCAGCTGCTACATTCTCATTTACATCTTCCAGTAAGCTGTCCAAAAACCAGGATAATAAGAATAGAAAAATAAACACATGCAACGTAAAAAAAAGAAATGATACAATAAAAACTGAAAATTCTAAGCTAAAAAGGAAAAATAAATTGCTTACAACCTTAAATATAAGTTCTTTCAAGCGCACCCATCCCTTGCCCCATTGTTACCATATTACAGCTAGCTTTTGTGCAGTTGTTTACGAACTCTGGCCCAACATTAGTTCTTATTCAAATATAATTCTGTTTTATCTATTGAAATCCTTGGTGTCTTGTTCCTTGAAAATAGCGCGGCTATATTCTTTTTTTATTCCTGTCGTTTCACAAATCACACTATAAAGATGCAGCGCAACAGGTTTCTCGTAACTAGATAATATCCACTTAGTTAGAAAAGAAGTTTGTAATTTTAGCATTGAAATGGATAGGCTAACACGGAGTCAAGCTGCCAACTGATCATAAAGAGTTCATCTGTAACATAACTGGTATGGAATGAACTCTTCTTTGACTCTCACTACTCTCTCCCTCTCTCACCCCTTCTCACTCTCACCACCCTCAGTCTCTCTCTCTCTCTCTCTCTCTCTCTCTCTCTCTCTCTCTCTCTCTCTCTCTCTCTCTCCATAATAAATGATAAAAGTTAGCGTCGAGTTTATATCGCCGATTTTCATAAAACTCTCAATTTCAAACTAAATATCTTGAGAAACATTACAAGTTCCATTCTCTAGAGACATAATGTTCGTGAAGTGAATCTTTATCTCACTAAGAGTTGGAATTGTTGAAAGAGAAATAGGCAAGAATGAAAATAATAATGTGGTTTCTGGAATGGTTACAAGATTTCTGGAGGTTTGGATAAATGGATAAATTTCTGGAATCTAGAAGCTAAGAAGAACTAATTACGTGGGTTACGTCCCGTCTGTTTAATAAATCCACTGAAATATCCTGCAATTCCAAATTATAAAGGAGTTCAGTGCTTTGGGCCAATTTTCAGCTCAACAAAACTCTCTCAAAATCTACGTTTTCATCCAATTATCATTATTATTATTATTATTATTATTATTATTATTACCTCCGCCATGTGTATTTAGTATTTGCAGTGGATATTCGAAACGTCAGATGATAACCCAGAATGAAATATGGCAACTCGATTTGTAACATTTTAATGCTTTCACTAGCAAAAACACCCCTTTGCTGTCTTTGATTCACTAAGGTTGGAGAGGGCTCCGCCCATTTCGTAAAAGTAGTAAGAAGAGCAACACCTTGTCTGTTTTATCAAGGTAACACTAGAGACATCTGACGAAAGATTTCCCCTGAGTGTTTGCGTTCTTTTGATTCTATATATATATATATATATATATATATATATATATATATATATATATATATATATATATATATATATATATTGAGGTAGGTCGTTGCTCCTGGCGAGCTTCAAAGATAAAATAAAAAGGAGGACGAATAGTCTGGACAACATCTTTCAATTTATTGGTGCCGACGTTTCAGGACTCATCCCATTATCAAGGCTAAAATGGACATATAAAACATTATAAGCAAAACTCAGTAAAAATATATAAAATACAAAAAAAGTCAGTCAAAATTAAAATTGAAATTATAAACACAGTTACAAATAAAATATGGAGATAAAAATATTAACTAGGAGAAAAGTATCTTAAAATTAAATATACAAAAATCAAAATTGTCTAAGGAGACCAACCTGTCTGGAACAGACTAGAGAACTGAGTGACTATCTGAAGGACAGTACTCAGGAGGAAAATTCTAAATTTGCCAGCTTAAGCGATGTGGAGGGGGACAGAGGATAATTGGCTGTTTTGTTTAGGAGCCTTTTCTTTAATCATTAACGATTCCAATACTAGTAGAGAGGAGTTATTTGGCGCTTGAGCTATGATTTCAAAGTTTTTATATGCAATGTTGGTCTTGCATTTACTTGCATGTTCTCTGATGGTTGAGAATTCTTTGGTTTTGAGCGCACATCCAGTTCTATGACTCACTCCCCGATGCACATCTATGCGAACTTTCAGAATTGGGCAGCGTATATTCATTTGAGGTAAGTGGTTGTAAAAGAGGCCAAATTCACCAAATTTTAATATTGCCAAATTTCTTGTGCCTCTTTTACAACCACTTACCTCAAATGAATATACGCTGCCCAATTCTGCCTCTCTGATACCTGAAATCACCACTCAAAACAAATGTAATTATATGGTTAGCTATGATGTTGAATCACTTTTTACGAACGTGCCCTTGCAAGAAACCATTGAAATAATTTTAAATAAACTTTTTATTTTTCCAAACGACTTATATCACGGTTTTAATAAGTCTGATTTTAAAAAATTACTTGAACTTGCAGTGATTGACACTCATTTTATTTTTGATGGCAAGTTGTTTAAACAACTTGATGGTATGGCTATGGGTAGCCCTCTTGGGCCCACCTTCGCTAATATTTTTATGTGTCACCTTGAGGAGCAGTTTTTAGACCAATGTCCTTTGCTATTTAGACCTATATTTCATAAACGCTACGTAGATGATACGTTAGCTACTTTCAAGCAAAAGGAACATGCTGCTATATTTTTAGATTTCATCAATAACGTTCATCCAAACATCAAGTTCACTATTGAGGAAGAAGAAAATAACAAGTTACCATATCTTGACATTAACATCTCAAGAGGGCAGACACGTCTAGAAACAAGCGTATTTAGAAAAAAGACGTTCACTGGTTTAGGCACCAATTTTTTTAGCTTTTGCTTTTATAATTTTAAGTTAAATGCCGTAACAACCCTGATCTGCAGGGCATTTTACCTTTCGTCTGACTGGACATCCTTTCATAATGAAATAGTCTTTTTGAAGCAGCATTTCAAGGATAACTGTTTTCCAACTAAAATATTTTATAGATTAGTTAACAAATTTCTGACCAAACATTACCAACCTAAACTTCAAGTTCCTACAGTACCAAAAATGATTTTCTATGCCTCTTTGCCTTTTATCAATAACGGAAAATATGGGAAACAAATTAAAAAGGTCATTTTAAACAATTTTCCAAGTCTGGATTTTAAACTTATTTTTAAGAATCCCCTGACAGTGGGATCTATGTTTAGAATTAAGGATGCGTTCTTCAGTGGTCTATATGTTTACTTGTCCGAGATGTAATCTCGGAAATTATGTGGGTTCCACAAAAAGATTGCTGAAAGTTCGCATAGATGCGCATCGGGGAGTGAGTCATAGAACTGGATGTGCGCTCAAAACCAAAGAATTCTCAACCATCAGAGAACATGCAAGTAAATGCAAGACCAACATTGCATATAAAAACTTTGAAATCATAGCTCAAGCGCCAAATAACTCCTCTCTACTAGTATTGGAATCGTTAATGATTAAAGAAAAGGCTCCTAAACAAAACAGCCAATTATCCTCTGTCCCCCTCCACATCGCTTAAGCTGGCAAATTTAGAATTTTCCTCCTGAGTACTGTCCTTCAGATAGTCACTCAGTTCTCTAGTCTGTTCCAGACAGGTTGGTCTCCTTAGACAATTTTGATTTTTGTATATTTAATTTTAAGATACTTTTCTCCTAGTTAATATTTTTATCTCCATATTTTACTTGTAACTGTATTTATAATTTCAATTTTAATTTTGACTGTCTTTTTTTTTATTTTATATATTTTTACTGAGTTTTGCTTATAATGTTTTATATGTCCATTTTAGCCTTGATAATGGGATGAGTCCTGAAACGTCGGCACCAATAAATTGAAAGATGTTGTCCAGACTATTCGTCCTCCTTTTTATTTTATATATATATATATATATATATATATATATATATATATATATATATATATATATATATAATGTGTGTGTGTGTTTGTGTGTGTTATCTTTTTATAGGGTGCAAAGATGTTCTTTGTTAATTTTTATTTCATATCCGAAGCCAAGAAAGATTCCCGGAGCCGAGGAATGACTACTAGTGTACACGACTCGTCAAAAATGACGGCTAATTATTCAGATAAAAATGCACACTAATCCCCTCTCGCCAGGCTATGACTATTCCTCACCCCCTGCCCTGGGGACGGGAAGAACTTAACGTGACCGGAAAAATACATAAATAAATAATATATATATGTATATATATATATGCATATATATATATATATATATATATATATATGTATGTATGTATGTATGTATGTATGTATATATATATATATATGTATATATGTATATATGTATATATATATATATATATATATATATATATGTATATATACATATATATATATATATATATACATATATATATATATATATATATATATACAGCCAGATATAGTTGGTATTTGTTAACCATCAGAGAGCATGGAAGAATTTCTGCAAACATATAACTAAAGGAATAACTTTAAATTTGCTATTGCAACAACTGACCTGAATTCTCTTTTGTCTTTCCTTCTGTGACGGGAATTCCTGTTCAGAAACAAATATATTTCTTGATATTTCATATTCCCAAAAAGTAGAGGCGAGCTATTATAACAATTCCGGAGTACCAATGAAACGATCCGTGAGTAAGTTGCTCTTCATGGCAATTTAACCAGCCAACCGGGTGGAGTGTTTGCATAGCAAAACGTCAGCGTATTTTTGGTTATTCCAAAACACATTAATAATATGAGAACAACATCGTTGAATTTAGTATTCATGGGTTTTGAAAAGGCCCCTCCCAATTATTTGTTTTTAATGTAGATTAAATGTTATTCTAGATCAATTTCACCGAAATCAATTAAATATAAAAAATAAGAATTATTATTAGCAACTCTCGTTTTCCAAATAGATGAAGCACTCGATGTATGTATGGAAGTTATAGTGGACTTTTTTAAACCAGGAACACCCGCTTCTCCCCAATATTCCTCAGACAAATACAGCAAGTACTTTTTAGCTTGGTTACGGCCATAGATGCATTCTCATCTGTCTGTCTCTCCTTTATCTTCCATTTATCCGTATACGCTTAAGGTTAAAGGTAACTCATGAATGCTAAAAGCAAGGGACAATACCAATGCCCTAGCAAGACTATGCCATAGAGACTGACCAGGGAGGGTCAGGCAATGGCTGCTGATAACTATGCAGGTAGACCTTATAGGCTCCTCCAAATCCCCATCCTTTGCTCACAAGGATAGCAAGATTGCAGACTACAAGAAACTATATTGAGCTTGAGCAGGGCTCGAACCCCCGTCTAGCAATCACCAGGCAGGGGGTTCCAAAAACATTCTTGCTACAATTTTCACCTGACATGTATAAATGACTCGTTCGTGAAATTTCCGAGTCATAAAACGACTCGGTTTGGTTAAACTTCAAGGGTAATATTATCAATTGCCTCTATCTGATACTACACAAATGGGCATATAACACTTAGGATAGCAAATCCAATCTCACCTCTAATCAAAAGGTTTTGCTACTCAGAGATTGGAACCATTAACAAAAGGGCCAAGTATATTTCAGCGAGATAATCAGTCAATGAAGCGTCGGGTCTTTCGTTCAAGACTAGCTGGCATCTGACTGGTCATTTTCCTCTCCCTTTTCAGTTTAAAAAAAAAAAAATATTCGACATTCTGTGACAAATACTAAAGAACAAATGCTTTTGACCTTTAAATGACAAGAAAGATTGTTTTCTTTTAATTTCTGCTCTCCAGTAGGAATACCTAAGTCAAATGTAAGTAATTCCGAACAAACTATTTTTGGCACATAATCATTACGAGGAAAAAATAAGTGATTTTCCCCCCTAATTTTCGTTCCGAGATGAGAATTCTTTGGCCAGAAAAAGAACATGAAATTGGTCCTCCCAAACTATAAAAATGTTTTATTTTTAATCTCAGACAAAAATTAACCGATTTTTTGAGTAAGCTCCAACTGGTCTAATCTCAAATACACATGGAATACAAGACATGCCAAGGGTATTCCAATGTGACTTGCAATGGTCTCTCAACATTTTAGTTTTTCTTGAATCATTATGACGGATTATTCTAAATAATTTTCAAATCAAGTCGACATCCAAAACGACATTTTTGTTATTCTCAATTTTTTTTATCAACACAATACACATTCGAGATGGTTAAATATGTAATGTTTCTTTCTCTTTGGCTAAGGGTATCCAGTGTGGTAGACATTATTTCTTTCTATATATTTACAGTTATATCGAGAGAGAGAGAGAGAGAGAGAGAGAGAGAGAGAGAGAGAGAGGAGGATAGAGAGAGAGAGAGAGAGAGAGATCTAACCGAAAATTAACTAACTTTTCGAAGAAAGTAGATTGTTTCATCATCCTAACGTAACTAAATGTTTATGCGATTCTGTCTTAATTAAACAAACTTCCCCTCTTACGATGAAGATGTGAACAATAATGAAAGGAGCTAAATACTTTCCTAACTATCCACTGAACCACTAATCATCTACTATAAATAGCTTAAACAATAACCCATTATTGATCT
>NC_090729.1:124249808-124252514 GCF_036898095.1 Palaemon carinicauda
ATATATATATATATATATATATATATATGTATATATATATATATATATATATATATATATGTATATACACACATGTGTGTATGATTGAATACCTTGAAAACTAATGTATTACAGAAATAAAAAAACCACATTACTTCATCTGTGATATTACCTAGCATTACGAGGAAGGTGACAATCGGGTTAAAATGAGAAAAACATTAAGATTTATAAGAAGGAATTATGAGGAATAAGTATAAAGGTATAAATGTTGCTAAAGTGGGGCAGAGGCTATTGACAGCAGATTACTGGACTGTCACACTATGCCCTAAAGCCTGGGAATATTCACAGGTATGGCTGGTGACGGACTCAACATGGTGACCCCAGGATCTCCTCTAACCGTCACGTATACTTCGCCAACAGAGACTACAGGAACATAATTTCATCTCTGAAACCTATCGGTTATGAACCGAAACGTTGTTGATTACTGCACTACATGATAACAACCCAATGTTTCTTAAGAAAAATATTACATGAGAAGTTTGAAGTAAATGAAAAGAGCTATAGGTGAAATACTTGGATCTAACCAAAAAAAAAAAAAAAAAAAAAAAAAAAAAAAAAAAAAAAAAAAAAACTTGCCCGAAAACAGTTAGAAATATATTTTTTTTTTATCTAAAAACATATTTAGATAAATAGTAAAAATTTCAATTGTAAATACACTATATGTAAAATGAAAAAAAATATTTATGTAAATATACTATGATGTATTGTCATAAACTGTACGATAGTAAATGTGTATTTCATAATAAAAGATAAAAAAAAAAAACAGAAAGGTAATCTGAAGGTTGTTGGTAATCTGAAGGTTGTTGAGAATGCACGCTATGGTATAGAAATGCGTTGTTTAAGAACTAATATACTTTATTTGATGGAACAATAGCATATGTAAAAATGCAGCTGAGAGAGATGGTGTGTCATGTCTTCATGACTGTTCAATAATGTCAGAAGTTAAAAAAGGGACAGTAGATGTACTTACTAGGTTTTGGTATATCTACATATGAGTTATAAAGGACATTGCAATAACTGGACATCATTTTCAATTATTTCAAAATAAACCATTATTTGTGTAATTATAACAATCCTAAATATGCTAGCTGCATTTCCACATCTAACGCTACGGAGCAGCATTAGCAGGATAGTAACTACATCTTTCGTATGCATACAAATTCCGATTCAAGAGCTATACACCTAGATGCATCAAAGAAAACTTCCAAATAGCTCTAATTGTTCACTGCAAAATAAACAATACATGTAGTGAGAAACTAAAATTCCAATGAATCTTTTATTATTTAGTAATAAGCATCCAAAAAATCATACAAAATCTGCAAATATGGAAGGAAAAATCATAAGAAAATAAAAAGATGAAGACAAAGGTCGAGACCCATTATTATTTTTATCAAGATCCTTGTCATCTGAATATTACCTTCACCATGTAAATATACACTACATTGCACAAAGTTTCACAAATGGCAAATCCTATTACTATGAATAGACTCAAGTAAGGCAATAAAAGGATATTGCAAGTTATTTCGTAAGCTGTTTCTCATATGTGACAATCCAAGAGATACTTAAAAGGACAGGGACTGTTCTCGTTCTTACAGGCAGTCCCAAATGCGTCAGTCAGAGTTACTTGAATTGGTTGGCGAGTCTTCACAAAACTCCGTATTATTATTATTATTAACTGCTAAGCTACAGCCCTATTGGAAAAAGCAGGATGCTATAAGCCCAGGGGCCCAAACAGGTAAATAAATCCAAATAACTATAAAGACATTAACAAAGAAAGAGGAAGAGAAATTATTTAATTTCACAAGCCCAGGAGTGGAGGAATAAAACAGAATAAGGTGAAAGAAGTAAAACTGAACATAAATAAGAGTTCATGACTAATAAATGAATAAATTTTAACCCAAAATAAAATATCCTATCATTAGTAGAAAAAGTTACACCCACAGTTGTAATATTTATTGGTTGCTCGGTATAGTGGATATGGTAAAACAGTTCCCATGATACACAATTTCACGAGAGAGAGAGAGAGAGAGAGAGAGAGAGAGATGAGAGAGAGAGAGAGAGAGAGAGAGAGAGAGAGAGAGAGAAGCTAGAACCAGGGAGGGCCAGGTAATGGCTGGTGATGGATCAGCATGTAGACCTCTAGGCTCCCAAAATTTCCCCATCCTTAGCTCACAAGGATGGTGAGGTTGCAAAACTAAAGAAACTATCGAGTTTTGAGCGGGACTCGAACCCCAGTTCGACGAAAGGCAAGCAGGGCCGCTTGCAATTAGATGATCTCTCCACATAATATTCAAAATGTAATTAAATGTTTTTACACTTTAAATAATAATATCAAAATTCACAAAAAAATATTCTGAATCAATTTTCAGTGATTTACCTTGAGACTCAAATTTCTCTTTTCAAAATTACTACCACATCAGGAAACGAATCAAGAACCAACGTGATGTTGGTAACACAATAAAACCGACATATGAAGATTAGCACATTCTTGGCACAGACTCTGCAGCACCTAACAAGCTTGTGATCTCTTTTACCACAAATTTAGTAAAAAAAAAGAAAAAAAAAAAGACTCATAGAGAGCTAAGCAAAGAAATGGCTGACGCCACTATTATTACTACATAACTTGCTAAGCTACAACCTTAGTCGAAAAAGCAGAATGCCATAAAG
>NC_090729.1:124253014-124278014 GCF_036898095.1 Palaemon carinicauda
ATAACCATCCGGATTTAATTTCAAATGGAATTATGATTAATAAATTGCGAATTGATTATGCTGATCTGGAAGTGATTTATATTATTGGGTTTAATGTAATAAAACAAGACTTGCTATTTACCTTTTCATTTTCTTCTTCTGACTTTGCCGACAGGGGAGGGAAAATATTCTCTTAAAATAAACAAGCTAATAATGCTAGACATGTAAATATACACTGCGTTGTAAACCTGCGTTGTAAACCTCATGACAAGAGGTCCTCTACCAAATATTAAGTTCTGTAAAGGCACGAACTCTTACGTAATTATTCTTGAGGATATTGTAACCAGGACACCTCTGAGCATAAACTCACGAATAATACATTTTTATATATTCCTACTATCTTTTACAGAATTCTTCTCCTATTCAGCCAGCCATTTTATCAATTTACGTGCCATTGTCAGCATAAGGGTACATTATTTTAAGTGTCTCTAACCGAAAAAATATTATGTTGATACTTAATTTCGACTTGACAAATGTTACTGATCTCTTATAGAGAGAGAGAGAGAGAGAGGAGAGAGAGAGAGAGAGAGAGAGAGAGAGAGAGAGAGAGAGAGAGAGAGAGAAGAAGAAGAAGAAGAAGAAGAAGAAGAAAGACTCGTTTTGCTCATATATGTACTTGAGAACTATATGTAACTATGCTTAAATCGATGATAATTCATCCATTTTCTTTCGACACAATCAACCTAGCACTGAACAGGATTCCCTCACTCTTACCAACACTAACATGGGAACCTATAACTTCTCGTGTTAAAATGAAGTCACGAGAAAAATAAAAGTAATGACAATGAAGAATAAAATAACACGAATTAAACAATTCTCTCTCTCTCTCTCTCTCTCTCTCTCTCTCTCTCTCCTCTCTCTCTCTCTCTCTCTCATGAGGTATAAGAGACCTGCCTCATTTCTTTATTGGTTCTGCTCCTCACGGTTTAAAAAGGTGAATGTATACACGAGAGAAGTTCTTTACACAGGCAATATTGTACCCAAGAACTAGCTTTATGCTTAGTAAAGTAGAAAAATAAATAAAATATTTAAACATAACAAAACAAAGAAACTAAAAAATAAAAATAAAAAAATAGCAAAAGAACTATCAACAAAATGCGAAAATCTTCAGGTTTCAATATATCACTCTCTCCAGTGTTAAAGAAAAGCAACAAGTACTGACAGACTTATTTGGCAACAACTAGAACTCACGGCGCCAGCAATACATAACTCGCTAAATAAATAGCCAAAATCTGTTTGTATGAAGTGATCAAAGTTCTTCACATCTCAAAATCATTTAAATTTCCTTTTAAGACTTCTCGGAATAGTGTATGTAGAGTAGTAGAACAAAAATTTCATGATAATAAAAAAAATAAAATACACATCTCTTCCTTTGGTGGCTTATTGGAAAATTGCCGGAAGAACTAATTCATATCACCCGCATTGAGAGAGAGAGAGAGAGAGAGAGAGAGAGAGAGAGCGAGAGAGAGAGAGAGAGAGAGAGAGAGAGAGAGAGAGAGAGAGAGAGAGAGAGGGAGAGAGAGGGGGGGGAGATTTGTAGAATGAGGGTCACCCACTACCTAAGTCTAAGTTCCGAGAGAGAGAGAGAGAGAGAGAGAGAGAGAGAGGGGGGGGGATTTGTAGAATAAGGGTCACCCTCTACCTAAGTCTAAGTTCAGAGAGAGAGAGAGAGAGGGGGGGGGGGGGGATTTGAAGAATAAGGGTCACCCTCTACCTAAATCTAAGTTCAGAGAGAGAGAGAGAGATGGGGGGGGGATTTGAAGAATAAGGGTCACCCTCTACCCAAGCCTCAGTTCCGAGAGAGAGAGAGAGAGAGAGAGAGAGAGAGAGAGAGAGGACGGAATAGGTAACAGAAAAAGCGAAAACTGATAGACTGCGATTCAAGTCAAGAGGGATGTTGGATCAATCTATATCAATCCAATTCGAGTGAATAAAGGGGTACGGGTAGAGAGAGAGAGAGAGAGAGAGAGAGAGAGAGAGAGAGAGAGAGAGAGGAGAGAGAGAGAGAGTATTCATTCCTTTATTTTCTCCTCTTTTCCTACTCCATTTTTGCGCTCGATTTGCTGGTGGATTATCAGCGTTATTGAAAGATCTGATCGATGACGCACCCACCATCTAAAGGGGTGCTAAGGGGATTCCTTTTCTGATTTTGTATAGCCCAGGCCACAACATTCGTGGTAATTTTATACTGTATTTTAAGAGTATTTGTCACCTGTTCAATTACGAATAAAAGAGGAAGAGAGGTTGGATGACAACTGACCTGGAGGCAATAGGTAAAGCAAGTAAACTCCCTGACGAGAGATATGTTTGACGAGTCGCGATGGTAACCGACCATGAGTAGAAACAAAGTGAAATGACGGAGCATGGTTTGAAATCTTTTGTGAGGGCACTAAGTGAGAGATTGAGATAGATTGTAAAGATTGGGAAACATCAGTATGGATTCATGAGGAAGAAAGGGACTGTGGATGCCATCTTTATAGTAAGGCAGTTACAGGAAAAGGGTTTAGAGGGAAACCAGAAGCTCTTCTGTGCTTCTGTAGTTTAAGAGAAAGCTTATGATAGAATACCAAGAAAGGTTCTCTAGAATAATAGAGATGATATACAAAAGAAAAAAGGACAAATATAATAGCAGCTGTTGGAGAAACAGAAACCTTTGAAGTTAGTATTGGATTACACCAGGGGTTTAGCATTAAGCCCGTTTTCATTTGCGCTGGTCTTGGATGTTTTTAAGTTAAGAAATCCGAAATGAAGAGTTGTGGAAGTTGCTATATGCAGACGATTTGGTGATTACTTCTGGAAATGAGGAAGATTTACAGAGAAGGGTTGTAGAGTGGCAAGAGAGGAAATCGGCGCTTAAGGGTAAATGTGAATAAGACTGAAGCTATGGTGAGCGGCAAGGAAGGCATGGACAGGATAGCCACCACATTAACGTAAAGGCTCAGTTATAAAACAGGTGGAACAGTTTAGGTACTTGGGATCTACTATAAATTAGGAGGGAGGATGTGGGACTGAAGTTGGGGAAAAGGATAAAAGCAGCCTGGGGGAAGTGGAGGGAGGTAGCAGGAGTGGTATGTGATGAGAAAATGCATAGCAAGCTAAAAGTCAAGATCTGCAGCCCCGTAATAAGACCAGTACTATGTATGGATCGGAAACTTGGGTTTTAAAATGAAAAGAGGAAGCGATACTTGAAAGTAGAGATGAGCATGCTGAGGTGGATTAAGGGAATATCGGCTGCCTGAAAGGTTGAAGGAAAATGATGAAATAAGAAGAATGGCAGGCATGGTATAGATTATAGAGATGAGAGTGTCACGACTGAGATGGTGTAGGGTACGTGTTGGTGATGGATGGTGGGGAGCGAGCGAGGAAGGCTTGAGAGAAACCTGTTGGGGAAGAAGATCAAGATGGAGGGAGAGAATTAGATGGAGAGATAAGGTGAAGGATGGTATGGAGAAAAGAAGTTGAGTGGAAGAGGATGCCTTTGATAGAAGACATTGGGTCACATCAGGCAACCATTCTCTCGTACCTCTTCTATGTACAAGCGAGTACTCGAATAGTTACTTAATACGCTCGTTTTCTAATTTTAGGTCTCATCAGGACCCATTTCCGTTAGCACTGGACTGGATTGTACGTAAATTCAGTGAGGTTCAATTCTTTTATTTTAACATAGGAACGCAGAGTTACATTTACATAAAAGATAACTAAATATGGACAAAAGACAAACAGATGGGGACAACGCTATTAGGGGAAAAACATGGGCAAATGGTAAACATTGATAAGAAGATATTAAACAAAACGTGCAAATAAAGAACAACAAATGTGCCCACGTTGACACGTTAAAATGTAGGATAAAATGTCCCTTTTTCTTAGGTCTCTATTATATTAGAAGAAAAATTGCGGCGGCCGCCATCAAGGAGATTTTCCGGGAAAAGTAGGGAGGGGGGATGGGGACACGACCCTTCCCCACCTCTGGTGAAAAGGGGAAGGATAAAAGAACCATAAAAAAATAGATATAGAAAGTAAATGAACTAGGGAGATTTACATCGAAGGAAATATGGAAACGTAAACAAAATGAGATACAGGAATATACATAGTAATTATTAGGTTAAAAATGTACACACTTCATTAATGATAATGAGAGCAAGATGATGAGGAGTAATATTAATGGGAGTGGTCAGATCATTTATTGTAATGGGATGGGCGATAATGAAGGGAAGAATGAACATTTTGGTTGGTGAAATAATAGGAGATGACTGTGTGAACAACTTCGACTAGGAAAGGAAGACTTAGTAAGGAAAGATAGGCGAAAGATGAACACTAAAAGAAACTTTAAGCATTCTCAAGGTAGGCAAAATCTTTGAAGAATACTGAAGACAGAGCAGACGATTTTAGTAACAAAATACTGACGTCGCAAATATTGTCTATATAAATTTGATCGCCTGGGTTAGGGTGTTCCTCGAAGATCCCTGATTAATTCTTTCCTGGGGAAGGATGATTAGCTACCAAACCAATTACTCATGAGAGAGAGAGAGAGAGAGAGAGAGAGAGAGAGAGAGAGAGAGAGAGAGAGAGAGAGAGAGAGGAGAGAGAGAGAGAGAGAATTTTGCAAAAAGAAAAGGATACCAAATGACACACAGATTTCAAAGGGTTAATTACAGACTTATTTTGAAAAAAAAAAAAAGTTCTTTTTAAGATGAGAGTAAAAAAAAAAATTAATCAGCGGAAATAAAATCATTCGAAGAGGAAAAATAACAAAATACTTAATTAGTTTAGAACAACAACATTAATCTCTTGAGGTAAAACTTCCTAGCGCCCGATGTGGTAAAGTCCCTGACAGGTGAACGCCTGACTGGGGTTCGAGTCCTGCTCAAACTCATTAGTTGTTTTGGTCACTGCAACCTCACCATCCTTGTGAGCTAAGGATGGGGGGTTTGGGGGAGCCTATAGGTCTATCTGCTGAGTCATTAGGAGCCATTGCCTGGCCTTCTTTGGTCCCAGCTTGGGTGGAGAGGGGGGCTTGGGTATTTCATATGGTCAGTCTCTAGGGCATTGTCCTGCTTCATATGGCAATGTCACTGTTCCTTGCCTCTGCCATTCATGAGCGATTTTTAAACCTTTAGGAGTAAAAAAGGTCTCAAAGTGACCTCAGAACAATTTTAAACTACAGGGGCACTCAGTAGAGCACAGACCTCCGCCGCGGCAGCTTATTTCTCGACCTTTTTCTCGACCCTAACCTTTGACCTTAATATGAATCAATTGGAGTGGATTTTCAAACTCTCAAATATGAACCAAGTTCGCAGTCCCTGTGACATAGATGTCCAAACTTATGGCTGATTACGTGAATTGGACATTTTGCTTAACCGTTACCTTGACATTTGACCCTGACCGTCCAAAATTTAATAATTTCCAGCTTTTTACGTAACAGTTAATCCATGCAAGTTTCATTACTCAGCAAATCGTCCGCTATAAACATTGTAAACATTATATCTACACACCGATCAACAGATGATTCCTAATCGAACAGTATTTTGATCACCAGTTCAAAATGTTTATAGAGCTCTCTCTCTCTCTCTCTCTCTCTCTCTCTCTCTCTCTCTCTCTCTCTCTCTCTCTCTCTCTCTATGTGTGTGTGTGCAATTCACCCTTTATGTATAATAAAAGATATGACGAAGGCCACTCTTTCTTATGGAGGAAATAAACTTCCTTAAATAATTGAAAAATAGCGATTAGCTTATCTTCTAAATGAGGGAAGTCTTGTAAAAGAACGATAATAATCTCGAATGTTTAGTAAGGTTTGTAAAATTATTAACCAAACGAAATATCTCCTCCACTACATAACTAAATTGCAAGGAGAACTCAACAAAACCAAAAACAAGACTTCCATGTTTTTCATTTATTCTTCATCTATGTGAATCGTGCTAAAACACTAAATAGCCCTATTGCACACCAAAGAAAATAAACAATGTTTCATGTTCGTCACATAGTAACCGACGTGAAAGAAACTCTTTATATTGTTCAGTTTGGTACCTATACTGTTATTGATATCAACAAGCTTCTGGATTTTCTCCTGTATTTGTTTCCCCTGAAGTACGTAATCTCCTATTTTGTTTTCAAATCGCGAGATTAATTCCCTTGGCAGAGATGAAACAAATGAACTCGCAGTGATCGAGGGACTCCGGAAGGGAGTGGATGCTTCGCTAAATATTTTTATCTCCATTCCTATCTTTTTGTAATCATACTGAAGGTGAAGGAAGTTTTGTTAATGGATAATTAATGTAGGATAGAGGGGGATAGCAGCAAGAAAGGGGAAGTGGGGCGGGGGGCAATCATATGAAAGGCTTCAAAACATCAGACAATAGGTTCCTAACAATTGCTTTTCAGAGACGTGAATTGAAGCATTCATTGCTTTTAGAATACTTGAACAAACATTCAAAACTATTAACCTGAGAGGTACAGTTGGACGCAGGAAGTCCTGGCACACTACGCTCTGAGGAAGTGAGTAATCAAACAGATGTAGGGAGAGTTGGATGGGCGGGGCTCTCTGGGCGGGGCTCTCCACTCAGTATGGGTGTGACAGGATGCACTTCCTCAGAGCGAAGTGTACCAGGAATTTCTGTGTCCGACTGTACACATCATAATCCATTGCCTTTTTACAAGACTTCACAAGTAAAGTGAACAAGCAGCAGAGACGTAAGTTACAGAAGCATCCCATCCTGATATCACTGAAATTAGGAACGAAGTATTTGTTCAAGGTCAAGGACCCATATGCTTCGAATCATCATATTCCCTTTACAAGATGCCACGTGTCACTCCTAGATATTAGGAATCTTCATTATTCATACACAGAAACAGACTAAATCCAGATTTGGCCATATTATAATATACAAATTATTGCTTAACTCCTCCGCAATAATTAAACATAATATATATACATATATACACACACACACACACACACACACATATATATATATGAATATATATATATATATATATATATGTGTGTGTGTGTATGTGTGTGTGTATCTGTGTATAAATCTTCACCGTAAATACAAAAATCACTATCACCAACCTGCTATCAAACAAGCACACTCAATTACGAATGTGATTGTTGATTATCTATCAACCAAAACATTTCCCCCATGAAAACATTAAATTCCTCCTACGTAACAGATATTTACATCAACAAACATACTATATATTCAATGGCTTTTTAAAGAATATTGAAGAGATACTAACATACACAACGTGAGAATTTCTTTATTGGATTACCATTCATGACAACAAATGCAATCTGGCGATTGACAATCAACCCTTTGTTTCTCGACTCTTGCGAATTCTATTCGGTTCTATTTGTTCTCAAGATACAAAGGCCATTAACTCCTTTCGTGTTTTCTAGTTTTGTTGTCAAGTAAATGTATATCGATTTCCGGTGATAAAGTAATTCATCTGTACAATGACGGAACGGCTCAAAAGTCTTTACATAATGCATACACATACACATATATACATATACATATATATATATATATATGTATATATATAGATATATACATTATATATATATATGTATATATATATATATATATATATATATATATATATATATATATATATATATATATACTCTTTCTAACTATTCCGGTCAGTGTTTTCAAGTCCTTCCACGGCGTGTTATTTCAATTTCTAATTACTACCGAACAAAAATGCTAACGTCTCTCTTGCCTCACTAGCACTTCACTCCTAATAAACTATCGGCAAGTCTTAAAACATATTGTCTTTAAGATGCTCAATATATTTCTCAGAGAATCTTTGGAATCAAATATATTTTCTCTGCTAATTTAGTTTTGGCATTGGCGTTCAATGAACATTATCCATTATTTCCGGAAAACTTAACTTTCAACCTTTGTCAAGTATTATTTGTATGGACCAAGGAGCTTCAGGCAGTATCTGCAGGTACTCCTATAGGCTCTCCCAAGCCACTCATCCCTAGATTACATGGACGGTGTTAAAACTGATTTGTAATAAACCGTCAAATTCTCTTTAATTCTAAAAGCATAAAGGGAAAGACTATGGACTTATTAGAAGAAAAAAATCTGCTAAGATGTTACCTTAAGTACTTTCGACAACTTCAACCAAGCTTGATGCCCATCCGCTAATGATAACCGCCAAGATATAATTTAACCACAATTGTCTACGAA
Source organism: Palaemon carinicauda (assembly GCF_036898095.1). NCBI lineage: Eukaryota > Metazoa > Arthropoda > Malacostraca > Decapoda > Palaemonidae > Palaemon > Palaemon carinicauda. The sequence goes on from NC_090729.1 coordinate 124,261,252, forward strand.
TGATTCAACAACGCTAAATTTACAGATTTAAACAGTGTCGTAGCTAAGGTGGGGCCAGGGGGCCATGGGGGGGGGGCGTTAAAACGACCCCTGCCCTTCAAGAGAGGAGGTGTCTCCACAGCAGGGTCACAAAATAAAAGTCTGTAAGTATAAATTCAAAATTACCACCAACTCACCAGAGCATGGTGTAAGTGGACCTCTTTACTATCTCAGGTTTAAAGGCCACTTATGAATGGCAAAGGCAAAGGACAGTGACAATGCCCTATCAAGCAGGACAATACCATAGACTCTGACCATGCATACATATGATCAGCGCCCGAGGCCCCTCTCCACCCAAGCGAGGACCAGAGAGGGCCAGGCAAATGGCTGCTGATGACTCGTCAACCTTAGCTCGGACTTGAATCCCAGTCTGGTAATCACCACTCAGGGACGTTACCACGTCGGCCACCACAACCCAAAACGTCTAGCTACGCCTCTGGCTGTAAACAATGTATCTCATTCTTATGGCTTTCTAGTGACCCCGCCGAACGGGGTTGAAAATGCCGTATAACTCAATTAACATGAAATAATACATTATGTGACAAACGCCAGAAACAAATAAATGATTCATTCTGGATTTCATGATTCTCTAAAATACCAGAGAATATCTTAACCCTGTTAACTGTTCCTTTAAGGACAAATTTAGTTAGAATGAAAGTTTGGGAAAAGTTCTCAGTTCTTCAATGCAATCCATCTGTCACTCAATGTAAAATTGCATTATTCTTCTTTTTATTATTAATTTCGACAGACCTTTTAGAAATGTTCTTTTGGAGCTGTCAATACTTTGAAAAAGAAGATGAGAGGACACAAATTCATTTACAAATTGGAAGTTATAATTTTTTTGAGGGGAATAGTTAAATTTGGGTCCAACTTTTAATTATCACGTTCGATGTAAGGCGACGTTAACAACCTTCACAGACACGTGAATTGTCTATATATAATTATTATTGAGAATGGCAAAACCTACATCAAAATAATTTTTAATATCTGATATCTTATCAGATAACAACGCAACCGAGTATGGGTTTACATACAGTATTATTATCATTATTATTATTATTATTATTATTATTATTACTTGCTAAGCTACAACCCTAGTTGGAAAAGCATGATGCTATAAGCCCAGGGGCTCCAACAGTGAAAACAGCCCAGTGAGGAAAGGAAACAGAAAAATATATTTCAAGAACAGTAACAATATAAAATAAATATTCTCTATACAAACTATAAAAAAAACTTTATCAAAACATGAGGAAGGAAAATAAGATAGAATAGTGTGCCAGAGTGTACCCTCAAGCAAGAGAACTCTAACCCAAGAGACAGCGGAAAACCATAGTACAGAGGCTATGGCACTACCCAAGACTAGAGAACAATAGTATGATTTTAGAGTGTCCTTCTCCTAGAAGAGCTGCTTACCATAGCTAAAGAGTCTCTTCTATCCTTACCAAGAAGAAAGTGACCACTGAACATTACAGTGCAGTAGTTAACCCCTTGAGAGAAAAAGAATTGTTTGGTAATGTTAGTGTTGACAGGTGTATGAGGACAGAGGAGAATATGTAGAGAAGAGCCCAGATTATTCGGTGTATGTGTAGGCAAATGGAAAATGAACTGTAGCCAGAAAGAATGATCCAATGTAGTACTCTCTGCCAGTCAAAGGACCCCATCACTCTCTAGCAGTGGTATCTCTACGGGTGGCTGGTGCCCTGGCCAACCTACTACCTACATTGAAGACTGAGGGTTTGAATGAAAAAAAAAATGCAGTACTATATAACTAGACCATTTTCTTTCGTAATTTGTTGTCATTCAAATACTTTCCGAAAGCCCCAACTATATAATTATGAGTCTGTGGGACGTACGACCTTCAACCAAAATGCTTTGGGTCACATTGGCATATCTGAACAAATACAAACTGCAGATTATATTCACCCTTGACATATTTCCTCTTTACCTTTCAAATGAATAAACGATACTAAAAAAACAACCACACCTTGCATATACATACATACAAGTGAGTACACACGCCCCTCTCCACATATATAATATGATTACTCCTCTACTTTTCGGTACTATAGCCATTTACGAAGCTCACATTAAAGTACAACATATACGCAGTTCAATGATGAAAGGGAAAAGCAAGTACTACAGTAGCAACATACATATCTGACTCTCATCAGAGCGTCAAGGCCGAAATGGAGGAAGGAAGACGGGACAGAGAAGGTCACCCTCGGTCATCATAAAGTATGGACCGCAATTTTCGGTCGATAACATGGGACTTATTACAGGATAGCATGAATTTAAATAGGGTTTAATTCTTTAGTTAAACCCTACCAAAATATGGAAATCTTTTTCTTACTAATCTCGTGTAGGGGACAATTCTATGAGGTTTATCTATTTGTTGGAAAGCGAAAAGTAAAACAGTTGAGCAGACAAATCACCCCCCTTGGTCGATGACCAACTTCAGAAAATTATAAAAAAAATGGAAGAAAATATATACTGTATAATCGGATATAAATAATGTTCAAATTCTTTTTATCAATTATTATGGAATTATTCATTGGCAATATTCTAACTGTGGATTTGAAAAAAAAAAAATCACACTTCATTTGAAATATTTGTTATCAAGTTTAAATTCACTCGTGAGTGGCAGAGGCAACGGTCGGGTCGATGAACTATAACGGCACAAAAAAAAAAAAAAAAATGTACATGAATGATCACCTTTTCATCCACGCTTGGACCAGCGAGGAACATGGGTTATTAATTATTCATTTTATTCATTAAAAAAATCCAGTCTCTGAGGGAAATAGAGTGTTGTTGACAACAGAAAAAAAAAAAAAAAACAAGATATAGAATGACAGATGGGCAGACCAGCATGCTCTTTCGTATATTTATTTGAAGATGAAGTCTTGGCCTTTAGATATCATTTTCATACATAAAAGTAATGATATTAAATCTTTAAATGAGACTTACCCTGTATACATAAAAAATAACATACGGTTAATTCATAATACATGTAGTGCAATGTTGTGAAAGTTTAACGTTGTTTAATCTTGGCATTAAGGTCTCATTTTCATACATAAAAATAAAGAAATTAAGTCTTTAAATAGGACCTACCCTATTTACAAAAAATATGAAGTACAGAGTTGTGAAACGTATGGCTTGGCGTTTAGACTTGATTAATAGATGGTTTCCCATTTTCTGGACCTCACACGTACGAAATATAATGCGTTAAATTAATGAAAGTTCAAAGTAAGAGAGTTTGTTCACACAATATCGAAAATATGCAAGATTTCCCCTTTGACATTTGTCGGAGTAAAATGATGAAGACACTTGCGCATGCGCATTGATAACAGACCATAATTACGTATCGATTCAGTGTATAGTGTACTTGCAATTCATACAATTAATCACATCGTGATAAATCCATACAAGAACAGGTACTTTCACTATCGCCTCAGAGGCACAAGATTAAAATATAATTTTGGTTCGTTAACCTTACTCTCTTGACAAGCATTTTTTTTTAATCTTAAAGAAAGTTCCCCCGACTAGAGATATTACATGGTCCACCACATCTGATTTTCTGTCCAAGACTCTCATATCTAATGTTTCTTCTTCATGAGGATTATTTCATTGATTAAATAATGTGTATATTAAGGCTGTCTTTCACCTGGAATTCAGCAAAGGCCTGCGGGGAAATTACATGTAATTGGATCCTTCTCTCTGGTTACGGCTTATTTTCCCTTTACCTACACATACACCGAATAATCTGGCCTCTTCTTTACATACTCTCCTCAGTCCTCATAAGCCTAACAACACTGAGATTACCAAACAATTCTTCTTCGCTCAAGGGGTTAACTACTGCACTGTAATAATTCAGTGGCTATCCTCTTGATAAGGATAGAAGAGACTCTTTAGCTAAGGTAAGCTACTCTTCCACGAAAAGGACACTGCAAAATCAAACCATTATTCTCTAGTCTTGGGTTGTGCCATAGCCTTTGTACCATGGTCTTCCACTGTCTTAGGTTAGAGTTCTCTTGCTTGAGGGTACACTCGGGCACACTGTTGTATATCATTTCTCTTCCTTTTGCTTTTTAAAGTTTTTATAATTGAATATGAAAGATTTATTCTATCGTAACTATTCTTAAAATATTTAATTTTAATTGTTAATTACCTCTCATGTTGTTTATTTCCTTCCCTCACTGGGCTATTTTCCCCTTTTGGGGCCCTTGGGCTTATAGTATCTTGCTCTTCCAAGTAGGGTTGTAGTTTAACAAGTAATAATAATAATAATAATAATAATAATAATAATAATTCTGTCAGTGTGATTTTCTGCAGGAGGCCCTTTGCCATTCCTTTCAGGGATACAAAGTCCTTTTCTGCTAATGCAAAACCTTTATCCACAGTCCCCGCAACACACCTTTATCCACTGTCCCCGCAACACTCGCAATTTTCACCCAGAAATTTTGGAAATGGCCTTTCAATTCCTGGTTTCCAGAACCCGCTAAAAGGAATTGTTGGGGGTTAAGAAGAGAGGGGAGAGGGAGAGGGGAGGGGGAGGGGGAGTGGGTGGAGGGGCCATATCTAAAGATCCTTCAGAATATCAAAAGAACGAGGTTGAGGTATTGAAAGGCTGGCTCTCTCTCTCTCTCTCTCTCTCTCTCTCTCTCTCTCTCTCTCTCTCTCAAGACGTAATGGAACCAATTTTGAACCTTTTGAGTAATCTTATATATATATATATATATATATATATATATATATATATATATATATATGTAAATATCACCCACGAATGGCATTTAATACCGAATTCTATCTTGGGAATATAAATCCACACGGCCAGAAGCTGTTACCATAAAATGAATTCCAAGTGGATGTATATTCCCAAGATAGAATTCGGTATTAAATGCCATTCGTGGGTGATATTTACATTGATTGAAATCACGTGTGCTTGTGACATATATATATACATAAATATATATATATATATATATATATATATATATATATATATATATATATATATATATCATAACATTGCCCAAATAGGCCTATTCAGATGTTTTGAAGAAAAACAACTTCAAGTAAATTCGTATTCTTTTACCTAGTTCTAATCATTGCGAGCTGCACTTGTTTTCAAAACAGGAAATAAATTAAGAAAAAGTCATATGGAACAATACGAAATAATAAATTATAAGTAATAGTACAAAACTGATACTTTACAAATTGCCTCAATTATCAAGTTTAGATTTCTTCATTAGAATTAGTGGTGGAATAGAGCGTAAACTCATCAGATAAACATACTCGTATATCGACATGTTCTACAAATCAATAAAAATAACACACATGAGAAGAGCTGTACTTATTCATATACTGTATATATATATATATATATATATATATATATATATATATATATATATATATATATATATATATACTTAATGTGTGTGTATTTATAAATATATATATAATATATATATATATATATATATATATATATATATATATATATATTATATATATATATATAGAATACATAAGATTCTAATAAATAAGAGCTTTGTTTTTAAGACTCGTAAAATTTCCTATACTTTCGAATGAAAATATTTACAAAATTCCTCGACGGAAAACCAGTGATTGTCGATTTTCGAAACACCAAGAAAGTTTAAATGGAATTTGCCGAGAGGGATTACATTTTGCTGACAATAATTAAGACAACGAGAGGCCAATCTAAGTTTGAGACTTGGGGCTAAGTTTGAAAACTAATTGGCGTTAGATATAATTGATTTGTATGTAAGAAACTTGGAAGCAAGTCCGTAATAATAACAATTCTAGATTAAAAGCCTTATTATGTTGATCAAAATAAACAGAATAAGGTAAGATTCTGGTACTTTTAACGCATTTTCAGTAATATAGAGGAAATTAACTAAGCAGCATATATTTTCGAATACTTTGGCTGCTCACGAGTAAGCAGGATTATGCCGGTACGAACCCTCAAATCAGTATAGATGTGGATCTCTTAACTCTTCTCTGCATTGAATATAACTATGCTGTCTATAAGAATTTGGGCCATACTGGTCGGCCCTAGGTCCAGGGAGGCCATTCAACGCCTCCTCCTGGCTAGTACAGTGGTAACGCATTCGCCTAGCATTCGCATGGCAGCAGATCGATCCCCGTCCAGGACCGTGAGTTTAAGCTGTTTACTGGGGAAGCCACTGCTGTGGTTGGGCAACACAGTGGGGGGTTAGCCTTGCCCGGTTGACGTTCTGGTGAGCATCTATTCTGATGAAACTGGAACTGAAACCAAATAACTTTAACTTTATATACAACTAGGGAAAACCCAGCTGTTTAAGTTTGAAGAAAAAGTTCAGACGTTAGACAGCAAGATACAAGAAACGGAATTGGGAACGGAGGTACGTATAGATGAAGGCTAAGAGAATTAAAAGACCTTAAGTAATGCCTACAGTACACCGGCTGAGGTGCAATGGTGGTCCAACCCACTGCAGGAGAACTCCGGTCTTCCTTTAGAGCAATTCCATTATGTTTATACAAAAAGAAATGTTCTGTATTAAGTACATTCTGTAATGATATACAGAACCATTTAAACAAATAACTACACAGTCATAAAAACATTATTTTATTCGAAATTTCTCCGTAAAAATATACTGTTCTCAGCCGTATTTCAGTAAAATACAGGCGACCATAATTTTACCCTACTTTGTTATCAACTTTTACTGGTTGGTGGCCGTGATATCACTTCCTTACGTCAATATATCCGGTTTTAAAGAGATAAATGTCTGGCAACATTTGTTCCAGGATTTTTACCGTTTTTTTACGGCAAATTTTTAACAAGTGTACAGTATATAGATGCTCTCTCTCTCTCTCTCTCTCTCTCTCTCTCTCTCTCTCTCTCTCTCTCTCTCTCTCTCTCTCTCTCTCTCTCTCTCTCTCTCTCTCTCTCTCTCTTTCTCTCTCTCTCTCTCTCTCGTTACCTGTAGACTACTAACAAACTTACATCTACATAATTATGAAGAACATCCAAAACATCAACATCATCAAGGATTCAGTCTATCAATAACGTACTTTGGTGACTCGCACAAGTTTACATAAAATAAGATAAAACTCTCTCGTTCTAAAAAGAGGAAAAGGGTCTGTCATCTCTTCTTTGTTAACCCATGTTACAGTTTATATACACGAATAAATATTTCTAAATTCGAGCAACTTTTTTTTTTTTTTTATCTTAAACTTCCAAATAAAAGTGTAACTAGTTTGGTAAATAATCCTCTAGCTCTATAGAAGAATCATGGTATAGAGGAAATTGTCATTAATATGAAGTTTGTTTTTTCATTATCATCATTGTTCTATTTTCACTTTTTAAAGAATAAGTACACAGAGAAGTTGACTAAACTAAGCCGGGCTAAGCGTTATGAATTTTACTAACTAAATATGAACCCCTAAAAAAATAATTATACTGCGATAATAAAATATGAACAATAACTCAAAATTCACCCCTTTCAAACAAGAAAAGGTAAAAAAAAGAAAAAAAATTAAAAAAAGCATCGATTAATGACACATTTTCTCTAAAATCAAGTCCAAATACACCTACAGCACACGCCAGTTGCTGCTTGTCGGCGATGACTAAGGTTATGACGTCAGCTTACGGTGTGAAATCAATTAAATGATACAGATGTTTTCATAGAGCTCTGAGTTTTTGCGTCAACCGTCTATTCATCAGACGGAAATTTATCAGTTGACGGGAGGTCCCCTGGTTTCCTCTATTCTTCTACCATCGATTTTTTTCCATTTTTCTCTCTTCGATACTCCTTTATTTTTTCTATTCTCGATATTCCTCTATTTTTCTCCTCACGATATTCCTCCATTTTTCTCCCCTCGATATTCCTCTATTTTTCTTCTCACGATATTCCTGTATTTTTCTCTCTTCGATACTCCTTTATTTTTTCTATTCTCGACATGCCTCTATTTTTCTCTCGTCGATATTCCTCTATTTTTCTCTCTTCGATACTCCTTTATTTTTTCTATTCTCGACATGCCTCTATTTTTCTCTCTTCGATACTCCTTTATTTTTTCTATTCTCGACATGCCTCTATTTTTCTCTCGTCGATATTCCTCTATTTTTCTCTCTTCGATACTCCTTTATTTTTTTCTATTCTCGACATGCCTCTATTTTTCTCTCTTCGATACTCCTTTATTTTTTCTATTCTCGACATGCCTCTATTTTTCTCTCGTCGATATTCCTCTATTTTTCTCTCTTCGATACTCCTTTATTTTTTCTATTCTCGACATGCCTCTATTTTTCTCTCTTCGATACTCCTTTATTTTTTCTATTCTCGACATGCCTCTATTTTTCTCTCGTCGATATTCCTCTATTTTTCTCTCTTCGATACTCCTTTATTTTTTCTATTCTCGACATGCCTCTATTTTTCTCTCTTCGATACTCCTTTATTTTTTCTATTCTCGACATGCCTCTATTTTTCTCTCGTCGATATTCCTCTATTTTTCTCTCTTCGATACTCCTTTATTTTTTCTATTCTCGACATGCCTCTATTTTTCTCTCGTCGATATTCCTCTATTTTTCTCTCTTCGATACTCCTTTATTTTTTCTATTCTCGACATGCCTCTATTTTTCTCTCGTCGATATTCCTCTATTTTTCTCTCTTCGATACTCCTTTATTTTTTCTATTCTCGACATGCCTCTATTTTTCTCTCTTCGATACTCCTTTATTTTTTATATTCTCGACATGCCTCTATTTTTCTCTCGTCGATATTCCTCTATTTTTCTCTCTTCGATACTCCTTTATTTTTTCTATTCTCGACATGCCTCTATTTTTCTCTCTTCGATACTCCTTTATTTTTTCTATTCTCGACATGCCTCTATTTTTCTCTCGTCGATATTCCTCTATTTTTCTCTCTTCGATACTCCTTTATTTTTTCTATTCTCGACATGCCTCTATTTTTCTCTCTTCGATACTCCTTTATTTTTTCTATTCTCGACATGCCTCTATTTTTCTCTCGTCGATATTCCTCTATTTTTCTCTCTTCGATACTCCTTTATTTTTTCTATTCTCGACATGCCTCTATTTTTCTCTCGTCGATATTCCTCTATTTTTCTCTCTTCGATACTCCTTTATTTTTTCTATTCTCGACATGCCTCTATTTTTCTCTCGTCGATATTCCTCTATTTTTCTCTCTTCGATACTCCTTTATTTTTCTATTCTCGACATTCCTCTATTTTTCTCTCGTCGATATTTCTCTATTTTTCTCTCTTAGATACTCCTTTATTTTTCTCTTCTCGATATTCCTCTATTTTTCTCTCGTCGGTATTCCTATATTTTTCTCTCTTAGACATTCCTTTATTTTTCTATTCATTCCTCTATTTTTCTCTCTTAAATACTCCTTTATTTACTACCCTTGATTTTCCTCTATTTTCTATTCTCGATATTCCTCTATTTTTCTCTCTCAAATACTCCTTTATTTACTACCCTTGATTTTCCTCTATTTTCTATTGTCGATATTCCTCTATTTTTCTCGTATCGATTATCCCTTATTTTCTCCCAGTGCTATTCCTCTATTTTTCTCCTATCAATTATCCTCTATTTTTCTCCTATCAATTATCTTCAATTTTTGTCCTATCAATTATCTTCTATTTTTCTCCTATCGATTATCCTCTATTTTTCTCCTATTAATTATCCTCATTTTTCTCATATCAACTATCCTTTATTTTTCTCCTATCAATTATCCTCTATTTTTTTCCTATCAATTATCCTTCATTTTTCTCCTATCAATTATCCTCTATTTTTCTCCTATCAATTATCCTCTATTTTTTCTTATCAATTATCCTCTATTTTTCTCCTATCAATTATCCTTTATTTTTCTTCAATCAATTATCTTCTATTTTTCTCCAATCAATTATCCTCTATTTTTCTCCTATCAATTATCCTTTATTTTTCTTTTATTAATTATTCTCTATTTTTCTCATATCAATTATCCTTTATTTTTCTCCTATCAATTATCCTCTATTTTTCTCCTATCAATTATCCTTTATTTTTCTCCTATCAACTATCCTTTATTTTTCTCCTATCAATTATCTTCTTTTTTCTCCTATCAATTATCCTCTATTTTTCTCCTATCAATTAGGATAATTGATAGGACAAAAATAGATTTTTGTCCTATCAATTATCCTAATTTTCTCCTATCAATTATCTTCTATTTTTCTCCTATCGATTATCCTCTATTTTTATCATATCAATTATCCTTTATTTTTCTCCAATCAATTATCTTCTATTTTTATCCTATCGATTACCCTCTATTTCCACCCCTCGATATTCTCTTATTTTCTCTCCTTGATTTTCCGTGGACCCTGAACAAAGAATGAATTCCCCTACGAACAGCCCCATCGCCTTACCTCGTAGTTTTAAACTATAGCAAGAAAAATTACATTTCTGGACATTTGAAGCGATAGTTTTGGGTAGTGCTATAGCCTCTGTACCATGGTCTTCCACTGTTTTGGGTTAGAGTTCTCTTGGTTGAGGGTACACTCGGGCACACTATTCTATCCTATTTCTCTTCCTCTTGTTTTGTTAAAAGTTTTTTATAGTTTATATTGGAGATATTTATTCTAATATTATTGTTCTTAAAATATTTTACTTTTCCTCGTTTCCTTTCCTTACTGTGCTATTTTCTCTGTTGGAGCCCCTGGGCTTATATCATCCTGCTTTTCCAATTAGGGTTGTAGCTTAGCAATTAATAATAATAATAATAATAATAATAATAATAATATAACATGTCCTCAAATATCTCAGTATGTGTTACACACTCGTTTTTACCATCGCCGTCGTTGCAAATCATTCACTGATGTCAAACTTTTCCATTTTAAGTATGACAAACCTTTTAATTTTAAGTATGACAAACCTTTCAATTTTAAGTATGACAAACCTTTTAATTTTAAGTATGACAAACCTTTCAATTTTAAGTATGGCAAACCTGTAAGTATGGTAAACATTTAAGTAGAGCAAACCTTTCATTCACTTTGTCGCACCATTCAATTTCATGTATGGCTAAACTTTCATTCACTTCTGTCAAAGTTTTCAATTTCAAGTATGTCAATCGTTTCATTTAGGTATGACAAACCTTTCACTCACATACATTATATATATATATATATATATATATATATATATATATATATATATATATATACTGTATATATATATATATATATATATATATATATATATATATATATATACTGTATATATATATATATATATATATATATATATATACTGTATATATATATATATATATATATATATATATATATATATATATCCACATATATATAAAACAAACCTTTCTTATAAAGATGGCAAGCCTTCCAATACATTTCATCCAAGTATAACAAATAAAAAATATTAAATTTTCCCCCTAAATCCTAATTAAAACTTCTGGTATGCAGCATAACGGTCAGACTGAACCTGTAATTTTACTGAATGATTTTAAATTTGCTAAACAAAGAATGCGCAGTTGGTTTTAAATTTGATACTTCTATAGTGAAGTTTGGGAAATTAATAAAAAGTAGCTGCCAGTACTATCGAACGGTCTAGATAATCCTGCTGTTGTTTATATTCATTAAACCCAGGAACAATCAGTTGTTTCTTAATCTGTAAATATGAAAACAATAGATTTTTTATTGGTAAAATGAAAAAATAAAGTAATTTCAAATCTTGAACGGGAGTGACCAGCTCTTATTCATACACAGGAAAATCACCAGACGCTGCAGTTTCTATAAATTTGCGAATACGAAAAAACAAATTGCCTTTAATCTAAAAAACCCAGACACATAAGTTATCTGCAGACTTCAAAATTTCAAGTTCCTGGTGCCATAAAATTGTTAGTTAGGGAACTTCGGTCGCCCTAAGCTTGTATGTCTGGAAACTGGGTGGCGCTAAGCCTGGAAAATTGGAAACTCCAGTTTCTCCCGAGCTTGGAGTTCTGGAACTGCAATAGCCAATAATCCTACAAATCTCGAAAACCAAGCTGAATTAAATAACATATCAGGAAAATAATAAGCTGATAAAATAGGAACATATAGTAGTTTCTAAGATTTCCAGCCAGAAAAAAAAATAGTTGTAATCCCTTGATTAACGAAGAAAGAAAATCCAGACACTTCTCAGCTAGTGTAGCCAGGAAAAGAAGTTTGTGTACGTTTGAGAATCCAAAAGCATGAAATTTTTAATTGTAAAAAAGATACCTCTATTTTCTAAGCTAAAAAATGAGGAAAATATCTGATTTTCTTACATTTTTATTTTAAATATCTGAGTATTTGTACTTTCCTATGAAATTTTAAATATAGAAGAGGGACCTGGAACAAAAGTAATTGATAAGGGGACGATTGTCACCCATCCTAACCTAGATTAACCTACGCTAAATATAATCTATTTCGATTGAACTCTGTGAATTAGAATAGAATTATTTTCTTAGTGGAAACGCCAATAAGAGTAAGGGGCGGGGCTTAAGGTTTTGTCGGTTAGTCTGGTTCGATATGTCTTCATTCTGGCGTTCAAACTTTGCACGGGAAAGTTTAAAGTATATTGTTGTGGTAATCAGTACTTAATAAGGTTCTTATTGAGTATACTGGTATAATGGTATTGTGCTCTTGATCATATTATGACAAGCTGCTTGTAAAATGAAAACTTCAGAAGTTTTCAGATATGGTTGATGTTGAATATTACAGAATATTGATGTTGAATATTGCATATTGTGTGGGAGTGACTTTCGAATGCAAGATCGCAAATGCAATTTTTTTTTCTTTTTTTTTTTTTTGAAGTACAAGTACAAAAGAAGTAGCTATATCACCCCTTGACGGTTATCATAAGTGTTCATCTAATATCCATTCAACCTCCATTTTCTGTTTCTAATGAAAATACATTTCAAATATGTAAAACTGTTGATTTGGTTAAAATAACCATAGCCGACACTATATTAATGCAATCAATTCGAAACAATTGCACCCCGGTAGTTCAAATTTTGTGGCGAAATTATCACCTTGATCAACAAAGTGTTCTTGCTCGTATAGCAGAGACATGACGATATCAGTAAAATCAGTGGTTCATTTCTTTCCTTAGTATCTATTTAGATTTCACTAGATCTACATATTTTGTCAAATGCATGCAAATTGTCTATTCACAAATGCAGCGTTACTTTTCTTCGTATTATTATTATCATTATTATTATTATTATTATTAGATAAGCTACAACCCTAGTTGGAAAAGCAAAATGCTATGATTCCAAGAGCTCCAACAGGGAAAAATAGCCTGGCGAGGAAAGCAAATAAGGAAATAAATAAACTACGAGCGAAGTAATGAATATTAAAAATAAAGTATCCTAAGATCAATAACGATGTTAAAATAAATCTGTCATATACAAACTATGAAGATGGACTTCTGTCAGCTTTTTCAACTGTAAAGCATTCGCCGCAAGTTTGAGCTTTTGTAGTTTTAAAGGTTGAAAGGTTTAAAGGCCAACCAAGCCACCGCTCCACCAAGTTAGGACCAAGGAGGGCCAGGCAATGGCTGCTGATGACTCAGCAGCGGATAGACCTATAAACTACCCCAAACCTAAAACTTTAGCTCAAAAGGATGGTGAGCTTGCAGCAACCAAAGGAACTAACAAATTTGAGCGGGACTCGAACCCGATTCTAACGATCACCAACCAGGGACTTTACCATATAGGCCACCACAAAACACCGATTCAATTTCCGGATTAGGAAGATCATTCCACAACCTGGTCAAAGCTGGAATTAAACTTCTAGAATACTGTGTATTGAGCCGTATGATGGAGATGGAATGACTGTTAGAATGAATAAAATAGAACGATGAGAGGTAATCTAAATAATAATGATAATAGTAATAATAAAAATAAACGAACATGCTATCAAGTACACAAACAACTAAAAAGCACAGTGGGATCACGATTAACTCCACGCAAATGAGACGAGAGCTAAATCACTCGAAGGTAGCAGTAATGGCAAACGACACAGAGTCCCACTGACTTTAAAGCATCTCATTACAGGACACAATCAGCACGACCTGGATACACCTCAACGCCAAACCATCTTTATACTTTTTTTTGTGCGTGTGTAAAAATTAGATTATATATCATATATATATCAATATATATATATATATATATATATATATATATATATGTGTGTGTGTGTGTGTGTGTGCGTGCGTGCGTGTGTGTGTGCGTGTGCGTGCGCGCGTGTGTGTGTGTGTGCGTGTGCGTGCGCGCGTGTGTGTGTGTTTGTGTGTATATATATATACTGTATATATATATACTGTATATATATATATATATATATATATATATATATTATATATATACAGTATATATATATACACACAAACACACACACACGCGCGCACGCACACGCACACACACACACACGCGCGCACGCACACGCACACACACACACGCACGCACGCACACGCACACACACACACACATATATATATATATATATATATATGTGTGTGTGTGTGTGTGTGTGCGTGCGCGCGTGTGTGTGTTTGTGTGTATATATATATATATATATATATACATACAGTATATATATATATATATATATATATATATATATATATATACATACAGTATATATATATATATACATACATATATATATATATATATATATATATATATATATATGTATATTCTCTGACCAGATAGATATACAGGCTCACATTTATAGGTGGCTAGCATTGAAAGGAAGCTAAAATTAAAAATCTCAGGAAATGGAAAGCTCTTGGATACGATGGAATAACTGCTGAGATGATATTGGCCGAAAATGAAGTGACTCCCAGGATACGTATAAGATTAATTTGTAGAATGTGGCTTGAAGAGGCAAAACCTGATGAATGGGAGTGTGGAGTGTTGGGGAAAATGGGAAAAAAGGGGGAGACCTGACTGACTGCAGTAATTACAGAAGCATCACACTTACAACAGTTGTCATGATAATATATAGAATTCTTATTCTAAAAAGACTAGAACTGATGAAAACTTGAGAGTTAAACAAGCAGGATTTAGATTTAGGTAAAAGTAATACTGACCAAGTTCTCATAAGTTGTACAGCAATGTGTAGAATATAGAAATAAACTTTTCATGGGATTTGTGGACTATGAAAAAGACTTTCATAATTAGCTTTGATAAGAGTTCTGCACTAACATGGAGTTCCTCTTAAATAAGTTGATTAAGTCTGTTCGTGAGCATAATAAGTGCAAAGTTAATGTTAGTGGAGTCCTATCAAATGAATTTCCAGTGAACAACGGAGTACTCCAAGGGAATGTGTTGTCACCTAATTAGCTTATCCTCCACATGGATTTTGTAATGCATAGAAACAGTTGGGGATGGTGGAGAAGTATTGGACTGGATTGTTAATAGTAAATTAGCTGATAATAGAGTATGCTGATTACGTTCTCTTTATTAGAAGAACATATGATTTGCAATGCTTTCTTACCGGAATGCATGAAATATCACAAGAAGTTGGGCTTAAGATAAAAAGAAGAAAGGCAAAGATGATGAGAATGAATATGTAATAGAAGATGAAATATCATTGAAAGGAGAAAGATTAATAAGGTAGAATTATCTATATATTTAGAAACTACGATCTCTAATACAGCGTCTTTAGAATTGGAATTTAGTTAAAGACTGAAAAAGCAAATCAGACAACTGCTAGGTTGAGTAATATCTAAAAAATCAAATCGCCTGGAATTACACAAAAAAATCGGGTTATATATCAGTTTAGTAAGATTGGTGTTATAGTAAGGACATGAGTCGTAGTAGGACAATGAAACCACATCCAACAGATTTTGTAGATTTGAGAACAAAAAACTCATAAGAATATTGGGGGTTAAATGGCAGGACAGGATTAAAAATGAAACTATAAGAGATTATTCGAGTGCCATATGTGGATGAGATCCTGGTTAGGGGTAGATGGAGATGGTTTGGACATGCTATTCGCACTCCCCAAAAGAGATTAGTTAACCAAACTTTTAACTGGGCTCCAAAAGGCACTAGAAGAGTTGGAATACCTAAGCCTACATGACCGAGAACTATTAAGCGTGAAATAGATGAAAAATGAAGAAGTATTGATTTATAAGCTCAAAATAGAGACCACGATCAAAATCTAACTGAACCCTTTTGAGTCACAAGGCGTAGGAGGAGATGATGATAATGATGATGACATTGGCCAAGGCACCAATGCCCCGTTGAGAGATATTGAGTCCTTTGACTGCCCAGATAGTACTACATTAGATCCCTCTCTGATTACAGTTTAGTTTTCCTTTGCCAACACATACACCGAATAGTCTGGCTATTCTCTACACATTCTCCTCTTTCCTCAGGCACCTAACTTCGCTAAAATAACAAACAAATTGTTCTTTATTCAAGGGGTCAACCACTGCACTGTAATTGTTCAGTGGCTACTTTCCTCTTGTAAAGGCTAGAAGAGACTCTTGAGCTACGATAAGCAGCTCTTCTTGGAGAAGGGCACTCGAAAATCAAATCATTGTTCTCTAGTCTGGTGTAGTGCCATAACCTTTGTACCATGGTTTTCCACTGTCTTTTATTATAATTCTCTTATTTGAGGGTAAACTCAGCCACACTATTCTATTTCTTCCCCTATTACCTTTTCTCACTGGGCTCTT
>NC_090729.1:124280514-124300514 GCF_036898095.1 Palaemon carinicauda
AAGTATACAAAATTTTTCTCAATAAAGGTTAGTCAGCAAAATGTTTATATGCAAAATAAATATTTTAATACATATATATATATATATATATATATATATATATATATATATATATATATATATATATATATACATATATATATATACATAAATGTGTGTGTTTGTATCCAAATATAAAATACATGCATGTATACATATATCTACACATACAAACTATATTATTATTATTATTATTATTATTACTTACTAAGCTACAACCCTAGTTGGAAAAGCAGGTTGCTACAAGACCAGGGGCCCCGACAGGGAAAATAGCCTAGCGAGGAAAGGAAACAGAGAAAAATAAAATATTTTAAGAAGAGTAACATTAAAATAAATATTTCCTGAATAAACTATAAAAACCTTAACAAAACAAGAGGAAGAGAAATCGGATGGAATAGTGTGCCTGAGTGTACCCTCCAGCAAGAGAACTCTAACCCAAGACAGTGGAAGACCATGGTACAGAGGCTATGGTACTACCCAAGACTAGAGAACAATGGTTTGATTTTGGAGTGTTCTTCTCCTAGAAGAGCTGCTTACCATAGCTAAAGAGTCTCTACTACCCTTACCAAGAGGAATGTGGCCACTGAATAATTACAGTGCAGTAGTTAACCCCTTGGGTGAAGAAGAAGAAGAAGAAGAAGAAGAATATACACACACACACACACACACACATATATATATATATATATATATATATATATGTGTGTGTGTGTGTGTGTGTGTGTGTGTTGCGTAACATAATCTCAAACATTATTATTATTATTATTATTATTATTATTATTATTATTATTATTATTATTATTATTATTATACCATAACCCTAGTAGGAAAAGCAAGATGCTATAGGCCCAAGAGCTCTAACAAGGAAAAATAGCCCAGAGAGGAAAGGAAATAAGGAAATACATAAATAAGAGATGATGAGTCTTCATTCTATGGTTTATTGACTAAGCAATGTCTTCTCAGATTATCATATAGTACAATAACAACTTAACGATTTGCTAGTTTCTACGGTCTACCCCGAAGCCAAAGCAAAGTCCTTCAAAAAAAAAAAAAAAAAAAAAAAAAAAAAAAAAAAAAAAAAAAAAAAAATCATGAACTAAGCTAATTTCCTATAAGCTTAAGGTCGAAGCTCTTTCATATATCGAAGGTAATTAATGTGGCCTCGAGATTTATGATGCTTGTTTTCCCTAAGAGCTGCAATCAAGCCATGGCAAACTCCGGCCAGTCGTTCACCTTATGCTGGTAATTTCATGGGATTTTTTTAACATTATTGTAGATTCAAGATATAGCATTCTCTCTCTTCTCCAGTAACATGATAATTGAAGGTAGAAAATTAATAATCACGATTTGGCAAATCCAGGCGAAAAAAAAGTTCAGGGGGGTTGGTGTGTATGTATGTGTATATATATATATATATATATATATATATATATATATATATATATATATATATATATATACACACACACACATATATAAATATATAAATATATATACACATATATAGATATATATACATATATATATATACATACACACACACACACACACACACATATATATATATATATATATATATATATATATATATATATATATATATATTAGAAAGCGAACACTAATCCAAGAGAGTGGAAGACCATAGTACAAAAGCTATGGCACTACCCAAGACTAGAAAACAACGGTTTGATTTTTTAATGTCCTCTTAGAAGTGGCACTTACAAAAGTTAGTCTCTTGTACCTAATAGTAAATCCCAAGTAAAGAAGAATTTTTTGGTTATCTTAGTATTGTCAGGTGTATAAGGCAAGAAAAGAATGTGTGAAGAATAGTCCAGACTATTCAATGTAATATAGGCAAAAGAAAACTGAGCAGTAACCAAAGAGAGATCCCATGTAGTACTACAGTATTTGGTCACAGGACCCAAGAACTCTCTAGCTGGTACTTTGGCCAACCTCCTCCTTCTCCTCCTCCTCCTCCTCCTCCTACTACTACTACTACTACACACACACACACACACACACACACACACACACACATATATATATATATATATATATATATATATATATATATATATATATAAATCGTTTCAGTAGCTTATAAGAGACCTTGGTTAGCTGGTGCAAGTAGGGCTGAGTCAGAGCATGGTTTAAAATCTGACACAAAGATATATATATACTGTATATATATACATACATATATATATATATATATATATATATATATATATATATATATATATATATATATATATATATATGTGTGTGTGTTATTTATATATTTTACTCAATATGCCATTAAAGGTTTTAAAGCTAACCCATGAATAGTAGAGGTAAGGGCAAAGGCCGGGAAACTGATCATACATACATATGGTCAGTGAGTGACAGGTAATGGCTGCTCATGACTCAGCAGGTAGACCTATAGGCTCACAAGAATAGTGAGATTACAAACAATATCGAGCCTGAGTGGTCTCGAACTCCCGTCCAACACAGTGACAAGCAGTGACGTTTCTAATAGGCTGCCACAAACATAATTAGAGAGGTAATTTAGGGGTGTGAGGCTTCTAGCCCTACACCCAGTAACAAGGATGTGCAAGGTGATTACGTATAGACGGCGTCTGACAATTCTTGGTGGTCAATCAACCAAATCCATACCGAGAGATTGTCTTCACTTGAAGCTGACGTTTTTGGCCATACTACCTTTACATTGTCATTTTACATTTTCTTTCTTCAAAATCTTTCGACCATTCCCCTTTTACGAAATATCTAACCTCTTTTGTTTATTTACTAGTATACGCACAATTAAAAGAACTTTACAAGTGCATTGTGGGGAAAATGCAATTAGTTCAGTAAAAGAAAACAGGACATTGATAGGGGTGTAATTGCAAGTCAGAATCCTACAGATGTATAGTATACGAAATAACAAGAAAGTTACATGAATATGAGCAAGAAATTGAGTGAGAAATTAATGCAGAAAGAGAGGATGATAAACCAAAGGGTATTGAAATATAGGCTAGAAATAGAAATACTGTCTGAAAAGACTGGAGTCTTGTTTCGATAGACTGAGCACTTTGAAGAATTATTGAATACTTTTGATAGAAGAGAGGGAAAACTGAGGGATGTCGGAGATGGAAGGGATTAACGTTAAATGGCTGGTGAGGATATACCAAGAGAAATTAGAATACCGAAGTAGAGAAAGTTATCAAGGGGTTGAAGTGATTAAATGCTGAATTAGGGTGTCATTTGGGTGAGGAGGGAAAAGGGTGATTAAGATAAGTCTCTATGAGGAAAAGTTTCTCAAGGAATGGGGTAGAAGGAACACGTGTCCATTTATTGTATTGGCCGATGTGGTAACGTCCTTGACTGGTGAACGCCAGAGTAGAGTTCGAATCCCACTAAAACTCGTTAGTTCTTTTGATCGCTGCACCCTCACCATCCTTGAGAGCTAAGGATGGGGGACTTGGGGGAGCGTATAGGTGTATCTGCTGAGTCGCCATCAGCCATTGCTTGGACATCCTTGGTCCTAGCTTGGGTGGAGTGGGGGCTTGGGCGCTGAGCATATATGATCATATGATATGTAGTCAATCTCTAGGGTATTGTCCTGCTTGATAGGGCAATGTCACTGTCCCTTGCCTATGCCATTAACGAGCGGCCTTTAAACCTCTAAAGGTGATGGAGGTGGAAGTAAGATAATTGGGGAATAACGATACTTTGTACAACAAGAAAGATGCATGAAAGGGTAAAACTGAGAATATAGGATTTGATAATGGGAGAAGAGAGAGAGAGAGGGGGGGGTTTCAGACAAAGAATAGGGTATGTAGATCAGGCAATTAAGGGAAACAATGTTGTATAGGTTCGGCGTAAAAGGTTATAAACTGTAAATGACGTACGTATAAATACACATAGCTTATAATAGAACTAATATTGGGGTGGGTGCAGATTTTATTTTAACACGTATGGTGTCGAGGGGATTAATCAAAATTAATTTAAGTGAAAGTGAATCTCCTGTAATAAAGTGAATAGTTACTAAATAGGGGTAAACATTGATGTATGCTAAGACAATTACTAAACTGGACAAACTTGATGTAATACAAAAAAAGTTTCTATCACTAAGACTGTTTAATAAGTAAATAAACGGAGTAAGGAGAGTAGTCGCGGAAAGCACAAGGGATGTACGATTAATTTTTGTGTGAAAACGGAAGGCTTCTTCTCCCTGAATGTGGACGAGTAAAGAGTGGTTACAGGGACTGGTGAAAGACAGAAAATGAATAATAATAATTTTAATGATTTGAATAATAATAGCCATTTTAATAATAATAATAATAATAATAATAATAATAATAATAATAATTTTAATAACAATGATAATTTTAATAATAAAAATTATAGTAATCATAAAGTTAGCCAAAGTAAGCTTACAATATGAAACGTAAGCCAAAATAGAGAACCAATGGACGTTCGTATGAATAACGCAAGAATCTATAGGTCCCTGGAAGTAAATGGAAGGCAGGATGGAAAGATGTGGGAGAATGGGCATCACAGGGCTGTTGAGAAAGAAAGGCAACGGGAGAACTGCAAAAGAGTGGAAGCGAAGCTAAGGTAGAACTGTAAGAAGGGGCTGTCTAGGGTACTGATAGCAGATGCGGAGTACGTTTGCAGATTATGATGAGAAAAATAAATGTATCAGTACTTAGTAGAGTCTCTTAGAAGTGACTAAGGCTGAAGAGATAATGTGAACTGTACAATTCATGATGGAGAGGGAGACCTCAAAAAATAAAAGACTGATAATATATAAGTGTGCGAGATCAAATTAAGGTGTATACTCTGTAAAGAAATAATTTGAATATTATGTATGTGATGATTAGTACCTCACTGGAATCGCCTACTAAAAAAAAAAAAAAAAGAGAGACCAAACAAACATTTTATAGTATGTACTCGAGTGCATAAAAAGCATGTGAGCACGCTCGTGCGTATGTTGTATAAAATCCCTTTTAACGTTCATATGTTGTATAAAATCCCTTTTAACGTTCATATGTTGTATAAAATCCCTTTTAACGTTCATATGTTGTATAAAATCCCTTTTAACGTTCATATGTTGTATAAAATCCTTTTTAACGTTCATATGTTGTATTAAATCCTTTTTAACGTTCATATCATTCAGAAAGGGAAAAAATCTCGATAATGGAAAGATGAATTATAACAAGTTTTTTTCCGTAAAATCTTATCCTTTGGCTTTGGAAGAATCCAATAATGTTATTGCTCAGATGGAATAGCTTGGAGAGAGAGAGAGAGAGAGAGAGAGAGAGAGAGAGAGAGAGAGAGAGAGAGAGAGAGAGAGAGAGAGAGATTAAATGCAAATCCTTACTTTAAAGCCAGTCAATACGTTTCGTACCACTCAGCTTTAGTTTGAACTTTGACATTTTGTCTATCTCATCATAGAACTATAGACTGACCTTCGCCCTTAATTCCGAATACAATATCTACTTGAAACTGAACTTTGACCTGATATTTCTCAAAAAATCTTTTGATCAACTTCGACTTTCTTAAACCGATATAACAAGGGTAAAAATTAGCAGTAACCCTAGCTCCAACACTAAATTACAATAGGGGACACACGGTCACTTTAAAAACTACAATATGCATTAATTCCCTCAAAAATCTAGAAATACTGACCTACTAGTACTAATAGAAATATATTTGACCGAGTAATGTTGTAAACAGTTCCTTCAACCATTCCAGTTCGATATTGAGATTGCTGAACAGTCATACTTATTCAATGAATTACTGAAACTTTGGACTCAAGATATCGATATATCGATAAATCTTTATCATACTTAATCTATAAAGACAATAAGTAGCTAATAATTATTCAAGAAAGTTTAACACCCAGAAAAGTAAAAGAATGCATAACAAAACATGTGGGGCAATCAGTAGAGAGCATGCCTTCCCCAAGGCAAGCAGTCTTCTTTTACTCTTAACTACACTGCGTACTTGTACTTCGATGCCTTTTCTTCAATACTTCAATAAAATTGTTCTTGAGTCATACTCCACTTGTGCCATAAGTTTCGTTGAAATTGGTTCACTAGTTTTTGCGTAATGTTGTTCACAAACAAAAATAAAATATTTACCATTTACTTAACATCACAATTATTTTCAAAGTACTGCTGCGTACATGTACTTTGACGTACTTTACCTAAAATATTACAGTTCTATCCTTAGGTCATATCCAACATGACTCCCAAGTTTTTTTAAAATCGGTACAATAGTTTTTGTGTAGTTACAAACAAATATTGAATAAACTGAACAGATGATGGCATTAAAATCGTATTACTACATTCAAATACCAATTATAACGTATTGGTAATAGATGAAGTCAGTTGCTCAAATGTGGGGATAATATCCAAGCAACAGACTCAGCAACCAGCTACCCAGGATCACGAAGACGAAACGACTTATACACCGAAGCTTGGCATGGCTTGGTGAAACGACAAATTTCGAGCCATCAAAATAAAATCGAAATGACTCTCTAACTGTACCAACCGTGTGTCTCACACGATCGTAGATAATAACGACATTTCATTTTTTGTATATAATATGCTTGTATCTTCACCCTCCCCTCGCACTGATAGGAACCTGAAATAACATGTCTGTTTTTCTCACCTTTAACTGTTAACCGTTGAGCTTGTCGGTTGAACATGAAATTGCCTGTTATGTTTTGTATGCCTTTTTTGCCTGGAGTTTATGTATATATAAACGGATGTTCTGTAATAAAGTTTACTCAGTTGCTTTCATCCTGCCTTTGAGTCACAACCTTCTCTCGGCCGTCACACAACTGTCCTGGTGTTAGTTTTCGGGAATTTATTTTGCGTCGCTTACATGCAAAATTTGTGCTTTGCTCCTTTTTTAATATTTGCCTTTTTATTTATTTATCTTTCTTTTTACCAGTTCGGCAAGTAGTGCCTCTGATCTAAGAGAGAAATTTACACAATTTTTGTAGTGTATTTAATGTCACCCTTTAAAATTTATGAGAATATGAGGTCTACCGTTACATCTTTCAATAAATATTAAATTCAACCTATTTATATCAATAAGGGCTAGTGCATGATTAATCTTATGATTTAAAACTTTTTTGTTTAAACTCTCACAATCCGACATTAAACCAAGGCAGAGGCTATTGTCAAACAGTGATAGAGCCTTTTCTGCCGTTTAAGAATCTTCTAAACAAAATATAAAGATTTCCTAATTATTATTATTATTATTATCTGCAAAGCTACAACCCTAGTTGGAAAAGCAGGATGCTATAAGGCCAGGGGGCCCAAAAGGGAAAATAGCCTAGTGAGGAAAGGAAACAAGGAAAAATAAAATATTCTAAGAAAAGTAACATTCCTGACGTAGCACGCACTTCGCAACATCATCTCCAGCATGTCTGAAGATACGATTTTTGTTCCACGCTCTCAAGGTTTTGCCCAAGCAGGTGCTACGGTTCTCACAGGTTCACGTGGCTTAACCCAGTTTTTTTTTTCTTTTTTTCAGTAAACCAGAAACCCCTGACGGCTCAAATATATATTGAACGGCTTTCTGCAAACCTTCCCTTGTCAACTTGTGTAAACCTTGGCAAAAGGCCGAGTGTAAACTTGGATCAACTTCTTCTCCTCCATTTTTTTTTATTATATTCTTGTTTCCCTGGCCATCATTTATTTTCTAGACAGGTCTATTGTACTATTTTTTTTCACTCCATAATTTACTTGGTTTCATTTGCAAAATGATATTATATTTGACAAAGAAATAAATTGTAAAGCTTTTGAGCAGTTATGAATTCATATATATTTTCCAGTTTATATTTTACTAATAACAATAATCCCCATTTGAATATATTGTATGAGAATACTGATCTACCTGTAGGCTACATATATACTTTTCGCTAAAGTGCCCTATATCTTAATTATATATTGCCTATCATAATAAAAAAATGGAAGTATTTGGAGTCAGTACAATAAAAGACAATGACACAAAAGCAACGTAAGATACCGAAGAAGAAAGAAAGTTAACGGCCAAGAAAAGATTACGGCCACTTCAATTTTTACAAGAAGATTTCAGCCTCATTATGCCATTGATGGTTGACTCATCACTTATAAACCGCTTAAGCAAAAAGGGGAAAAAAAGTCTCGCACGATATCCCATTTTTTTTTCTTTTAAGAGCCTCTTCTCTTGTGTGAGAAAAGGGCTGGTCTCTTCGAAAACCAGTGTGAAAACGATTAGACTTTACCTTCAATCCAGCTCTTTTACCTTGTTGTCTTACCTCTCTAACTACTGCATTACTTCAGTGGAACTTCCTTAGTTTCACTTGGGAAGTGAATGGTCTCAAAGGCCCCAACGCCCAATCAAAGCGAGTGCGTCTTTTGAAATATAATCATACCAAGAGGTTTACATTATGCAGTTAACAGTAAATAACAGTTATTTCAAACATGAAATTTATTATTTCAAACGCATGGATTTATAAATGAAGATTTTACAGCAACAAAAATGTGGAATCTTCAGACGCATGTGAAAGTGATCATATGAAAGTAGCTGTCATACATTACTACTATTTAAAAGGTTCCACAGAATCAGTAGTTACAAACACTCGCAATGAGGGTTATTTGAAACCAGACAGGATGTGAGGGCTTAACGTTACACGAAGATTTTTGGGCTTAACGTTACACGAAGACATTTGAACTTAATGTTACACAAAGACTTTTGAGCTTAACGTTACAAGAAGACTTTGAACTTAATGTTACAAGAAGACTTTGAACTTAATGTTACACAAAGACTTTTGAGCTTAACGTTACACGAAGGCTTTTGAACTTAACGTTATATGAAAACTTTTAAACTTCACGTAACAAGAAGACTTTTGGGCTTAATGTTACACAAAGACTTTTGAACTTAACATTACACAAAGACTTTTGAGCTTAACGTTACACAAAAACTTTTGAACTTAACATTACACGAAGACTTTTGAGCTTAACGTTACACGAGGACTTTTGAGCTTAATGTTACACGAAGACTTTTGAACTTAACATTACACAAAGACTTTTGAGCTTAACGTTACATGAAGACTTTTGAACTTCACGTTATACGAAGACTTTTAAACTTCACGTTTTACGAAGACTTCTGTGGTTAACGGTACACGAAGACATTTGAATTTCACGTTACCCGAAGATTTTTGAGCTTTACGTTACATGACGACTTTTAAAATTAACGTTACACAAAGAGTTTTGAGCTTAACGTTACAATAAGACTTTTGAGCTTAACGTTACATGAAGACTTTTGAACTTCACGCTATACGAAGACTTTTAAATTTTATGTTACATGAAGACTTTTGGGCTTAACGGTACACAGAAACAATTGAATTTCACGTTACACAGAGACTTTTGAGCTAAATGTTATATGAAAACTTTTAAGCTTAACGTTACACAAAGACTTTTGAACTTAACGTTACACAAAGACTTTTGAGCTTAACCTTACACGAAGACTTTTGAGTTTACATTACACAAATACTTTTGAGCTTAACGTTACACGATGACTTTTGAGCTAAAAGTTACAAGAAGACTTTTCAACTTAACGTTGAACGAACACTTTTGAGGTCAACGTTAAATAAGGACTTTTGAGGTTAATGTTACCCGAAGACTTATGAGCTTAACGTTACACAAAGACTTTTGAACTTAACGTTACATGAAGACTTTTGAGCTTACTGTTACAAGAAGACTTTTAAACTTAAATTTATACGAAGACTTTTAAACTTAAATTTATACGAAGACTTTTAAACTTAAATTTATACGAAGACTTTTAAACTTAAATTTATACGAAGACTTTTGAGCTTAACGTTATAAAAGACATTTGAGCTTAACGTTACACAAAAACTTTTGAGCTTAACGTTACAAGAAGACTTTTGAGTTTAAAGTTACAAGAAGACTTTTGAGCTTAACGTTACCCGAAGACTTTTGAGTTTAAAGTTACAAGAAGACTTTTCAGCATAACGTTACCCAAAGACTTTCAAGCTTAGCATTATACAAAGACTTTTGAGGTTAACGTTACACAATGACTTTTGAGTTTAACATTCCCCGAAGACTTTTGATTTTAACGTTACACAAAGACTTTTGAGCTTAACGTTACACGGAGATATTTGAGCTTAACGTTACGCGAAGACTTTTGAACTTAACATTATACGAAAACTTTTGTGCTTAACGTTACAAGAAGACTTTTGAACTTTTTGCTTAACGTTACACGAAGACTTTTGAGCTTAACGTTACAAGAAAATTTTCGACCTTTTAGCTTAATGTTACACGAAGACTTTTGAGCTCAACGTTAAACGAAGACTTTTGAGCTTAACATTACATGAAGACTTCTGAGCTTAATGTTACACTAAGACTTTTGAGCTAGAATTAACGTTACACGAAAACTTTAGAACATAACGTTATACGAAGACTTTTGATACCTATAGTATACCTACAATGAAAAAGCTACTACACAGAGAAAGATATGAACTACGAAGTGGTTACTAGAAGGACGCTGAAATTCGCAAATTCACGCGCAAATTTAAAGTATTTTCGAAATTATTCTTTTTAAAATTGAACGTACAGTAAAACACACGAATTCTTGATTCACCTCACTGAGAAAATGAACCCTGGCACACCCTTACTGCACGACGAGTTGCCATACAGAAAATGTAGGGAGTGATGATGTTGGTGATGGGCAGGAAAAACACAGGAAGTCGCCGAGCAATGTTTGGCCCGATGTGCTTCCTCAGAGCGAGGTGTACCAGGAATTCCTGAGTCCAACTGTACATATTACATCGTAATAAATATGAAAGCTAGTGCTTCTAATGCACTATGAGAGGGGTGTCAATTAAATACAATCCCTCTTACGCAACTCCACCACTATTACTTGTTACCAATCGTTCAAGCAAGGTTATGAGGAGACTTGCCATTGAAAACCTCTAAAGAAAAATTTACCGAAGAACTATTATCGTTATGCTTTCATGAGACACTCTCATTATAAAAGGAAATTATTTTCCACTTATGAACGATTCACATTGTTGTAAAGCAAACTAGTTGACGACAGCGTGACAAATAAATAAACCTTGGACTTGGTCGTACAGATCAAAGGATAGGATCAGAAAGTACTCATCAAAGGATAAGATTACAAAGTGATTTTCTATAAAGATAAAAAAAAAACAATGAATGTTATTACTCCGCTGACGAACGGAAGATGAAAGAATCTGAACTTTGATAATAATATGGTGAATTACATAAGTGTATATATAAATTGTATACAGTATATACAACGTGCGTAAATAGGCCGAGCAATATTTTTCTTAACTAAAGATGACTGATATAGGAAAATTGTGCGCACGCATATATGAGACAATAACATTATTTTTTCGTGATAATTTTTTCAATTTAAATGGAGTCCTTTATAAGATGATTTTTTCGCTATAAATAGTCTTTTATGAAAATACTAATTACATTCACTCAAATACCTATTAATAATAAACATGATGGTATTAACACCAAAAAAAGACAATAAAAACACCGAATGTAAACAACGGAATACGAATAATTAAACTACCGCAAATGAGTGAATAATGAATTTTACATCTTCAAATCCTTTAAAAGTGATATTTTTTGAGTTGAGACTTACTGAAAATAAACAAATGGTCGTTTGATTCAATTTTTTACATTTTCATACAAATAATAGCGTTTAGGTATCATCACTCCAGACGAAGTGAGTTTTTCAAAGTTCAAAGGACGCTTATAATGAGGTCCATTGTAAAAAGAAGCTTCGTTCTTCAACACAAAACAAATCTAGGTCATTACCAAACATGAAATAAATGTTTTAAATGACTGGGTAATTAACAAGAATTATTTTCGTGCGCGTTTGAATGTCTATAAGAGGCTGAGAGTATAAAACTCTCAATAGAGAGAGAGAGAGAGAGAGAGAGAGAGAGAGAGAGAGAGAGAGAGAGAGAGAGAGAGAGAGAGAGAGGACTGAATACCTACTGTATAAGAAAAAGTACGGAACAAATAAGGTCCCCTACATATGTGAGAAATTGTACTTAAACACTATATAATATTATCAAATCTGTAATAAATCATTTATACGAGAGAGAGAGAGAGAGAGAGAGAGAGAGAGAGAGAGAGAGAGAGAGAGAGAGATAACTAACCACCCAAGAAAAGGTTCAAATAACGTGTTATCAGCTCTTCTAATCTCCGTTTCCTTAAGAGGCGGAGACAAGGATATTCCAGACGATACAAATACTGATTAGACGCTAAGTACCTTGACTAGGGAGACCAGAGTTCTTTCAGGAATCCCATCTCTTGCTTCTTTTGGCCTCGAGTTACCTCTGTTTGAAGTGCATTTATTCACGTCTATCCACAACAATAGAAAGCATCTCTGAGAGAAGCCACACAATGGAGTCTAGAGACTTTTCTGAAGCCTTTTATGAGACAGCCCAAAAGGGATGACGTGTGAAAACTCAAAGCGGTATTAAATGTGGTAAAAATTTGTCATATTCTTCAGGACGGGACAAATCAGCTGACAAATGTCCCGTCTGTTACGCAGTTACCTAAGAAGGTCTGATGTCAAGATGTTGAAAGCTTTGGAGGTGAAGTCGGGTGGCTTTTTGCGGGGGATTTCATGCCATTCCATTTCCTTAATCAGGTCCTATTTGCAATTCAATAGCAATGTCATTGTCAACACCATTAATCTTGATAAAAGTATTCACCAATCACTACCTTTGTGGGTTGTATATGGTTGTCTGATCAAAGAGAGAGAGAGAGAGAGAGAGAGAGAGAGAGAGAGAGAGAGAGAGAGAGAGAGAGAGAGAGAGAGAGAGATATATAAATAAATAAGTCATCTTTTTAAGCTTTGTAAAAAGCTTGGTCAAGGTAAAGGATAAGCACTTTTTATATGGATATATGATACATGGTGCATACATATATACATACGCATTTATATATATGTATGTATGTATATATATATATATATATATATATATATATATATATATATGTGTGTGTATATGTATACAGTATGTGTATATATATATGTATATGTATATATATACATATATATACACACAAATATGTACACATACATACATATATGCATACATATACACAAACTCAACTGTGCATACCATAATTGTATAACTGCGCATGCGTCGGTACAGCACAAGACAGCCAGAGGGGACCACTGCGGACATTTTCATTTGTTTACTTTTTTCATTTTCTCCTCTCCACGTGAGAAACACAAAAGGTCTCTGCCTCCTCTCCAGACAGAGTCTGGGTTGGGGGGGGGGGAGAGATGGAAAGGAGGGGGAGAAAAGTAAAGAGAAAAGAAGCTGGAAGAAAATATAAATAAAAAAGATGTGTGGTGCCACTCCAAGTAAGAGCTTATTTGGTCATTTTTATATATTTTTCTGATGTGTGCAATGCATATGTGAAAGTGAGCGCTCGTGCGTTTATGATTATGGAAAGAACAACTGCAGGGCAGGGAATGTAGGCATCTGTTTTTTATTTTTTTCTAATGAAGCAATTTAATTCTTGCGTTGTTAAATGTCCTCTTCAAACGCACAGACGTGTAATTAAGACGAGAATGTCAAAAGAATATTCTTTGCGAAATTCCCATTGGATATATAGTGACAATAACTTAGTAAATAAAGTAAACTTTTGCAATTTTGTTTAAACATATCTAAAAATATATATCCAAAGTCCTAATATAACAAAATAAAAAGCCATTTATAAACTCGAACGATGCTTTGATAAATCCTACTTTTTACAATAAAATTCATTTATGAAATAATCGGTTTAGCTAGTCGATAGCCGCGTTTTAAGCTATCATCATAATATCTGGTAAGTATACAAAGTCTTTTACTGAAATACATGAAATTAAGTTGTATTTGCTACCTTTACGTATAATAAAATACACATAAAGAACGTTAAACTCGCTGCATTCATATATATTTCAATACTTTTCAATAAAAGCAAATGAAGTGTTACAAATTTAGTAGACATAACGATGCGGTTTCTAGCTTTAATCCCATTAATGAACTATCAGTTTCAATCAAAATAATATTTGGTTGGCTCTTCCAGTTTCCAACTCTTTGGTAATGAGAAGAGTCGAGTTATATATTCGCTTGCCTTGTTGTAGGTTTCAAGTTTTCATTATTTGTCATTTTTTCCTTGTTTTCTGTCCCCTTTAGCTAATAATTATACAAAGGCATCTGGATTCCAGCACCGTCGGCATCCACATGTAAAGTATATATACAAAAAAAGTAAAACATTCTAAATAAACAGAAACAAAATTAAGTGAACATAAAGCCAGCGACAAAAAATAAAAAAGGAAAATATTTTGCAAATGGCTTCCAACCACTTAGGTAAGGATGACCTCGTAGAGGGCAACCCGTTATCATTATTATTATTATTAATTGCTAAGCTACAACCCTAGTTTGAAAAGCAGAATGCTATAAGCCCAGGGGCCCCAACAGGGACAATAGCCCGGTGAGGAAAAGAAACAAGGTAAAATAAAATATTTTAAGAACAGTAACATATAAAAACATTAACAAAACGGGAGGAAGAGAAACAAGATAGAATAGTGAGCCCGGGTGTACCCTCAAACAAGAGAATTCTAACCCAAGACAGTGGAAGACCATGGTACAGAGGCTATGGCACTACCGTTTTTAATAATGAATGCTAATCACTCAAGTGTTATTTCATTTCTTGCTATATGTCATTCCACACCTCCCAGCTCCGATCCACAAACAACAGCTAAGACTGTAGTTCACTTCTCATTTGAGATGAGGGATATTGGATTTTTAGGATACTAAATCATTTCTCTCCTTGCCCACTTTGGGGAAACGAACACGGATTTGCTCATTTGTGCTATGAACTGCTGTATAAAACCGGATGTACACACACCCACACACACAAACACAAACACACACACACACACACACACACACACAACACATATATATATATATATATATATCATACATACATATGTCTGTGAGTGTAAAATTCACATCAGACACGTGATAAAATTAAAACGTATATTAAAGCCACGAAAAGGAGAGAGAGAGAGAGAGAGAGAGAGAGAGAGAGAGAGAGAGAGAGAGAGAGAGAGGAGAGAGAGAGAGAGAGAGCAGTCTAGTTACCGAATGCATAAGACTTATGAATCATGTTCGTTCCGTAATTGCAACTTAATTATCCAAATTAATTGACTGGATGTAATTAGGATATCATTTCAACATTCTCTTAATTCAAGAATGGTCTTCGTTAGGAAAGTCTGATCTATTTCATTTGGGCTAAGATCAATAAATACACATCGCACATATGTACAAACCAATGTATACACATTCTAATATACATGTATATATGCTATATATATATATATATATATATATATATATATATATATATATATATATATATAAAATACATACACACATATATAAATATATATATATATATATATTTATTTATTCATATATATATATATATATATATATATATATATATATTTATTTATTTATATAAATATATAATACATACACATATATATACATATATATATATATATATATAATACACACACACACACACACACACATATATATATATATATATATATATATATATATATATATATATATATATATTTATATATATATAATATCATCCGTTATTAGTCCACTGCACAACGAAGGCCTCAGATATGTCCTTTCGCTTGTTTCCATTTATGATCTCTTTATGCCAGTCCACACCCGCAAACTTTCTTAACTCGTCAATCCAGCGTCTTCTCTTCTTTCCCCTGCTTCTTTTGCAATCGCTAGGAACCCATTCTCTTATTCTTAATGTCTATCTATTATCTGCCCACATCCATTTCTTTTTCTTACATTTTGTTAGAATATCCTCTACTTTATCTTGCTCTCATATCCATGTTGCTCTTTTTTTTCTGACTCTTAGTGTTATTTCCCTCATTATTCTTTCCATAGTTCTTTGAGTAGTATTTAGCTTATGTCCTAAGGCTTTAGTAAGGCTCGAAGTTCCTGATGCAAAAGTTAAAACTGGTAGGACCATCTAATTGAATACTTTTCTTTTCGGTGAAAGTGGCACTCTACTTTTCATAATCTCAAATTTTGTTTACCAAATGCTCTTCATCCCATGATTATTCTTCTTTTAATTTCGGTATCGTGGCCTGTGGAAACACTTACTGTCTGGCCTAAGTACGTATATTCATTAACAATGTATAGAGGCTCGTCCATAACTCTTTATTTGTTGTCTCTCTGCATTTTCATTGTATATTATCTTGGTTTTACTCATAACCATTTTCATATATATATATATATACATATATATATATATATATATATATATGTATATATATAGTCAATATATATAAATATATATTTACATATATATACACACATACACACACATACACACACCACACACACACATATATATATATATATATATACATATATATATATATATATATACATGCATGAGTGGAGAGAGAGAGAGAGAGAGAGAGAGAGAGAGAGAGAGGGGGGGGGGTTGTATGTGTCTTTGTTTGAGAGCAGCGTCATTTATAACTGCATATGAGCATTTTGCAATCTCCCCCATGACCAATAATGTCAAACGGCTCGTATTTCCCCACGTCATTTGCCAAATGCTAAAAATCACTACTCTCTGGCTGACCTACTCTTATATTTGGGATTTTTAGGATCCTCCGTAAAAATCTAGTGAAATTCAAAACTGCAGTACTTTGATGTTCATAATTAAATCCCATGAACGTGCTTGCATCAATTTTGAACGCATCAATTTTGAGAGCATCAATTTTGAAACCGGAGCAGCGCTACTAAAATTTGCTGTCATTTACTGTCGCTAGAAAATAAATGATTTACCTTTATATGATGTGATGACGAATTCATTTTAATTTTACCATTTTATGGTGTTGACGTTAAACTAACTTTAATTTTACTTTCGTATGATGTTGACAGTAAAATCCTTTAAATTTTGCTCTCATATGGCGATGACGATACAATCTTTTCAATATTACTATCATATGGTAATGACAGTAAAATGGTTCTTATTTTACTATCATATGATTTTGACAGTGAAATCTATTTAATTTACTCTTTTATGGTATTAACAATAATATTTTTTTTCATTTCTATTCTCAAATGGTGTTGACGGTAAAAGGTATTTCAATATATTTCATAACTCAAAGGCAGCGTAATAGAATTCACAAGAGACCGCATTTCCAATTGGAAAGGACAACAGACTTTCGCAATACGTTGCTCGCTATTAAAAGCGGTATACCGAACCACAACGACTGCTGGTAATAAGCCCAAGGGAGACAGGGTGACCTACAAAGGAAGAATGGGGAAGTAAAAAAAACACATGATAAAAACTAGGAGAAAAATGTTCTAATTTAGTGAGGAAGACAATGAAGATACAACAAAGGACTAAGGGTTTAAAGGTTTAAAGGCCGCTCATGAATGGCAGAGGCAAGGGACAATGCCCTAGAGACTGGCCATATATACATATGATCAGCGCCCACGTCCCCTCTCCACCCAAGCTAGGACCAAGGAGGGCCAGGCAATGGCTGCTGATGACTCAGCAGACAGATCTATAGGCTCCCCCAAAAACCCCATCCTTAGCTCACAAGGATGGTGAGATTGCAGTGACCAAAGAAACTAACGAGTTTGAGCGGGACTCGTACCCCAGTCTGGCATTCACCAGTCCCTAGGGACGTTACCACATCGGCCACCACAACCCTAAAGGCAAAACATCAAAGTTAATTAAAAAGTATATAAAAGTACACATCTATGGTTAACAATAAAAAATATCACTAAAATCATTCTGTATCTGTGTGTCGGTTTGTGTGTGATAGCATATTTCGGATGGATAAACATATAAGCTTTGTTTGACACACGACGTTAGGTCAAAAGAAACCGCAGATCTTTGGTTTAGTCTCGCAGTCTGAAAACCACTGTTTCTGTGTCCTGGATATCGATCGTCGAGATTATTCATGACGCAATAGAAAAAGAAAAAGAAATCGAGAGATGAACCCCATTCCTCGCTGTTTACAACAAGGCTCTTTCGATATTTTGCAAGAGAATGGAAGATACGTTACGATATGATAACAACAACAAATTTTGAAGAAAGAAAGAGGTTTCATGACTCGAATTATGAAGAATTTTTATTCTCCATTTCTATGGATAAGATAGTTCACACATAACCCATAATATTTTTATAATAAATATCTCCAAACAATAATAATAATATGCATTTACATACGTATACATACATGCATACATACATACATATACACACAAACGTATATATATATATATATATATATATATATATATATATATATATATATATATATATATATATATATATATATCACATATACATATATATATATATATATATATATATATATATATATATATATATATATATATATATATATATTATATATGTATATATATATATATATCATGTCCTCCGACACCTATTAACGCAAAGGACCTCGGTTAGATTACAAATGAAACTATATGAGATTACTCGAGTCTCATGTGTGAATGAGATCATGGCGAAGGGTAGATGGAGATGGTTTGGGCATATTCTTCGAACTGATCATGAGAGATTAGTTCAACAAAGTTTCAACTGGGGTCCACAAGGTACTAGAAGAATTGGAAGACCCAGTCCAACATGGCTGAGAACTATGAAGGGTGAAGTAGATGATAAAAGGAGGAGTACTGATTTAAAAGCTCAAAACTGGCAAACTAATATATACATATATATATGTATATATATGTATATATATATATATATATATATATATATATATATATATATATATATATATATATATATATATCTCATCAGTCCAAACTAGTCCACTGCAGGACAAAGGCCTCATACATGTCCTTCAACTCGCATCTGCTTATGGTCTTCCTATGTCAGTCTATACACGCAAATTTTCGTAGCTCGTCAATGCATAGTCTATTTCTTACCCTGCTTCTTTTGCAATCTCGAGAGACCCATTCTATTATTCTTAATATATATATAAATATATATATATATATATATATATATATATATATATATATATATATATCTATATCTTATATCTATCTATCTATCTATATATATATATATATATATATATATATATATATATATATATATATATATGTGTACATACAGTAATATTGATAGACTATATTGTACTGTATGCCATCAAAAGTCGAAGTTTCAATTTTTATAGACAAAATAGTTCAATCAAACTTAATTAACTAGTACAAAATGCAATTATACAATTTATCAATCAGTGATATATTCATACCTCCCACCACGTTACTATAGATAAAAAAAATCACTAGCAAAGAGAAAGTCTGACGCTGTCTTTCCCTTTCAGATTTTCCTTAACAATTACATTTAATTTTGTGCTTAAGTTATATCATCAGAGATTAATCTATAACGAGTATCAATCTCATTACAACTATGGAATTGGTCGTTAGTAGAGAGAAGAGAGGATGGCCAAATTGATGGTTTCCAGAGCAAGGTTATTTCCTCTATTAGCATTTAGTTTTCTTTCTCTATAATTCATCTAGAAACTATATCAATTTAATTTCTACCTTTAGATAGACTAGTTTCAAGAATTCTTTTTCGTAGACAACGTAATATCATGATTCGAATGAAAAATGGAAAGTTATATGTATGTTAATAACACCTACCTATACTAATATATAAAAAAAAATAATGAAAATTATTTACGTCTTTAAAAGCCTACAGAAAAAAAGACACTGGAATAATAATATAACTTAGGTTAAATTCGATTCTCAAGAAAATTCTCAGGTTACGTTATGATAATCGTACACTATCGACGAAGAATGA
>NC_090729.1:124305514-124323014 GCF_036898095.1 Palaemon carinicauda
CTCACCAACATCAACTATTATTATTATTATTAATATCATTACTTGCTAAGCTACAACCCTAGTTGGAAAAGCAGGATGCTATAAGCCCAGGGGCTCCAATGGGGGAAATAGCCCAGTGAGGAAAAGAAAAAGGGAAAAATGAAATATTTTAAGATGAGTAACATCATTAAAATGAATATCTCCTATATAAACTTTAACAAAAAAAGAGGAAGAGAAATTAGATAGAATAGAATGCCCGAGTGTACCCTAACGCAAGAGAACTCTAACCCAAGACAGTGGAAGACATTGGTACAGAGGCTATGGAACTACCCAAGACTAAAGAACAATGGTTTGATTTTGGAGTGTCCTCCTAGAAGAGCTGCTTACCATAGCTAAAGAGTCTCTTCTACCCTTAGCAAGAGAAGAGTGGCCACTGAATAATTACAGTACAGTACCCCTTGGGTGAAGAAGAATTGTTTGGTAATCTCAGTGTTGTCAGGTGTATGAGGACAGAGGAGAATATGTAAAGAATAGGTCAGAATTCACCCCTATCCTTTTTGCTTCCTGATTATTAAGAGACTTCCTCTATCATACGTATATTCAACCATTTTTAGTTCCTCCTCTTGCTTGAGGGTACACTCGTGCGCGCTGTTCTATCTTATTTCTTCCTCTTGTTTGTTTTAAAGTTTTTAAAGCTTATATATAAAAAATCTAATTTAATGTCGTTATTTTATTTTGATCTTTACTTCTCTCGTGGCTTATTAATTTCATTATTTCCTTTCCTCGCTGGGCTATTTTTCCCTGTTGGAACCCTTGTTCTTATAGGATCCTACTTTTCTATCTTGGTTTATAGCTTGGCTTGTTATAATAATAATAATAATAATAATAATAATAATAATAATAATAATAATAATAATAACTGCATCCTCAATTCTTTCCCCATGACCAAATTCCAACTGATCCATTCTATCACCTACTCAAACGTCTTCATTTATTTCTATGAATATTTAATTTTTTACCATATCAATTCTTCTGACATAATATATAATACACAAACATTTCATTCGAACACCAACCTTTTACTTTCATTCATACGGTTTAATTTTACAAAGAAATTGGTTCAACAATGCCTTCGTATATTTCCACATTGGTTTTTAAATATAGTTTAAGTCTTACAAATCATTTGCACACATCCTTCAACATTAATAATAATTGGACCATCTTTCATGTGTTCATTTATCATGATAACAGCATATTTCCAAACATTAACTCTCATCATTTTTATCCAGCAAATATTTTCAAACTCTTTCTTCAATTTTTCTTCCTTGTTCAAAATCAGTAGCACGCCAACTTTAAGGTCCATCATTCCTGCAATCTCGTTCACAACTTATTTTCTTCATTATGAAACTTCCCAACTTTATCCATTGTTCTTTCCTATTGTACCACGGCTCTCATAAAGACGTTGAACTACCATGAAGAAAACTCGTAAATATTTCAGATCCACTTCCAAAGCACACCAGTTACTCACCTAACTATACTCAATTTATTTTAGTGAGACAGATTTGTACCGACTCGCAGGGGTGCCCTTTTAGCTTGGAAAAGTTTCCTGATCGCTGATTGGTTAGAATTATCTTGTTCAACCAATCAGCGATCAGGAAACTTTTCCTAGCTAAAAGGACACCCCCGCAAGTCGGTGCAAATCTGCCTCACTAAAAAAAAATGACTATAGAAATTCTAATCTAAGCTTTACATCCATACAAAACTTTTAAGGTCTATGTACTGTATGCCACTTACAACTTATTTTCTTTACTTTCAAATTTCTCACTTATATGCCACATAACAGATACTTCATCCACTCATCATCGCCTTGTCTAAACCTAAGAGTACATAGTTCTTGCACATCAGTCCTTCATTCCTTTTTGTTACTATACAAATAAAAAAAAACTCTCAACCCTCCCCTCTCTTACTTTACCTTCAATAGAGCAAAACAAATGCTTTACTCACTAAGTCTTTCGGATCCTTTCCCTCATCCAAACACCCTACAAACCCTAGTCAGCCACTAAAATACACTATCACCAGTGTATTAGAGTATTCCACTTGTAATCTCATAAACTCCGGGTGTCTTTCCATTTTTCAAGTTCAAATTTTTCAAAATACTCTATACCCAGACCCAGGTCTGGGTTTGAATTATATTTCTTTAAGAATCTACTTTTAGGAGAACAATTTTCCTTTTTTTTTATATTTTTGGCTACTCTATCCTATCCTGTAGATTGTCTTCTCTCTTATCATGTATAAATAATTTAATTTTTCTATCTTATTTCTCTTCCTCTTGTTTTGTTAAAGTTTTTTTTAACAGTTTTAGTTAGGAAATATCTATTTTAATGTTGTTTCTGTTCTTAAAATATTTAATTTTTCCTTGTTTCCTTTCCTCACAGGGCTATTTTCCTGGTTAGAGCCCCTGGGATTTTAGCATACTGCTTTTCCAACTAGGATTGTAGCTTAGCAAATAATAATAATAATAATAATAATAATAATTATGTTTTTCAACCCTAACCAGAAACAAAATGAAACTCCCTACAAAGAATTATCTTTCACTCTCATTCCTTTTCTACTTTAGGCCATAAGCACTTGATATCACAAGTTTGACTCCTACCTCACTCATTAAAAAAAAAATAACATTATGAATTTGAAGAATATCACTTGGCAATGTGGTTAGGGAGTCCCTTAAGCGCAAAAAGTGAAGAAGCTACACTATTAAGTCAAAGTTAAAAGAGTTTGAAAGGAAAACCTAAATTGTTAGGGGTAAAATCAATACTTAATGCGGTTATAACTTTGATAAACTCAAATGGCGACATTGAGGCCACGTGTAATGCTGAGAGAGAGAGAGAGAGAGAGAGAGAGAGAGAGAGAGAGAGAGAGAGAGAGAGAGAGTTTCCACCCCATTAACAACATTCATAAAGGTAATTAAAACCTCTCACAGAGTAAAACGATCACCGACAACGGTCGTGCGAAAACTGAATCATAGCTGGGAGAGAAAATGGAAAGGGGAGATTGGCAGAAGGTGGGGAGGGGGGAGTTGGTTAATCGGACGTGATAGAAAAAAATTAAAAAGAGGAGTTTGTTTTTATCAAGGTTTAATTGGATCTAAATTAGGTTGGAATGAGCTTGTTGCTTTAGATAAGAATGGGTAAGGCCCGATTCAGTTACACTTAAGTGGTCCTACTCGGGGTTCTTGCTAAAGAATGATATACTGGATATATATATATATATATATATATATATATATATATATATATATATATATATATATATATATATATATATATAATTCTTTTCCAGAAGCAGGGAAAGGAAAATAAGACGATGGATTGACGAACTATGA
The DNA here is from genome assembly GCF_036898095.1 of Palaemon carinicauda. NCBI lineage: Eukaryota > Metazoa > Arthropoda > Malacostraca > Decapoda > Palaemonidae > Palaemon > Palaemon carinicauda. The sequence goes on from NC_090729.1 coordinate 124,308,876, forward strand.
AAATTTGCTGCTATAGAATGGCATAGAAAGACGCGAGTGGAAAGACATGACTGAGGCCTTTGCCCAAATAACTGCGGATGATGATACAACTCTAATTTAACCATATGCCATTCTTCCTATGAAATGAGTGGAGCCAAAAGAGTTCGGTTTCCTGAATTTTGATATAGTCCTTATAATGGAACAGGTTGTTACAAACACATCCATCTTCTTGATCAAAGTAGATGTTGGTACCCATTTTCTTCTGGCCGGACCTCTAAGCGATAATCGGGGACCGATCGCACATGTATCAGGATTTTCTTCATACTAAAAATGACATTTATTGAAAACAAGATATATATATATATATATATATATATATATATATATATATATATATATATATATATTATATTATATATATATATATTATATTATATATATATATACATATATATATACACACATATACATTTTCCCTTTAAGACTTTTGCTGTTTAGGTAGGTTAACAATATATGATGTGCACGTTCCTGCTTTTAGCAATTTCCTTTTTTAAGCCAAATTCCTATCCTCAAAGGCAGCCCAACAGACATTCCAGGGGCATTTGTGCTGGCAGTGTTTTGCATTCCCGACTGCTCACCTACCTGAACACTGATCATAGATATTAAGTTATTGCTGTATTATAAACATATCATTTATCGATGGAATGAAGAATAGAAATAATGTCCATGTCTTCATGGACACAGGGAGCCATAGCTCACTCGAGACAGCCTTGGCCATAGTCCACTGGGTCAGAGCCTCAGAAAGATATACAGTAAAAAAAATCCCTAAATGTCCACGAATGTTAAAATTAGCATAAATTTTCAGAATCTTCGCCTTCGAGAAAAAAGGTGGCAGCAGAAGCTGACTTGGACACCTGATCTCGTAAACATTCATCCAAGGCTTATTTGTGTCGAGTCTAGGAAAATATACAGAGGAAAGGTATGTTTAGTCTGAAATGTAACTTCTCTAGTGTGTATGAGAGAGAGAGAGAGAGAGAGAGAGAGAGAGAGAGAGAGAGAGAGAGAGAGAGATGTTTCTCTTCAAGGGTGCTAATATCATCCTCCTTTTTTTCGACGTGGGATAAAAAGATTTTACAGTACTCATTCTTTTAAATGTAGTAATTAAATCTTATATTCTAATTATCATAAGATAAGATTTTGAAACACAGGAGTAAGTTTTCATATTTCTTCACTAACAATAAAAAATGAATTGTATCAAATCTATCTACCAAAAGCACCGATCTTCATCAACATGTTATTGGCAGGAAATAAAAGTTAAGACTAAATTTTTAGACTGAAAAATCAGACCTACTTCTGGCGTACGACAGTCTATCCTTTACGGGTACAAAAATACCAAATCTGCAGGTATATTTAATAATCATTATTATAATCATTATTAATTATAATTGTCATTAATGATAATAATCATTATTATTATCAATAACAATTATTGTTATTGATGACAACAATAATAATAATAATAATTATTATTATTATTATTATTATTATTATTATTATTATTGGTAATAATATCAATAACAATAATTATTATTATTTTCATTATTAATGTTATTATTATCAATAATAAAAATGATAATAATAATAACAATAATAATAATAATAATAATAATAATAATAATAATAATAATAATAATTATTATTATTATTATTATTATTATTATTATTATTACCATCATCATCATTATTATCATTAATATTAGCTTATGGAAGTCGACCTACAGGGATTTCTCCAGGCTAAGGAGGATCTGCCTTTCAATCCTTCCTCTAAAAAAGTAATTTTTCTATGTTACTACTGATGGAAACTGGGTAATAATCTGATTTAGGCTGATTCGTTTGTTACGTAATCATCCAACTCTTCTCTTCTCAGGTGCCATTCTTTCCATAGTGAGTGTTCTTGAGAAAATGCTATGCGAAGGCAACTCGTGATAATGACAAGAAAGGTGCAGCTTTCGAAATGTAGCCCCAAGGTACATTTCTATCGAAGTCAGCAAACTTTGTTTTGTTCAAGTTTAGTATTTGCAAACTATTTGCAATTATGATTAGTTATTAACTTGCATTAATATAGGTTCGTATATGACTGCACCTGTTGAAGTAGAAATTTTAAATGTTTCTCTTCCTGCCATCTTCGTAAAAACTTTCGTAAGGTAGAAATACTACCTAGTTTGAAACCTGGAACTTTAATAACAGTTAAAAAACACGAATATTTGCTAACTGATCTTGAAAAAGAAAACAATATCGGAATGATGTGAATCAGTTTTAATTCATGAGGTAAATAGATGGATTCCAGCTTTATAAAGACAATTTATACACCGAACTATTCACTCACTCTGTCATCTACATACTATAACAAACACTTGGATATCAAGCCCCCCCCCCCCCAAAAAAAAAAAAAAAACTTATTCTGTCTTTAAAATTAATTTCTTACACTATTCAAACCATTAACTCTCTACATTGCCTCCATCAATTATATCATTTAAACCCATTGAAAACCTACAGTATTAAATTTTAGCCAGTTAGAATAAATCATTATTTGATATAATTATTATTACTTATAAATTTTGACACTATTAGAGTTACAATCGCAAAAAAATAACACCAACACAATATACTACCACCAATTATGATAATAATAATGATGGCGAAGGCAATGATGATGATAGAAAGAATGCAGGCGCCTAGAAGCCTTAGTAGTAAGGAGAGAATGGACTTTTATGGTTGGATCGATGCAGTAATTGTACTGCTAGAAATGAAAAGTCACGGTATCAAGGTCATGGTATTGCATGTGCATGTCCAAGTGGTGATGACGAAGATTATGTGAAGGTACATGAAATACATAAAAAGCTCTAAAGCTTGTGGTGGCCGATGTGGTAACGTCCCTGACTGGTGAACGCCAGACTGGGGTTCGAGTCCCGCTCAAACTTGTTAATTTCTTTGGTCGCTGCAACCTCACCCTCCTTATGAGCTACGGATTGGGGGTTTAGGGGAGCCTATAGGTCTAACTGCTGAATCATCAGAAGTCATTGCCTGGCCATCCTTGGTCCTAGCTTGGGTGGAGAGGGGGCTTGGCCGCTGCTCATATACAATATGGTCAGTCTCTAGGGCATTGACCTGCTTAATAGGGCAATGTCACTGTCCCTTGCCTCTGCAAATCATGAGCGGCCTTTAAACATTTAAATGGATTCCGCACAAACAATTCGCCCTTGATTCAACAGCAAGAAATTAAGACAGTTATCTGCACATTAATTGTTATTTTTTATATAAAATAAGAAAAATGCCTTTCGCTATACAATGTGGCTTTATTCCTTTTGGAAGTTACAGCCTTTAAGTTTCTCAGCAAATTATTGGGTCTTTTTTATTGATCTTAGTAGGTATGTTAACATACCCTCTTAATGGTGGGTGCAAAGTCACGGTCGCACAATAGTAGAGGATGATACTCAGTCACGCTCCCACAATAGTGGAGGATAATGCTCAGTCACACTCCCACATTAGTAGAGGATAATACTCGGTCACGCTCCCACAATAGTAGAAGATAATACTCAGTCACACTCCCACATTAGTAGAGGATAATACTCAGTCACGCTCCCACAATAGTAGAGGATAATACTCAGTCACACTCCCACATTAGTAGAGGATAATACTCGGTCACGCTCCCACAATAGTAGAGGATGATACTCAGTCACGCTCCCACAATAGTGGAGGATAATGCTCAGTCACACTCCCACATTAGTAGAGGATAATACTCGGTCACGCTCCCACAATAGTAGAAGATAATACTCAGTCACACTCCCACATTAGTAGAGGATGATACTCAGTCACGCTCCCACAATAGTGGAGGATAATGCTCAGTCACACTCCCACATTAGTAGAGGATAATACTCGGTCACGCTCCCACAATAGTAGAAGATAATACTCAGTCACACTCCCACATTAGTAGAGGATAATACTCAGTCACGCTCCCACAATAGTAGAGGATAATACTCAGTCACACTCCCACATTAGTAGAGGATAATACTCGGTCACGCTCCCACAATAGTAGAGGATAATACTCAGTCACACTCCCACAATAGTGGCGGATAATGCTCAGTCAAGCTCCCACAATAGTAGAAGATAATACTCAATCACGCTCGCACAATAGTAGAGGATAATACTGTCACGCTCCCACAATAGTAGAGGATAATACTCAGTCACACTCCCACATTAGTAGAGGATAATACTCAGTCACGCTCCCACAATAGTAGAGGAAAATACTTAGTCACGCTCCCACAATAGTAGAGGATAATACTCAGTCACACTCCTGCATTAGAAGAAGATATTACTCCGTCACGGTCGCACAATAGTAGAGGATATTACTCAGTCAAGCTCCCACATTAGTAGAGGATATTACTCAGTCACGCTCCAACAATAGTAGAGGATAGTACTCCAGTCACGCTCACACATTAGTAGAAGATAGTATTCCAGTCACGCTCCCATAGTAGAAGAGGATATTACTCAGTCACGCTCCAACAAGAGTAGAGGATAGTACTCCAGTCACGCTCACATATTAGTAGAAGATAGTATTCCAGTCACGCTCCCACAGTAGTAGAGGATATTACTGTCAGGCTCCCACAATAGTGAAGGATAATACTCAGTCACGCTCACACATTAATAGAAGATAGTATCCAGTCACGCTCCCACAGTAGTAGAGGATAATACTCAGTCACGCTCACACATTAATAGAAGATAGTATCCAGTCATGCTCCCACATTAGTAGAGGATATTACTGTCACGCTCCCACAATAGTAGAGGATAATACTCAGTCACGCTCACACATTAATAGAAGATAGTATCCAGTCATGCTCCCACATTAGTAGAGGATATTACTGTCAGGCTCCCACAATAGTGAAGGATAATACTCAGTCACGCTCACACATTAATAGAAGATAGTATGCAGTCACGCTCCCACAGTAGTAGAGGATATTACTTAGTCACGCTCACACATTAATAAAAGATAGTATCCAGTCATGCTCCCACATTAGAAGAGGATATTACTGTCACGCTCCCACAATAGTAGAGGATAATACTCAGTCACGCTCACACATTAGTAGAAGATAGTATTCCAGTCACGCTCCCACATTAGTAGAGGATATTACTGTCACACTCTCACAATAGTAGAGGATAATACTCAGTCACGCTCACACATTAGTAGAAGATAGTATTCCAGTCACGCTCCCACATTAGTAGAGGATATTACTGTCACGCTCCCACAATAGTGGAAGATAATACTCAGTCACGCTCCCACAATAGTAAAGGATAATACTCAGCCATGCTCCCACACTAGTAGAAGATAATACTCAGTCACGCTCCCATATTAGTAGAGGATATTACTGTCACGCTCCCACAATAGTTGAGGATAATACTCAGTCACGCTCCCACAATAGTAGAGGATGATACTCAGTCATGCTCTCACATTAGTAGAGGATATTATTCAGTCACGCTCCCACAATGGTAGAGGATAGTACTCCAGTCACGCTCACACATTAGTAGAGGATATTACTCAGTCACGCTCCCACATTAGTAGAGGATATTACTCAGTCATGCTCCTACAATAGTAGAGGATAATACTCAGTCACGCTCCCACAATAATAGAGGATAATACTCAGTCACGCTCCCACATTAGTAGAGGATATTACTGTCACGCTCCCACATTAGTAGAGGATATTACTTAGTCATGCTCCCACAATAGTAGAGGATAATACTCAGTCACGCTCCCACAATAATAGAGGATAATACTCAGTCACGCTCCCACATTAGTAGAGGATATTACTGTCACGCTCCCACAATAGTAGACGATAATACTCAGTCACGCTCCCACAATAGTAGAGGATAATACTAAGTCACGCTCCCACATTAGTAGAGAATATTACTCAGTTACGCTCCCACAACAGTAGAGAATAGTACTCCAGTCACGCTCACACATTAGTAGAGGATATTGCTCTCACGCCCCCACAATAGTAGAGGATATTACTCAGTCACGCTCCCACAATAGTAGAAGATAATACTCAGTCACGCTCCCCCATTAGTAGAGGATATTACTTAGTCGCGCTCCCACAATTGTAGAAGATAATATTAAGTTACGCTCCCACAATAGTAGAGGATAATACTCAGTCACGCTCCCACAATAGTAGAGGATAACACTCAATCACGCTCCCACACTAGTAGAGGATTATATTCAGTTACGCTCCCACAATAGTAGAGGATAATACTCAGTCACGCTCCCACAATAGTAGAGGATAATATTCAGTTACGCTCCCACAATAGTAGAGGATAATACTCAGTCACGCTCCCACAATAGTAGAGGATAACACTCAATCACGCTCCCACACTAGTAGAGGATTATATTCAGTTACGCTCCCACAATAGTAGAGGATAATACTCAGTCACGCTCCCACAATAGTAGAGGATAATATTCAGTTACGCTCCCACAATAGTAGAGGATAATACTCAGTCACGCTCCCACAATAGTAGAAGATAATACTCAGTCACACTCCCACATTAGTAGAGGATATTGCTTAGTCGCGCTCCCACAATTGTAGAAGATAGTACTCCAGTCACGCTCCCACAATTGTAGAAGATAATATTCAGTTACGCTCTCACAATAGTAGAGGATAATACTCAGTCATGCTCCCACAATAGTAGAGGATAACATTCAATCACGCTCCCACAATAGTAGAGGATTATATTCAGTTACGCTCCAACAATAGTAGAGGATAATACTCAGTCACGCTCCCACAATAGTAGAGGATAATATTCAGTTACGCTCCCACAATAGTAGAGGATAATACTCAGTCACGCTCCCACCATACTAGAGGATAATACTCGGTCACGCTCCCACAATAGTAGAGGATAATATTCAGTTACGCTCCCACAATAGTAGAAGATAATACTCAGTCATGCTCTCACCATACTAGAGGATAATACTCGGTTACGCTCCCACACTAGTAGAGGATAGAAATCCAGTCACACTCCCACATTAGTATAGGATATTACTCAATCACGCTCCCACAATAGTAGAGGATAATACTCAAGTCATGTTCCCACCATACTAGAGGATAATACTCGGTCACGCTCCCACACTAGTAGAGGATAGAAATCCAGTCACACTCCCACATTAGTAGAGGATATTACTCAGTCACGCTCCCACAATAGTAGAGGATAATACTCAGTCACGCTCCCACATTTGTAGAGGATATTACTCAGTCACGCTCCCACAATAGTAGAGGATAGAACTCCAGTCACGCTCCCGCATTAGTAGAGGATATTACTCAGTCACGCTCTCATAATAGTAGAGGATTGCACCATCCAAAAAGTTTCTTTCATTGGGCATACATTATTGCATTTTAGAATCTTTCAATCATCTCCGAATTAGGAATTCCACTTATCTCAAGTTTCTCAAATACAGTAATCATATAAATAGTTTCGTTTTGTCATTTATTGCCGATACCTTTCTAACAACAGTAATCAAGGTAAGAAAATTAAATAAGAACATCTATACAGCAAAATTCTGGAATGTCTTTCAGAAATATTCCTTATTATTATTCGTGGGTTGAAATAGGTTCCCAACTGCATAGCAAAACAGACAACCTTTAAATGAAGGCAGGATAAAGGTTAGAATAGAACATTAATTGACAAGTCACTATAACCATTATCCACTATTTTAACACTGAATGTTTTCATATTGACTTCTCTATAAACCCACTTTTTTTTTTTTTTAAAAAGCCATCGGTTTGGATATTCCCATCCGGCGTGTAAATGAAACCACCTTTTCATGTGCAACAGAAAAAAAAAAAAAATCAGCAAGCAATTTCCCTAATCTCTCCCTTTCAGTAATAGCTGGCATCTCTTTGAACGTCGCCTGAAAACTTTTATTAATCCGGCGGTCGCAGCATACAGGTAGTTTACGGATATTCTCTTGCAATGGCACAAACAAGAAGAGCATATGGATTTTACCCTAGATTCATATGAGATTATAGGGTTGATGCAACCGCTAACTTCGTTAATTTGTAGGTCGTTTATCTGGTATGTGATGTAATGTTTAAGATAATAAAAAACAATATTTACAAATGAAGATAAGATGAAATTTATCAAAGTAAAATTTCAAGTGCATTGTTAATATCTAGGCTGTATATTTACACGTACGCATCGACTTCCAAAATAAAAAGAATTTCTTTAAAGTATTTCATTATTACTTCCACCAACGAAGTTATAAGGAGGTTGTTTTCACCCCTGTTTACGTTTTTGTGTGCTTGTTTGTTTGTGAGCAGTTTCCTGGACTCAATTTTAATAGTAAAGTACTGAAACTTACTGGGATTTTAATTAGAACTGTCTACCAAAAACTAAATGGTTCCTTAATGCAAAAATTTCTTAGAAAACGAAACGTAGAAGAAAAATTGGAACGAAAATAAGCTGATGACTTGAATATATGAATAAAATCTATGGATATAAACCCCCCCACACACAATATACATATATATATATATATATATATATATATATATATATATATATATATATATATATATATATACATAAACTTAAAAACTTACATCCTTATACATACATACGTAAAACTCATAAACACATACATACACATATTCATATACACATACATACATATATACATACATAAAGTATATATACTCACGTTCATATAATTATATATACACACACACTTAAATTCATTCATCCCTTCATACATACACACTTAAATACACATATAAAGCTAAACATCAGTAGGAAATATGAATATATTTTATGTGAAACCTTACAAGCTTCGTCCCTTTTTTTCAAGACCTCATCTAGGTTGTTTTCATTCTTCCAAGACATTTATTGCATCTGAGCATCATGTGTTCCTGTAAATTTTTGGGCATACACACAGAATAAATTTATATATCAATTAGGAATTACTAAACAAACAAAAACCATCATTCATCCCAGGACCACCTGATTCATCCTATAGCAGCTGAGTCATGGATGAAACTCCGGTGCATTATGGCTCCTACAACATTAGTTGGTTCACACATCTACACATAAATCTAATCAAAAGGACGTTAAATCCTTCAGATCAAAGGAAAATGTGCTGCTTCTCCCTTCATCTTAGAATGAATTACACTGGGAACGATTTGGGCTCCTCGTAAAATACTGCATCAGTTTCTTTAACTGCTATTTTTAGTTACACAAGGGTAGTCCAATTCCCCAAATCAAATTATATCTACGTACTAGACACTGATTTGTACTGCAATACATAGTATTGCTTTCTTATCCTTTCTTCAAAAAAAATTAAAAAAAATTGAAAAAGTAGCAATTACACGGGATTTTTTACTCTCTCTCTCTCTCTCTCTCTCTCTCTCTCTCTCTCTCTCTCTCTCTCTCTCTCTCTCTCTCTCTCTCTCTCTCTCTCCTAACCTACACATCTGAGCTTGTCACCGTGATAGATTTTCTGTCTGGCCCCGTCCATCCGTCACTCCATTTCCTGATCCTCATCTGTCAAGGTTTCCATGTGAAGAGACAGGTAATCATTTACTCATTAACCTTGAGACAGGCTCATGGGGACTTCATTGTCCTGTTTCTTTTCACTTAAGGCAGCACACTCGCACTTTTTATAAACATACATATCGGATGGATAAAGACTAATTAAATAACCTACTAACGACAACAGAAACTCTTAACATAATCTGTGATTTCCTTAAAATTGCATCGCCCTTATATCAAAAAGAGCAAGTGACTGGCTATATATATATATATATATATATATATATATATATATATATATATATATATATATATTTCTTCCTGTCACGCTAAGCGGCATTGCCAAACATATGACTACTTGGTCTCTCCCGTCTTTCAGGTATGGGGGAGAGTGGTCATACCCTAGTGAGAGGGAGCGCCCCGAAAGCTACTGTACACTCGGTAACCAACACTGCAGTGTTGTAATTAGGAAAGGGGGATTGTGTGGGGAGAGTTGTGTGTGTGTGCACAATCTACCTAAATATTTAGCAGTCATTTTAGACGGGTCGCATCCATGTGTGTGTATATATATAATTATATATATCTCTCTCTATATATATATATGTATATATATATATATATATACATTTATATATATATATATATATATATATATATATATATATATATATATATATATATATATATGAATGCCTACCTTAAACAAAGTTGGTGGATAGATAGAAATATGATTTAACAGGGAGATAAATAAACAATATATTTCCCTGGTCAATTTACCATCGAGACACGCTTACCATTACAAGCTTTCAACCTGAATGGGAAATAAATAAGAAAGCTCTCGCTTTTCCCCCTCGTAGCGGGTGTCTTTCCAGTTCCCAGCAAGTATTTTTGAAAATTTCTAGCATCGATGGTTACCCATCCACATACTGACAAGACCCAACGTTGCTGAAATCGCTAATATGATGACCATCAGTACAGTGAAGACGTTAATTTCGTATCACTGTCCTATCTCTTCCTGTTAACATATTCAGTATATAATAATTAAATCACTTGTCTGTGTCTGTGTTAGCGTCTGTTGGAAAACAAGTGTGGGAATGCAACAGTTAGGCATTAACCGAAAATTGAGTGACTGCAACTATCTTAATTTGGACAGAGCAAGAGTATAAATACAACCCGTTCCAATCAAGAACGGCACAAAAATGGAAATATAATAAGACAAGCATATACAGGCATAAACTGGTTATCAGTGCAAGGCGAGAGCGATAACGTTAATATGCAAAAAGAAAAAAGAAAATACCGTTAAAGTGTAGGAGCGTGTGAGATACACGTGCGGTACATATCCTCCTTGAGACAAGCATTTAGATGGAAAATAATATACCATAATTATTGTTTAGTAGGATTTACAATCGCACAAATACCATAATAAACAAACATTCCCAGAAACGGTTCATTAGCCGCGAGGTCAACAAGACACTGGGTTTTATTTCGTTGCTCGTTATTTTTACTTATGTTTTTATTGCATGATTGCTGTTGATGTGCGACAGATATTTTATGATAATAAGATGCAATGTCATGAGGTATTACAACGCATTTATAGAGATAATCATAAGAAAATCTACATAAGATATTACCATGAAAAACTGCTATAACATAAAGGTTATATCTAAAAGAGTACGATTAATTTGTATTAAGAAAGTGAGCGAAATAAATGTCTTCAGCTGAACAATATACTCAAAATATTAAGAGAAAGTAATTTCTATGATAACGTTTTCGTAAATATTCGAGCAAATTGAGAAACATAAAATCGTCCACTATCTCATGTGTTCCATATAACAATTACATGCAACTAAAAACAAGGACGGAATTAAACCTGAAAAATCCCGATTCGAAAACTACAGTGCTTATCAAATTAAAAGGACCACGTTTGCTATTGCTTTGCGCATCAACGGGTGAAAAAATTGTCCATACTTCTAAAGTTTTACAAATGTGTTGAAAGAGAGACCCTTTGTAAAGGAACTTACATCTAAAGCCCCATAGTGTTGTAAATTACATACTTCTTGATATTAATGCCAACTTGTTTTCAGTAAAGTTCAGTTAAGATTTGAAAGGGTAAGAAGGAATTTCTTACTACGAGTTCAGTAATGTTCATTGCACCTAAAGCCATGTTTGTCATTAATATAATTATATATATATATATATATATATATATATACATATATACACAGTATATATATGAAGAGGCAAAGCCTAATGAATGTGAATTAGGAATCCTGGTGAAAAAAAGGGAGGGGGGGGGGAGACCTGACTGATTGCAATAATTTCAGAGACATAACATGAAAGTCAATTGTTATGAGAATATATAGTATGCTTATTCTAAAGAGATTGGAGAGTAAGATTGATGAAAAGCTGAGAGATGAACAAGCAGGATTTAGAAAAGGTAGAAGTTGCACTGACCAGATTTTCATTTTGACACATGTACAGCAATGCGTAGAATATAGAAATTCACTTTTGATGGCATTTGTTGAATATGAAAAAGCCTTTTATAGTGTGCAGCGGTCAATCTTATGTAGATTCCTGCGTTATTATTGAATTCCTCTTGGATATGTAAATTTGATTAACTTTGTTCATGAGTTACTGTTAATGGAGTCTTATCAAATGAATTTCCAGTGAACAGCAGAGTACTCCAAGGGAATGTGTTGTCACCTATGTCGTTTATCCTCCTCATGGATTTTGTAATGCGTAGAACAGTCAGAGATGGTGGAGAAGGATTGGACTGGATTGGTGATAGGAATTTAGCAGACCAAGAGTATGCAGATGACGCTGTCCTTGTTAGCAGAACACCACAGGATTTGCAATGCTTGCTTACCAAAATGCATGAAATATCACACGGAGTTCAGCTGAAGATAAATAGAAGAAAGACAGAGATGGTGAGAATGGAGTATGCAATGGAAAATGAAATCTCATTGGAAGGAGAAAGGATTAATGAGGAAGAATCATTTAAGTGTTGGGAAAAATGATCTCCATTACAGGGTCTTTACAATTGGAGTTTATTAAAAGATTGAGAAAAGCAATTCAGACAAGGGCTAGGTTAAGTAAAATTTGGAAATCAAATCGCCTGAAATTACATATAAAAATCAGATTTTATATAAGTTTAGTGAGATCGGTGCTACTCTATGACAATGAAACATTCTCCAATAGATATAGTGGATTTAAGAACAAAGCCCTCAGAAGGATATTGGGAGATAATTAGCAGGACAGGATTAGAAATGAAACTATAATAGAGATTACTCAATGCCATATGAGGATGAGATCATGATTAGAGGTAAATGGAGATGGTTTGGGCATGCTCTTCGCACTCTCCAAGAGAGAATAGTTCACCAAACATTTAGCTGGCCTCCACAAGGCACTAGAAGAGTTGGAAGACCCAGACCTACATGGCTGAGGACTATGAAGCGCAAAGTAGAAGATGATGAATGGCGAAGTATTGAATTAAAAGCTCAAGATAGAGACGACGGGCGAACTCTACCCGAGGCCCTTTGCGTCAATAAGCTTAAGAAGAGATGATGATGATGAATTTAACACTGCCAGGAACACATGCAAATAAAGGCACACTAACTTTACAAAATAAAACTCTTACTTTATTCAGATAAGAAAAAATATCTTGTTCTCTTTTGGGACAAATAATCTATAAAGTTGAAATACTCCTGTTTACATTAGAGATCATTCTCGAATATACATCTTTTACAGTAATCGCTCAAATATTTCCTTAAGTTCTAAAATAAACAATAATATCTAAAGGACATGATGCAATGCTTCTTAAATATACAACAATATCTTAAATAAATGATGCATACATATATACTGTACATACATATTTTTCGACCAAGGAACAACAACGAGAAACAATTGACCAAGTCAACATTTAGTCATAAACTCAACACCCCCCCACAAAAAAACAAAAATACATTAGCAGGAGGAATAAGGATGTTTATATCATGAAAAAAAAATTCCAAAATTTCAATAACCCATCAGCCTACTAAACTTATACTTGTATTAGTTATATGAAAATGCTTTATTCAAATAGAATTTTAGAACGAATTAAATTTAACTATTCAAGATAAATAGAAGGGAATAGAAAGAAATACACCATACAAAAGTAAACTTGCATCCCCGCCCCCCCCCCCTCTCTCTCTCTCTCTCTCTCTCTCTCTCTCTCACCCGCGTGCTTCATTCAGACCAAGGAGAGTATCACCTGGAGGAAGAGCGTGGAAAAACTTACAGCTGGTGGAAACACAATGGAGAGCGCTGATTTTTTCCCCCCCACCCCCTACCCCCACCCCAACCCCAAACCCGCGCCAAGACACACACACGTGACGTCATAACTCCAAGACGTCACAAGCTCAAAATGGCTCCAAGAACGTAAACACGAGGCGCGAGTCCCGGATCGAATCCAACAACGGTGGTTTCTTTAAAAAAAAAAGATCCATTAGGCCGGACGGATCTCCTCCAGGCGGAAAGGAAGAAGTCAACCCCACCCCCCACTCCCCACCATATTGACTCCCGACCACTTAGCCAGGGATGAGAAGTATAACG